>NC_047056.1:47086332-47441527 GCF_000738735.6 Corvus cornix cornix
GACATGCTGAACTTGGGCACATTCCTGACTGTTTATGAATGTGTAAGCCAGGGATTTTATTGCCCTTTAATTCCCCCTTGAGAAGGGTGACCTCAGTGTTGTCTGTGACCGAGGCTTCCATCTCAGTTTTTCAAAATTGGTCTCTGTGGTGAAAACCCTGCAGTGACTCTATCGCCCACTCTTAATGTTTGGCCATGCTGCAGTAGAATTCCAGTGGTTAACTTTGCAGAATTACCATATTGATGGTGATGGCTGATACTGCATCACATCAACCTCAGGCAGCCATCCAGAGCTCAGCTTTTCCTGTACTTACCAAGCCAAAGGGATTCACTGCTTGTGCAGAAGGACCAAGCTTTGCAAAAGGAAGCAAAGGGTGCGGACATGGACCACAGGCTTGGTGCTGCCTCCGATGGAGCACCAGAGTGGACAGAAGTACAGTGAAAATAATAGTAATGGCTATTAAAATATGTGTTAAATATTTTCTTTTCAACCTGGAGATAGATACTAACAGAAGTTTTCAATTAACAATAATTTATTAAAGTAACGTAGGCATTTTTTAAAAAATCAAGTAGTACACATGAAGTGTTTGGAGCCACTGACCTCACAGCTGGAAGCAGGTTTTACTGTGCTGCTGGCCCAGATGTGACTGCTTCTGCTTTATTTGGTTACATCAACATATATCAGCTCAGAGAGTAGCTGTTTCAAAGATGAGAAATCATTTCAGTAATGAAAATTTTCATCTTTAGTCAATGAATTAAAAACAAGGATTAGATGCAAAAATTGTTACAGAGTGCACCATAAGGAAAAACTGTCACTGACTAAAATAAGCAATGCTTTAATTTAGAGGGAAAAATACACACAGTAACTGCTTTCCCCTTAAAATTATGATATATTTAAGGTATTTTTTATTTTATTGATGCTGTTTGTCACCTTTAACTGAGAGCCAGATTTGTTCCACAGAATACTTGAAATGTATAAAGCTACACAGAGAAGTAAAGGTCAAAATTTTATGAGGTGGGGTTATAACTAATTATCATGCTTTCCTGCTGAACCAATCAGTTTTAATTGAACTGAACCCAGCATGGATATCTTCCTCACGGCCTGAGGCGGCTCTTATGCCTTGGGGAGGAGCTTTACTCTGAATCCTCTCCCAGCTCCTTCTTTCCAGTACCTCCATGCCTTCTTCCCCAAGGTTTCAGCTTCTGGCTCCTGGGGTGGCCCACTGCTGGGCAGGGAATGGCTGGCAGACCAGGAAGGGGAGCTGGTGTGTGGGATGTGGTTCTGGCTCTGGGCTCAGCATGGAGGTGGTTGTTTGGTCAGTTAATTCTGCATCTGACCGCAATCAGCAAAGGGATTAGGGCCACCCTTACATTCCACACGTGGGTAGAAGAACCAGCCACAGCTTCTAACCAGGTAGCACCAATAACTGCAGAAATGTGGCAAGAGATGCTTCAGTGCAAGCAAGCCAATGGTGACTGAAGGTGTTTGGCTTGATAGATGAGTGGTCACCATGTATGCTCTTCTGTGTCATGCTTGTTGGGCTGAAGCAGCTCTGGGTATCCCTGACTATGCTGCCCATCACCTTCATTCACTGGGTAGACCAGAAATTTACGTGGTGCAGTTCTGGAGAATATGAAGTAGCTTTTTGCTACTTTTGTACACTCATTTCTGAATTACCAGTTTCTCTTGACAATAAACGTAAGTGAAATTGAAACCACTTTCTGGATCACCTGCTTCCAAGCACCGTCCTGATGGCTTTCAAAAAAACAAGCTGCTTCTCTGAACATAAAAGCCCTCACTGAAATAGCAAGTAACAGGAAAAGAGTAGTCAGGCGTCATCAGAACTGATGAGTGACAGAATTTCAGAATTTATGTCTGCGCAGACACAGACAGACACATAGCAGGAAAAAAAAACTATAAAAAAAAAATCTGAGTTTCCAGATACTTTGCAAACAGCATGTTTCCTTAAATTACTGGATGAAATTTGCTATACTTGTTAAGTTGCTATGGCATCTGAGCCCATCCAGTAGAATTTGACAGATATTTATCTTGGGCTGACAAGCCACAGAGCAAGTTGAAAATCCCCTTTGTGTCATTTCCTGTGAGATAAGTCTGAAGAACCAACTCACGCATGCAGCCTGTCTGCATACAGGCAGCCTGGCGCTGCTCTCCAAGTAAGGTGACACCTGTTTGACATAATGTTTGGAGAGTGACGAACATTGCATGGGACACACTGATGCTTTTATAATTAAGAGCAGACCAGAAAAAAGCTTTAATGCTGAGAGAAGATTGGATAGTCTCCTCAGAGAGAAGACAGCTGATCTGGTGGTCTCTGCTGTGCACTAGACAAATAACTGAGAGATTGCATGTTCTTCCTCAATGGTTGTGTTTTGTTATTTCTAATCTTTCCCTCCCAGAAGCTGATGCCTGTGGGACATAGCTGGGAAGACAGGAGCACTGAGTTTAAAGGAACGTAACTGTGTGCTAAAATGGCACTGGCCAGTTCAATTTCTAGCAAAGTGGTGCCACCACGCTCCAGAAAAGTTTCTGCAGCAGGGGTGGAAGTGCACCAGAGCAAGCTGGATTTCTTCTGCAAGCTGGGCTATGGTAAGCAGGACATCTGCAAAGTGCTGGAGAACCTGGGCCAAGAGGCCCTGGAGGATGATGTGCTGAAAGAGCTGATTCGGATGGGGAGCAAACCTCAAGCTCTGGAGAACCAGCCTCAGCCTTCCCAGCTAAAGCTGGTTGCCCGTGGATCATGTAGCACCACACCGGGGCTGAAGTGGCTTGGAGAAGATGAAAGTGATGCTTCCAATTGCTTGAGACCCATTGTGATCGATGGCAGCAATGTTGCAATGAGGTAAGCTCCTGAAAGGCATCTCTCTTCCTCTGAGGCTTTTGAATTTTAAAACTGATGGCTTGAAGTGTGTTTTTCCTTTGGGTGAGAGGTGCGTTGATGCATCTGACGTATGAACAATTGGTTATTCCTGTTCTTTGGCTGATGCACAGCTTCTAAGGACCTGCTCTCTTGAGGTCCATGAATATGCACATCACATGCAGTTACTGGCTCTCTCTACATTCTGACTTTTTATAGGGCAGCCTCTGTCCAACCACTACTGTTTGTGGCAGTGTCTCTCCCTTTGAGCTCACCATTAAATTACTCCCCCTTTTCAAATGGGCACCTAGAATTTCCAAACCGATATGCTGAGATGTTTCCAGGAAAATCTGATGAATAGATAGACAGACCACCCAACTAATCTAAGAAGGAGAGGGGAAATAAAGTCAGGTGGCTGTGGTTTCTAACAATATCACAGTTGTACCACTTTGACTTGCAAGTAAACCCCAAAAATGTTCCCAGCTTGTATAATTTTTGTTGGTTTTCGATTTGGCTTCTGTTTTAGGGAAATATCAGGGAATTGATAGTTGACTTGTATTGAATAGATTCATTTCCTCCTTAGTCATTCTTCTTCTGGGAAATGTTGCATCAGCCCATCCTGGTCAACTATATTTCCTGAGCTGTGCCCTGGCACTGTGAAAGCACTCTTACAGATGGGGAGCCTGGCATGTCCCTGTGGATGGGATGTCCAAAGACAGCAGTGGGTTGGCCTCTGTTTATCCAGGCAATGTGGAGTAAAGAGTCCAGGAAATGGCTATCCATTTCTCTGTTAACTTCCCTGTCCACTCAGCAGGGCCAAGCCCATCCCTGCAGGCTGGGACAGGGCAAAGGAAGGCTTCCTCCTTCAGTCAGCAGTCCTGTGAGGTGAGATGAGACCACGCCCCCTCTGGTTAGAGAGGAAAGTGGACAAGCACATCCAGAGCAACTGGAGACTAAGCAAATTATGCCATCTTGTGGGTGAAGGGAGAAATCCCAACCGAAACCAAGGTTCCCTGCTCAAGGCAGCTCCGGAGGAGTGGGAAATACACAACAGAGCAAACTTGCTTGGCATTCGCTGGGCCATGAGCTCAGTAGCCAGGTGTTAGGCTCTCCTGCCCTGCTTTGCCTCTTCACCCAAGCCCCTCCTCAGGGTGTCTTTCTTGCCTCTGCGAAAGAACTGAGCACCCGCTCAGGCAGTGTGGCAGAGCTGATCACCCACCCTTTCAGTGTGCCAGGGTCGATATGACTCCTGACGGGCCACGTGCTCTGTTCTCAGCTCTCTTGGCACAGCAGCTTTGAGCTTCAGAAAGGCAAAGGTTTTACAGCTCTTCTCAGATGTCCCAACCTCTGTCTTGATAAAAACTTTGTGGATGATGGAGGAGACTGTTGAGCTTGTCAGTTCAGTTGGTACTGAAAGGGCGCAGCCTGGAAGGAGCTGCTTTCCTCTCCTGGATGCCTTTCAAAGTGGTGCTGAATGGCATTTGCTTTGGCTAACAGGGTAGGCCTGGTGAGTGCTTTCAGTATCCTTGCCTTAATTTTTCTGGTTTGCTACTATCAGGCAGAGAAGGACTGTTTGCAGATGTCAGGGGAAAGGGATATTAGGTTCCCTTGCTGGGGAAAAACTCCATCATCATCACCAACAACCATAAAAGTGCAGCAGAAGCAGCAGTTTAGGGATGAAACAATCAAGAAGTTAGAGCTTCAAGTGGCAGTTTTCTGCATGAAGAAAAATATCTTGAGCATTTGTATTTACATCTTAGGATTGGTGTTTCTGGAGCATTTCGGGGTTGGCACTGAGGGCCCACTGTGCAGTGCAAGGCTTTGAAAAGGATGTGGATGCCCCAGGGTAATGAAGCGAGTTGGCAGTCTTCAAGCATCCATCAGGCCACCCAGAGAAGCTGAATTGAAAATAACCTTGCCTTCAGCCAGTCTCACTCAGCAAACATCTCAGCACACTTTGTGTTTCCATCAGATGCAATGAGAAACTTAGCTGCCTGCCAGCCTGTCCATGGGAAGTTTAGCAAGGCTGGTAGAAAAAATAAATGGAGTTGTGTTAATAGGGAAAAGGAACTGTCATAACCATATTCACTGCACATGCATCACCAAAGAGGCTGCTATCTCCTCTAGTGCTTGCACTTACAGCTACTTTTAAAGCTGTGGTAGCTACAGAGGCCTTTCCCTAGGCCTTTCTGGCAAAGCTGTGGCTGATGCTGTGTCATGGCCAGGTGGAGATGGGGCCATTTGCAGCTTTCAGAAGAAGTTGGTTTGCCTAAACTTCCTCTCAAAGGAGTTGGAATGGCACAATTTAAAAAGGACTTCCTGAGTGCTAATGATGGATTAACTGCTGGAGTAACAAAGATGCCAAATTTCTGCTTCATTTTCTGAGAGATGGGCCCTGCTGGTCTGTGACCCAGGTGCAGTGTACCCTGTTGCTGGCAGGAGGGAGAGATGACCTTGAGTTATGACAGATCATGGGTACGTTATGGTCCATGGATTTCAGGGTTGTGTGGGAAAGGGGACTGACAGGAGCCAGTCTGTGCCCATGCAGGGAGGATGGAAAGCCCTGAGGGCCCTGCTCCATTGCACAGCAGTCCCTGGTGTTCAGTGGGGACACCACCGCCCCCCACACGTGGTCAGAGTGGTTCAGATGGCCCCCAGGTCTGGCTGTAGCAGTGTGGCAGTAGCTGGATTAAGTGATAACGCTGAGGAACAGCTCCAGGTGCCTCATCTTGCTTGTTCCACTCAGCCTTTTGGCCAACCACTTGTGCTTGAGTACTTCACTTTCTGCACTGGGGTACACCTAGAACTGCCTTCCTAAAGCTCACAGGATTACATATACAAGTAGTCAATATTAAAGAAAGCTGTTGCTGAACTTATGTTTGAGTCACGGCATCAAAGTTGTACCTGGACTGCCTTTTAAAGGCAGTTATCTGAAAAAGTCACCCAAATTTCCAATTCACCTGTCCAGGTGATGTTATGAGTATCCTGGGTAGATCCTATCCTTTAAAACCAAACAAAACAGCTGTTCTAAAATGGAGATTAGGTATGTCAAGCACTTCAGGCCATTTATTATTGCTAAGGGTTTTATATGACTTCCTATTGCCTTGATACCTCTTAATAGGCAACCAGGTTTCTTCCACCAAATGGTGCTATTTTTCATTTGTGGTCACCATTTCAGGACAGAAACTTTTAATGGCTGTAAAATGGAGCTTTGGTTATGAGGCTGATGTAGGCAGAACCTAGAGATGGATCCCTGGGATGTGGTGGTGGGAGACTCATTGAAGACTGTGGCATTGTCCTTGCCTGGTCTGTGACTGCAGGTGGGTATAGCAGCCAAGAGAGTCATTCACAAGGGCTTTTTGCAGAGGTGAAAGCCTGAGTGAGACTGGCAATATCATGCAGGAAGGTCAAAGTAGAAGGATGAGCATTCTGTCAATACTGTGAGGGTGTTTATCCATTTAGGACTTGGTGCACAGTTTATTTTCGTTTTCTTGTGCCGAGGTAGTTAACAAATGGCCTTCCTTTACACATGCACTGCACTGTGGTCAAATTTTAGGTAAGTGAATGCCAAGCAGTAGGAATTTTCAGGGAAGGTGAGAAATTTAGAGGGATGTCACCCCTAGTTGTTTTCCTTGAGGTTATTTCTGGTCTTATGCTACATTTTGAATTGTTCAGAACCCACTTTGCTGGCACCTCTAAAACACTTGTCTTACGGCTTTTCTACCTCTCTGTGCAATGAAGAAAATATCCACCAACTAGGGCAAGATAAAAGTGGGCCTGAGGTGCCTGTGGCCATGCCCACTGATGTATTGTCCCTTTTTTGGTGTCCTGGGTTAGGTTCTTTATATTTCCCATCCTGCCTCTTACAGTTTTCCTTCCCCCACATGTTCTCATGTTTCCAAAAAAGATTACCAGTGGAGTGCCCTGTGATCACACATGCAGCCACTTCAGCCATTAAAATCTCTAACAGCCCTGTTACCACAGAAGAAAATTCCCACATTTTGTTTCTCACAGGAGAGCCTCATGGGTTTCTGCTTGTGCAGGAAGAAACTCTCACTCCTCTAACCTTTTTCAGACAACCTGTGTGAAGGGTTTGACAAAGCCTAAGGTCTTGCTTGTACTTAAGTCCATCCAGATACAGATGGAAGGAAAAGGCTTGGGTCACAGAAGTGGGGGATATGATACCTCTGTTTTTAAGTATCCAAACTGTTTCAGATAAGTCTTTTCAGCTGTACTGGAAGAGGTGTTTGGATTTGTCCCACCAGGACACCATGCCAGGTTGTTTTCTTGAAAACTGGTGAATGACAAAAAAACTGTTTATTTTGCCTTTTCATTACTGGCTCAGTTAAAGAGAACTCCAAGCTTCATAAAAGCCTTTCCTCATCATCCTCTCTTTTTTTTATAGTCATGGAAACAAAGAGGTATTCTCCTGCTGGGGGATCCAGCTGGCAGTGGATTGGTTTCGAGAGAGGGGGCACACTTACATCAAGGTTTTTGTCCCGCTCTGGAGAAAGGAGCCCCCTCGACAGGACAGCCCCATTGCAGGTAGGTCACCATCCTGGGTGTAATTTGGCGGCCATCAGGTGCAGTTTGGAGACAGGGGGTGTGAAGAACCCAGTACAGTTTTTTTCCCGTAAAGACAAGCACAGTGCAAGTTGTGCATCAGACTTCCCTCACTTAAATGAGTCATTAATTCATTGCCCCATTCAGTGCTCCTGGCTAGCAGCTAAAATTGCTTACAAGGCTTTGTTACACTGCTTTGAACCTTCTGCTTAACAAGCAGCAGGTGCTGCCAGCTGAGTTAAAGAAGAAGTTTGTCAGCTTGCAGTGAGCCTACAGAGCTTTTGAGGCCCTCCAGGAGACAGTGATGTTCATTACTGCATGACTATTATCTGTTAGCCGGCTGCCCAACACAGAGGGTGCACGGGTTCCCCTTCCAGGAGAAGAAAATGCATCAGCAGAAGTCTGTGGAGGGGAGTGAGACTCAGTTTTTTTGGAAGTAGATCTGTGAGATCTGTGCCAGCAGCTTGGTGTCTGCAGAGGAGGCAGATCCACCTTCCTGCAGAGAAGGAATGGCAAGAGGTCAGAGTGTCCTCAACAGCAGCAGAAGAAGTTAATTTATGTATTTTGTCACACACATTTTATCTCCAGGTAAAGTTTATGTCAGGGCTGGTTATGAGCCTTCTAGCATCTAGCAGGGTAAAAAGGGCACTGCAGGGATTCAGTATCAGACTGTGGTGTAGAATTCAAGGGATTCTTTTGCAGATAAAAATCAAAAAAGGGTGTCTCAAAATTTACAAGTCGATGTTCTCCTAAAAGACCTAATTTTTGATTTGCTGAATAACCACCAGATATCACTGCATCTGAAAATTGCACCACTGTGAATTTCCTGAAGTGCTGAAATATCTTTAGATTCCTGTAGGTTTGTAGCAGATGATTGAGAGCTGGTAATTTTTAATTAATTAGCTCCTTTTTTCTTTTCTTCCCTTGCCTACTTTGCCAACCACCCGACCAGATCAGCACATTCTTGAAGAGCTTGAAAAGCAATCTATCCTGGTCTACACACCCTCCCGGAAGGTGAAAGGCAAGAGGGTGGTTTGCTACGACGATCGCTACATAGTGAAAGTTGCTTATGAGAAGGACGGAGTCATTGTTTCCAATGACCACTACCGGGATCTGCAGAATGAAAACCCTGAGTGGAAATGGTTCATTGAGCAACGACTGCTCATGTACTCTTTTGTCAGTAACAGGTAAGAGATGGATGGTGTTAGAGAATCTAGAATTTAAACGTTGTGGGCCGTACCTCCCATGAGTAGCAGAATACATGAGCCTTTTCATGAAAGGAATTTACTGCAGCTTTTCTTATCTCATTTCTTGAGTTCCTGCTCCCTCAGCTTTGGTCTTAAAACCTCCCATGTCACTCTTCTATGAACTTTTCTACTTGAATGGCAGCATTAGTGACCAGCTTTCCTTCTTTCCAGTCCAATTTGTGATATTAAACCAAGGGTTGCTATCTTCCAGGTTCTATTTCCTGTAAGAAGCAGAATTAAATCCATGAGAGGAGGCTGGCAGGCAGTATTTTTAGTTCCCCTACACAACAAAGCATGACTTTTCCCTGTGTTTCTGCAAACACAAGAAGCTTGTCTCTCTGGCCCTTCACCATCCTTGTTGGGGGAGGGTTTTCATTAAAGCACTTGCACCATGTCTGAGAGGCTGAGCTGAGTGCTCCTCATTCTGTTCATACCAACGTTTCTCCTGAGTTTCCTAATGCCTGAGGTGTGCAGGGGAAAGGCACTTCACTGAGACATCCAGTGTGCACAGACATGTGCTTATATCCGTGATTTTTTTTTTACTTTTCCAGGTTTATGCCTCCTGATGATCCATTAGGCCGGCACGGACCCACCCTTAGTAACTTCCTCAGCAAAAAGCCAGTCCTTCCTGAAAAAAAATGGCAGCCTTGCCCCTATGGTTGGTTTCTCCCCATGCTGTGAACTGCCCCCTGCTTCCCAGCAGTGCTGTCCCTCGGCTAAGGGCCACTGCCACATGCTGTCCTGCTTTGTGTGGTAGGGACTTGGGTTGGGGTTGCTCAAAGGTGTGATGCTTTTTTGTTCTCCTGCTTAAGTGGCTTCGGCCTCAGCAAAGGCAGGGGATGTTTCTGGCTTCTCCATCCTTGCCCGCACACAGCTTCCATGGCCGTGCTGACCATCCTGCCTGCACACGCTTCTCACTTTGTGGAGTGGATTGTCCTGCAGCACTTGGGAATTGCCATCCAAACCATTTCCCTCTTTCCCCTCCCAACAGCCCCCTAGCAAAGTGCAGGTTTCTCAGACGTAAATCCCTATGCCATTTTTTAAAGCAACCTTTTGCAGCAACAGGCCTCCCACCCAGCCCACCGAGTGCAGGAACTGAAGCATGAATATCAGACACTTCTAAAATAGCAGAAACTTCCTTTTACTGCTGCTTCACCGTGCTATTTATATCAGCAGTATTTAAATCTGGAGTCAACAGTACTGCGTTTGAAAAAAGTACTTCCCCTTTCTTCTGTGTTCATCACACCCAGTGCTGGGGAGAAGTGATGTGTGCATTAATTGATGTTGGTGCTAGTGACAACTTCCTGTCTGATTTTTTTTTTTTTCTTTCAGGTAAAAAATGCACCTATGGCAATAAATGCAAATTTTACCATCCAGAGAGACCACATCAAGCTCAGCTTTCAGTTGCTGATGAGCTTAGGGCCAAAACAAAAGTCCCGTTGGCCCTGGGGAAAGAGGAGGAGAGGTGTCAGTGCTCCCCATACACGGCCAGAGAGCCTGCACCCTGCGATGCCTGCACAGAAACTCTGCGAGAAGCCAGAGGCTGCTCTGGGCCTTGCTGCTACCCAGGCAGGTCCCAGGGGAGCTGTCCTGAGCAGACATCCCCTGCCTGGGCTGGCGGTCCTGGCTCTGACCTGGGGCTGGAGCAGCGCTTGCCACAGCAGGAGCCGCTCCTGGAGAAGATGTCAGCAGTGTCCATCAGCGACGGCACCTACGGCTGCAACTGGTCCTTAGGCACCTCTCAGGACAGGGGGGCCATGGACAGCCCTCACCACTGTGCTGACCTCAGGGACAAGCTGTTCTCACTTCATCACCCTCAGAGCTTGGACCACACCAGCTCACCCAGGTGCCCTTTCCAGCAAAGGATGCTCCCACCTGCATGGGGTGGGATGTGCTCAGAGCACAGCTGGGCTCAGGAGTGCCGTGGTGTGCACGGAACAGGTCACAGGAGCCATCACATCCCCCAGGGTGCTCAGCACAAACAGGCCCTGGAGACACAGCACCATGTTTTGCTGCAGCCCACAACTCTGTCCCCTGACAGGTTTCCCCTGTACAGCCAGCACCAGCAGCAGCAGCACCACTGTTTCCCCAGCCAGCCCCCAGGGCAGCCCTTTCAGCTAGATTCCAGCAACGGAATGGGCTTATTCCAGAAAGCCCATGTGTACCCCAGTGCCTCTTACAGGGAATACTGGCCCACCCCAGCTGCAAGGCCTCCCTCTGCCCAGCAAGTAAACATACACAGGGAGCTGTGTTCCCCTTATCCTTACAGTGAGATGAGCCAGGTCACCACTTTGTACCCCAATATCAAGGATAAGGGGACTGGAGTGCTTCCCCTATGAAGACAGGCTGGGAAGGTCAGGGCTGTTCAGCCTGGGGAAGAGAAGGTTGCATGGAGACCTCATAGAAACCTTCCAGTACCTGAAGGGAGCCTAAAAGGAAGCTGGAGAGGGACACTTAATCAGGAACTCTAGTGACAAGACACAGGCGGACGGCTTCAAACTGAGAGGGGGTAGGTTTAGATTAGATTTTACGATGAAATTCTTCATTGTGAGGGTGGTGAGGCGCTGGAACAGGTTGCTCAGAGAAGCTGTGGATGCCCCATCCCTGGAAGTGTTTAAGGCCAGGTTGGACAGGGCTCTGAGCAATCTGGTTTAGTGAAAGGTATCCCTGCCCATGGCAGGGGCATTGGAATTAGGTGATCATTTAGGTCCCTTCCAAACCATTCTGTGGTTCTATGATATTGCCTGCTTGACTTTAACGATTCAAAGACACAGAAACTTGTGAAACCTCCAGAGCAAACCATCCCAATAAGCACAAGTCCTAGGGCAAGAAGATGCCATTCTGAGGCTTAACTAAGTGTTATTAGGGGCGTTATGGCAAGGATTACAGCTGCTCCAGGAACACGAGTATAAGCATCAGCCAGCTTTGTTGCATGGGGCATCGAGTCGAGGCAAAGGCTGTCATCCCCTGCAGTGGGATTGCATTCTACCTCCCCTGAAAGTGAACAGGAGGGCTCACGGTTACAGGGCTGTCAGCATTCGAACCTCACTAGTGACTGGATTCAGGATGGCACAGATTCTCATTAATGCCCTGAAGCACTGGACATGTTTTTAGAGTCCTAACCTATAGTTCAACTTCTGTAAAAGAACCGTGCCCAGTGAAGGGCTCTCCCATGACCTCCCTGTCACCACTTGCTCAGCCAGCACAGAAGATGATTTGCCCTGTTCCCCCTGCACAGGCTGTGCTCCCAGCTAGAAGGCAGATTTGGGTGCCTGTTACTACTCGATACAGGCCCAACCAGCTGTTGTTGAGCTTTCAAAGATACATCTCGTGCTTCTAAAGCAGTGCTGAGAACACACAGAACCACCAGCAGAGGGGCTGGAGGTGCACCAGAGCGCCTGAAGGAAGCCACAGGTACATTTCTCAGAAAAGGGACACACAATGTAAGTCAAATCAGGGAAGTCATCTTCAATGCAAGTCCTGGTGTGGACTGAGGGCTCGGGGTTGGTAATTAAAAAACCCCAGAAGTCCAGCCAAAGAGGAAAAAAACCCAAAAAACCCTTGAAAGTGTCTCCTGTATTGAACAAGAAATCTGTTGTTGACTTAACCCTTAATTACCAGATGTGGCCCCATAATGCAATTTTGCAGCTGATTTATGACTGTAAACATTTGAACTATGTTCTGTTAGGACACGTTTGATTTTCAGTAAGCTGTAAAGCTGCTAATCTCTGCATTATTCCACTGAATTCTTCAGGTTATAATTCAAATATTAAGGTTGATCCTGAAGGTTTTTGGCACTATACCAAAGTTTGAGTATGTCAGTATGACACGTTTTAAAAATGCTTTAACACATTATAAAATGTTCATCTGTAACATTTTGTTCTGAATAATGTCTTGTTTATTTTCTGGGGTTTGCATAGGTTGGTTTGTTTTGTTTTGTTTAGGTTTTGGTTTTGTTTTCTTTTTTTCCCAATCCTCTTAGCACTGATGCTTCAACATTCCGGTGAGATTTTCGAACTCCCTGACCCTGCAGTATCTCATTTCTCTGAAGTGCAGAGTTTTTAGTTCCAGGCAGGAATTAAACATGGTCCTCACTGAGAAGTTGGAACTCTGTTGCTTTCAAAAAGGTAGCAGTAATTTACTGCTAGTGACATTATCACATGGTGCATTTTCTGAAAGTGGTGATAGTTTGACCTGCTTCCCTCTGGAAACCACCACCAGCTCGGTTGGTTTTTTTTTTTTTTTTTTTTTTGGTGATGGTGTTTGAAGAATCTTCAGAAAATAAGTATACTGTATCTGTTCAATTTCTTGTGCTCATGTGGTTGGCTCCAAGAAATTGCAATTCAGATTTTGGAGGTATGACTTATGTTCACAGAACATGACAGTTTTTTTCCATATGTCCTATGGATTGTGGGAATGGCTTATAAATTTACCCACTACATATTACATAAGGATTAGAAATTGTCTTAAAACAAAACTGTGGAAAGAATTCTCCATGAAATGCCTTGGAAAGTACTGGAGTCCTACAGCCATCTTTAGTTGCCCTGAAGTAGCCCCCACACCACACCTGCCCTGAAGGAACAGGGGCATTTCACAGATCAAACACCAGGCTCAGCAGCCTGCCCAGCAGCTTGTGCCACATCTTGCCCAGCTACTGCTGCACACACACACGCTTGGAGGAGACAAAGTGTGATGCTGGGTGGAAAAATACCTTCCACCCACTCAAACAAGGCAAGTCCCAAATGGCAGCGTTCAGAAAACACACACAGAGCAATGGAGCAGGATGTAACTGTACATGCCAACATTAATTTTCATGTCTGGCATGCACGTTACATATTTCAATACACAAAGCATTTAAAAATCCATAGGAAAATTGGCACACTGCCTTTATATGGTGCCCTTGGCTTGCTGGAGACATGCATAAACTTTTCTCTTTTTCCTCTGAGGATGCACAGGAATTTGGTGGTTGTTCAAAATCCTCTCGATGCTTAACAATTTTTTTCGTTTCATTTCTGTCATATTTACTGAGGAATCTTTTTGTGAAATACATAGAATGTGCACTCTGCTGAGAAAGTGTCTGAGAAAATAAATCAGACTTTGGTGCTAAGCACAACTTGATTTCTCTTGGCTCTTGTGCTCACCAGAGGGTTTTTTCTCATGGAGATTTTGCTGGCAGGGCAGCTCAGCGGCAGCGCTGTGTCAGTGCTTGAGAGGAACTCTGCTGCTGGCCAGGAGCCCTCAGAAAGCAGGGACTGTTTCCCTGTTCCACCACAGCACAAGCACATGGGGCTCAGGAGTTCCTGCTGCAGGCCTTTTGCACTTTCCAAAGCAGGGATTTCTATTTGCCTTTGTCAGCCCCTGGAGCAAGGGAAGGGGCTGCAAACAGAAAGCCCAGGCAGCTCTTGGACAGAGGGGTAAGAGGCTGTTGCTATTTGGTATCTCTGCTGAGATGCATTTGAGGCCAGCTCTTGCTGCCAAATTGAAAATGAACCCATAAATCTTAACAGGCTCAGAAAGCCCTTGATGTTCTTTGCTTTTTGGTTGTCAAGCCTCTTTTAGAAGAAGCTGGAAGCACGGGGAGCAGTCTTCCAATAGATGGGCTGCTTTCCCAAGGGAGATTTACAGAGTTGCCAAGTTCATTTTAAGATTAAAAAAAAAAGAAAAGTCAGAAAAGAGAATCCTCTTCCTTTCTTTACACTCATCCCTTCCCAAAAAGTCAGAAAGCCACAGATACCCTCCTTTGCAAGGGGCTAGGAAAACTATACACAAATAACAAATATTTCACTGAAAACTCTTGGGTCACCCCTGCAACAGCTCCTCAGCGTAAGAAGGGGGAAAGAGGGTGGTCCTTGCACCCCATGCAGTCCTGGGCAGCTCACAGTACCTCCCTCCACCTCTCCTTACATACAGAAATCTCTCCTTCGCAGAATGTGGATGACAAGCCCACTGATGTGGTGAGCTGAGGTACCATAAGAATGAATGCCATAAAACACTCTATAAAGTAGATAATCATGCTGGGTATCAAACACTTGTATTTGCCAATTATTCTGAGAAGTTTTGATAATATTTTAACTCAGTTCCCATAAGAGCTGGCACAATTTATAAGCAAACATTTGAACTAATCACAAAAACTAAATAGAACATGACTTCTCTCCGCCTTAAAAAATGTTGGACTGCTAGGGAAGAACAAGGCCTGTGCTTCACCAAGCATGACAGACCTCGGCACCCACTCATGGATACACAAGACTGCTGTAGGATCTACCTCCCATGCACTGGTGGGACTGGGATGCTTTGAACTCGAGAAGAGTTTAGTATTAGAGCACCATGAGCATTACTGAGAAAGTGCCATGACTTGCAATTGATAGCAAAGGGATTTTTTTATAGTGTTTTAGCCACATCCCTTCTCCACCCCCAGTTGGGCTCACTGCCTTGAAGTGTTGCAGCAGGCTCAGAGGAGCTCTTTAGTGAGATGTGCTGATGTGCTGACTTGGCAAATGCAATCCAAGCAGACATGCAAGAGGAGCAGAGCAGCACGTGAACACAGCGATTTGTGGGAACAGCACAGGCAAGGCAGTGAGCCAGAGAGTCAGGACAATGCTGCAGGGCTGGCAGGGCTTTGAGCAGTCAAGAAATTGGATGATGTGCGTCTGCCAATGAATGGTGGCATCAGGATTGTTCACCCTAACCACACTGGAACTCCTCCTCTTTCCCTGAGTCAAACTGTTTCCTTGTCTTTTCTTTCTTATCCCATTCTTGTCGGGCTCAGGATTTCCATTGCACCCTTTATGGAGTGGAGCACAAGTTACAAAACACCTTGCCATGCCAATCCCTCACCCTCCACCTCCACAAAACTCCACACTCCCAGACACTGCCACCCCAACTCCTGCTTTGTGCTCCCTTCAATTCCCTGCTTCCCCCCTGCATGCTGACCTCCTGCCTTGCTGTCCCACATACTCCTCCTGCTCAAGCCCAGATAGCATCTTGTGTCTCCCTTTCCCTCCACCCTCCAGCTGAAGGGATTTTTAGGGGTTTCTTTTCCTTTTAACCTTTTTTATTTCTATTGCTTGATCTGGATTTTGTTGTTGCTATTAAAACCATGACAGAGATGGGTTTGGCCTGGCAGAGATGCAACATGCTCAGGCTGTTTTCCCATTACACCTTAAAGCAAAAGCTGTTTGGGGAAGGAAACAAAGTTTCATTCACAGGCGCTTGTGCTGGCTTCATGCAGCTTTTTCTCTTCTCTCTTCTCCCCTCCTCTTCTCTTCTCTTCTCTTCTCTTCTCTTTTCTCTTCTCTTCTCTTCTCTTCTCTTCTCTTCTCTTCTCTTCTCTTCTCTTCTCTTCTTTCTCTTCTTCTTCTCTTCTCTTCTCTTCTCTTCTCTTCTCTTCTCTTCTCTTCTCTTCTCTTCTTTCTCTTTTTTCTCTTCTTCTTCTCTTCTCTTCTCTTCTCTTCTCTTCTCTTCTCTTCTCTTCTCTTTTCTCTTCTCTTCTCTTCTCTCTCTTCTCTCTTCTCTTCTTTTCTCCTATTTTCTCTTCTCTTCTTCTCTTTTCTTCTTCTCTCTTCCCTTTTTCTTCTGTGGATCAAAGGGGTTGCTCAAAGAAACTCAGCCACCATGTGCTCTCAATTACCTTAAATCCTTCTGTAAAAGCCACATTCCTCCTTCACCTACCATTTCCTAGTTCGGGCATTGAAGGGAATTACTGACACTAGTGGTTCCACACAAAAGACAAATGGGCATCAGCACACTTAATGGCAGAAGAAAAACATAAACTAGGAGCAGGCAGCAAAACAGGGATGGCATAAGAAACATAAAAATCTACCTGGACAAACAGGTAGATTTTCTCAAGAAAAGAACAAAAAATATTTAAATGCAATTAATGAGTGGTAGAGCTTGAAGAAGCAAGTACTGAATGTCACATATGGTAGGATGAACCTTGGAAAGGAGCTGCTGTGCAAAGTAACACTGCAAAAGGTATCTGCCACCCATCCACACACTTACACGACTGAGCAAAGCAGGCCCAGCTCTCCTGTGGCTCTCAGCTTGCTGAATTTAGAATCTGTAATTTAATATCTGCCGAGACTCCAAACAAGTGAATAAAGTGCTAAATAAGAAGAAGCATCAACTGTAGTAACCAAATGAGCTGCAGCACTGAACATAAAGTCAAGACAAAGGTAAGTTCACCATCTGTTGATTTGGTTTCCAGATTAGATTTCATTTTATTACAGGAATTGAAGTTCTCCTGGCATGGTCAGGAGGAGAGCTGTGCAGAGACCAGAACCGCCTAAGAGGACTAAAGAACAAGCAAGGTGTGCCAAAGGGGGCAGCAGGAGAATCCCAGAGGAATGCGATGGCTTTTAGTACTTGAAATGGTAAATGGCAAAATGCACCTCATAAATAAAACCACATTCTCCAGCTACAGGGAAACCAAAATCAAAGGAAGTGCCATGATGCCCTGGCAAAGGTTGCAGTCCACCCCCGCCACTGCTCCAAAAGTGGTGCTAAGGAAATTTTTAGCAGGGAAGCAAACTTGACTATGATTTTTTATTGCCAAAATATACACAGCCACTGGCAGACAATTATAAGTGTTACTCAAAACCATCATCAGAATGAGAAATACTGAGTTCTCCCCACAGGAGGTCCTGTTAGGAAGAGGGCTGAAGTGAATACAGAAGCTTGTAAAAACGTTATTTCTAGCAGGGAAACATTCTCGGAGAACTTCATATCCTTTTGTTCATAACGTAATGTATGACATGTGGTGGATTTGGAGCACTGGCTTCACTTAAAGAAGCAGATGGAAGATCTTTAAATCTTCAGAGCATCTTCCTTAGGTCATGTTTAAGCCTTGCAGAAGGTGAAAAAAAGTCAATCTCAATTTAAGCTGAAGTCAAATAAACAATATTATGGAAAAAAGGGGCAGAGAATCCAATTTTCTACATCAGTAGGAAAGTAGAAAAAATATTCTCGAGAGGTTATTTCGGTGCATCTTCTATGAAATTGATAAGCAACTGGGGATGGTATTTGTAAGACACTGGTTTAGGTCAGCCTCTGCACTTTGCTCTTTGATCTTCTAATGTTTGAATTTGTCAACAGCCAAATGGAAGCCTCTAGGGAATGTCCAGCAATTGACATCCCTAAGACATAACACCAATAACGTGTTTTTAAAAAACGTGATGGCCAAGTCCACCACAAGGTGTCAATGTGGTAGCACCAGAAGCAGGACTTGCTGCTCCATGGCCGGCTTTCCCAAGGCGCCCCACGCGCTCGGGTAAGCCCTGGCAGCAGAAGTTGCCCCGGGAGCCGCAGGAGCGCCAGGACTCCGCGCGTCGCGGGGCTCTGCGGCAGAGGCTCGGCTGGGCTCAGCACGGACACTCCTCCTCCTCCCGGCCCGAGAGGCTCCCGCAGCCTGAAGGAAACCGAGGACGTGCGGGGGAGCCTTGATCACACCGGCCGAACCAATTCTGCTGCTTCTGCCATCTGAAACACGTGGCGTTGTTAACCATTTACTCACATCTGGACTTTAGCCTGTGGTTTATGTTTAAGCAGCCCTGCAAGGGCACACAGCAGCTCAGACGGACTTAGAAGCTGCAGCAGTGTCAGGCTGTGGAGCAGGGAGAGACAAATGCAGAATACCAGCTTTCAGAAAGGGGGCATTTTACAAAACCCACCCTTTATTCTGTCTATTTATTGTCCCCTCACCTGCAGTTCAGTGGCTGCCCTGCCATCGGCGGCTCAGGATTTATCTTGGCTGGGGCCCAGGCGCTGCTGCCAGGCTTTCCTTTCAGGGCAGCAGCCCTGGGAAAGTCACTCGGGGTTAAGTTTAGAGTTCCAGGTTGGCACATTCTTAACGCAAGCCAAAAATAAGTGTGAATGGGGATCAATTTTATGAATTTGCTGAGCTGCCAATTATATTTTAAAGCTGAAATCTGAAACTAGGTTTGCCAGTGGATAAGTATCACAGCCAATCCTTAGGCAGAAATTAATTGGAAAAACACTCTGCAAGCCCAGATAGCATTGCCTTACAAATGTTATCTCCCACGTCTTTCCAGGTGTACTTGGGACATTGGCAGACAATCAGAACACAGGGGATTTTAACTAATTAAGTTTATTATCTTGTATGTGTCAATCAGCAGTTAGGCAGATACACAACAAATATTCCCAGCATGCAACTGTAAGGCAGCATTAAGTGTGTGGGGGGGGGGGAAACTTTCTTCCAAAACAAACCAGCACAGGTTCCTATTGCATTCCTTTTACACCTCCTTGCCTTGCATTTTTGGGGAGCAGGGTCACCATAGCTGTACAGTTGCCCAAAGCCAGGTAGTTGGGTTGTGCACCCACATCTCCACAGAACTGAAAATAAAATTCTCCACTCGCCAGGCAGAGGCTGGATGTGCAACTCAGCACTTACAGGCTTGAGCTCACAGCTATCTGAAACCTGCCTGCAGCCCTGTTTCTAAGCTCCTTGCCAGAGGCACAAATAACCCTGTGGGTCCAGCTATCACATCACCAGTGGAGCAGCAAAACTGGCTTGAAGGCAGGATTTCCTGAGCCTCCTGATGGAGCCTGTATTTGTCCACAAGCCAGCAGATGATTCCCAGTGCGGTGCCATACTTTATTTCATTTATTCAGGCCTGCTTTAAATGCTGCATTTGTGGTGCCCAGCTCTTGGTTTTCAGGGCTCAATGCAGTTTTTTTAACATTCTGGTTAATGCAGTTCATCCCACTTCAAGGCAGATTTACATCACAGCCATTAGCCCTGATACTACAAAAGTTACACATGCTTTCTAAACTCCACCATACATAAAAGAATCCGAAAAACAGAAGTCATCCCCATCCTTCCTGAACAACTTCCAAAGCAAATCTTCCAGAGGTCACAGACAACTTTATGATGTATAAAATGTATATGTCTCATTTATAAAAATATATTTTACATATTTTAATATTTTTACTTTATGTATATCTATATATGTGTATATATAATATCTCTATATAAATATATATAAATGATGTATAAACATTATGTTATGTTGTATTGACACTGAGCTGAGATCCAAAAGGACCCACAAGGTGCACCTTCACCTTGAGTGTTGTGCAGTTTTGATACCACGATATAAAAAATACATAGAGCTATTAGAGAGAATCCAAAGAAGGGCCACGAGGATGGTGAAGGGTCTGAGGGGAAGCTGTATGAGGAGCAGCTGAGGTCACTTGGTCTGTTCAGCCTGGAGGAGACTGAAGGGAGACCTCGCTGTAATCTTCAACATCCTCACGAGGCAAAGCACAGGGGCAGACACTGATCCCTTCACTCTTGAGACCAGTGACAGGACCCGAGGAAACAGCATGAAGCTGAGTCAGGGGAGGTTTAGGTTGGATATCAGGAATAGGTTCTTCACCCAGAGGGTGGTTGGGCACTGGAACAGGCTCCCCAGGGCAGTGGTCACAGCACCAGCCTGACAGAGTTCAAGAAGCATTTGGACAACACCCTCAGGTACATGGTGTGTCATGTGCAGGGCCAGGAGTTAGACTCAATGATTCTGATGTATCCCTTCCAACTCAGCATATTTATGATTCTAAACACAGAGGCTTTTGCTGGAGCATCCCCGGGGTGCTACCACGGCCCAGTGTGGAAATGCTGCTCTGCAGTACTTGGCCTCTGAAGCACAGGGTAACCTGCCCTGAAAGCAAAGGTTCCCCCAGGCTGGCCTTGACGTGATTCTGAAGAAAGCAGGAAGCACGAGCTTTGCTCCTGCCTGCCTGGGGACCAAACACTCTATATTGGGTTAAGAGTACAGTAAAACCTTGCCAGCTCAGGGGTGACTCAGCAGCTCGTGTACATTACATCAAGCCCTGCACCATCAAGCACGCTGGCAGGGAAGTCAAGAGAATGAGGAAACACTTGGTTTGGGAGCTACCCGTGCCCGTAACGCGGTACAACCCCTCACAGCACTGCAGCAGGCTGATCTTCTGACTGGAAAGGGCTGAAAGGGAAGGAAAAGAAAACTCCGTTGACCCACGTACTGGAGGCTTGTGACAAAACATCTGGAAAAGGTCAGCAAGCATGCTGGCTCACATTACTGCTAAAGGACATGCAGAGAGAGCTAACTGTGCCTGTGTCCTGACAGCTGGCAGGCACCCCCTCAAACCACCACAGGAAAACCAACCAGAGGCAGCTGACAGAACTTGCAGGTACGGAGCAGCTTTTGTAGCTAAACTCACAACAGGAGGGCTTGCAGGGGAGAAATCCCACAGAAAGCAGGCCCTGTCAAACATGAGCGACGGCTGATGCTTTAGAGGATCACACAGGAATTGCTAACAGATGAATAATGACTGACAAAACGAGCCTCTGAGCAATCTAAATTATGCCACCTGCCTCAAGCCCTCAGCCACAGCTTTTTCACTGGTGTGTTTTATTCATTGGTCTTTACAGGGTTGGGTTTAAATGCTTTTACTCTTACAATGAAAATAAAAACAATTAGGTCATGGCAGTAACAGCAGAAGCCAATTGTGATGTGAAATGAGCTGTTACCTTCCTGAGACTCATCTGGAGTTATAAAATCAGAATTCAAAAAAAATACTAATCACCACTTGCCAACCACCAGCGTCTTCCTTTCAGCCACAGGAGTGAAAGCCCTTCCGCACTAGTCAGGAAACAGCAGCTGTGACCAAACAATGGGGAGTGCCAAGATCAGCCATTCCCTGTCAGCCCGAGGGGTGTGCCATTCTGGTGCCAGAACACCGGATTCACAGCTCATTAACAGCTCCGCAGAGAATGGGAGCATCATGGAGTGTAGCCCTGTAAACCAGCAACAAGGACACCTCCAGCTGGGGGTGATGCAATCCCTGCTCTGAAGGATTACTAATGCATTTGGTCTCAGGCTCATGAGATAAATTTCACATGTGAAATGAAAAGATACTGAGCAGAAATCACCACGTGGCAGCCCACCACCTTCTGGGCCAGTACGGTGACTAATGGGTGTTTCAAAAACCAAGAGAGAAGCATGTTGGCCATGGGGTGACAGACTGATGAACAACTGAGATCTATGCGCTGACTCAAGTCTTGAAGTCAAGCACTGTGTGCAATCAAATTATCAATAGGTTCAACCCTGCTACCAGGATACAGGGACTGGCCCAGGAAAAGAACAGGATGAAAAGATGGGAAATGAAATAAAAGAGAAGGAAAACCAACATGAAGCAATAGATCAGGAGATGGATGACACACTCTCCCATGCATCTATGTAAGACATACCTTTGCGTGCTACTTACCTTATGTCCACTTTGAACACGGCTGGGCTCCTTAAGTCGGAACTCAGGTTTCCAAGCATGGCATCACATGGCACAGCTATGCCTGACACTTGTGTTGGGTGCAAATAGTAAATCCTGTCAACAGTAAAGTATCTCTCTCCATCACTCAACCCTACTGTTTTTTCAGGAAGCACTGAGAACTGGGACACATCACAGTTGCCTTGAAAAACGGCAAAGCCTTTTTCTTCAGTGCAAATGCCACATTTGCAGTGTGGAGCTTGGCGGCCATGGCTGTAGGGCTGCCAGAAAAGCACTCCCTGGTGAGATCCATCAGGGGAGCTGTAGGGTCCATTAACAAAAGGAAATTCAGCCCCTGGCCATGCTAGCTGGCTGTTCTGTTTCATTTAGTCCAGAGCCCCAGGGCCAGAAGTGAAGCTCATGGGGGCAGAACAGTGGCCAGGCAGGACAGCACTTGGTTTTATTATAAACAAAATTTCCCAATCAAAAGTAATAAAGAAATGACATTTATTATGCGACCGAAATATCGGTTTCAAACGCCACGATTGAGAAAAGCAGCACCGAGCCCGGGGTCGGAGCTGGGTGAACACGCATAGATCTGATCTCTATCGCAGGAGACCTCCCAGGTTCATGACTGCTGCTTTGGCTGGTCCCTTCTTATACAGTTTTTGGGCAGAGTCCAGATTAATTCTATTCTTCTCGTATCCATGAAGCTTCCTTGTCCCGGAGTTGGGCCGCACAAAGCCTTTCCTGGGTCTGATGAATTGTCCATCCTGGGTGATGAGTGGGCCATTTCTGCTGATGGATGGGCCATCTCTGGTTCCTGGAGTAGTTATTTTTGGTTCCCGGAATGTCCGATTCCTTATCAGATGCGATGTAGATATCAGAGTGTGGTGATCAAGTCCTCATGGTGTAAATGTCCCGGTGATAAGATCCAACCCCACCTAGGTGGAATCCTCACTTATTGTGAACGAAATACTTTTAGTGTTGTGAAATTTTTCTCTCAGCCAGGCTGGTGCAGGGATTTAGAAACTCGGTCTCTGTAGGGTCTAATTACATTTCAGTTTTATATATAATAGCACGAATTACATATTTTATTTATAACAGTTTCCTTAGGGCTTCAAAAAGTCTAAGCCATTTAATTTAAAAGTATCATGCTTGGCAGAAAAAATCCCCACATTACTAACCATTATTAAAGAGAAAGGCTTTTGTCATGTTCTTCAGCTCAAAAAACACCATCAAGACACTTACTTTCTCATGTACAGGGCAGCTGTGCCAAGGATTATGAAGTTTCCAAAGCCAAGCATCACACTGCCTTTCCCCTCCCTGCCTCAAGCCCAGCAGCAGCTTAGCTGCAGTGACACAGTAAGATTTTCTGCTGAACAACCCCACCTCTTCAAAACCTTAACATTCAGGAACATGCATAGCAGACATGAAAAGATGTATGCACCTCCAAATACTTTCTCAATTGCAGGGGAATTGCACAAGAAACACAGCAAGAGGCCAGACTGCTGCTGTGGATCAGATAGACAAGGACCTGCACAACTTTCTCCAAGCCACCAAACAAATCTGTGACGGGGCATCAAACCACAAGCCATCAAATTTCAAGCTGGGTGTCTGATGACAGCATCCAACATCCTCTCTATGACCCCAAACTATAGACATTGGCGACCAAAAAGTGATTCTTGCTAGCAGAAAATATGCCTCCTGACAAGCTTTTCATAATTGTATCAGGTATCTGACAGAAGACAGTATATTCTTTCCTCAGGTTATATTTAAATTCTATTTCTGTCCCCAAAACACAGAGGGAAGAAAAAGGCTCATGAAAAAAACCAAAAAATACATCCCAATTTTAATCCAAATTTTCACTGTAGCGAGATAGTTGCAACAAAACATAGGAAACTTGGCCTGAGTGGTTGTTCAAGTCTCTAATTAGAGATGGAGAAAAGAAAAACTGGAAAAGACAGAGGAAGAGATGAAGGCACAGGGAAGAGCAAAATCCTGGGGTCGCATTCTGCACACTGCCATGGCACAAGAACAGAGCATCTTTTAGAAACTGAGCCAGTGACACAGAAATATTGCTGAGATGGACAAACCAAGGGCCAGGCTGGATGGGGCTTTGAGCATCCTGGTCTAGTGGAAGTTGTCCCCACCCATGGCAGGGGGGCTGGAATTAGATGACCTTTAAGGTCCCTTCCAACCCAAACCATTCAGTGATTCTCCAATGCCTTTGGGCAAATGCCTTTTAAGGCAGTAAGTGGTATTTCACACTTTTTCACTACTGTCCACAGGCACCAGTCCCAGAGTAGTGGGATGGGGCACAATGCACCCAAACACGCCCTCCTTCCAAACAGCAGCACCCCAGACAGATTGACAGTAGCTCTCCATGACAATACAGTAAGACACAAAACAAGTACAAACAAGAGCAAAGCTGCCAAAAGACTGTAAAAACATAAATCCATCCATCCAATTTTGTTCTATACAGCATACAACCCGTGAAACACCAAATATTAAAAGAAAATTAAACAACCAAAATAACAATCAAAAAAGGGCTCCCAACTTACCATTTACAGCTAACTATGAAGTACAGAGCTGCTACCATGAATAAGTAGATTGTAAATGAAATATTTTTTATATCAGCTGGTAAGAGACATTATGTACATGCAAACATTGCTTTGCTTATAACCTTAGATCAACATAAAACCGCTATAAAACAAATTCTTTATTTAAAGTTTTTGGGACAATAACTTTTGCAATCAAGTTTTTATTACAAACGTGCATTCATTCTCTCATCTGAAACATGTTTCCTGCCACCTGAGAAAAGCTAACAATATTCCTTAACCTGTTCTGAGCTCACTTCTAGATTTACCACCTGAATTAGGAAAGACCACTTTTACGGATTTATTGTTGCAGTACGATGGTACAAAGCTAATTCAGAATTAGTCATGCACGGGCTACTCTTCTGAGAGTACCAAGCATCTCTTTTAAGGAATCAGTGTCCAACCTCCAAAACCATGGAGGCTGAATAACCTCTTTCACATGCAGGCACCTCCTCTCTGTTGTGGGTAAGCAGCTGTGTACCAGCCAGATGAGGAACTCCAGGGACTTGCTTCCCACTGTCCTTTCCTCAGGAAAACCTTGTGAACTTTTCCTTGGCACACAATGAAATGTGGCAAGCGCAAGACCGCAGCACACAATGGAGACGTGGCTGTCACGTCAGCAGATGCACAGCGGTGACACCTGCATTTCTCTCTTGTAATTTCCCAAGTTCCTGACTCCAACACCCTGTGCAGCTCTGAGGCCTTCTGTTCGCTACATTTTAGTTGCATGTTACATCAGGGTGCAAGGAAAGCAACACCACCTGCATCTGTATATGGAGAACAAAGGGCAGAGCATTCGTTAGTCCATTTCCTTGATGTCTCCAACACCGCATTCCTCAGCCTTGGATCTTCAATCACTTGCAACAGGAACCTGAACATAGGCAAAGTTTATCAGTCACAGGCCGATAAGGTCTGTTGATATCTACTAAGACAAAAGCACATTAAAATGCTTAATATGCAGCATCTCCATTTGTTACCACATCAGCTACACCAAAATTGTTTAGGCACCGCACTCTTGTAAAGGGTGTGGAAAAAAGCAGTCACAGAATTCAAAGCTGTAACAAAATGCACCCCTTAAAAAGCAGAACTGGTTTATACAGCGATTTCAAATTGCTTGAGTAGTACCCGAATTGAGATGCTACTTTTCGCCTTTGCAAGCTGCACTCACTCGCAATACAATGGGTTTTATTATTTTAAATGAACTTGCAAATAATAGGCACTTTGAACCCATGTACATAATCAATCATTTTGGCTCAAAGTCCTCTCTAAGTACACATGGGTATCTGCAAATGAAATGAATGAAGAGAATGGGACACTGGGAAAAATAATCAGCTAATCTCATGCCTGCAGCAGCACTGCACTGACTGAAGATCATTATATTTTGGTTAAATATTAAAAATATTTGCATTTATGATGAAAGCATAATTATATGCACTGCTGGGAAATGACATGTCTGAAGTCTTGACTGAAGCAAGAATTTCTGAGAGTTCTGCCCAGTGCTGCCTCTGAAGGTGGGTATTTGAGAAGTTCTACTGTAGATGCCATCCATACAGAACTGCTCATAGAAAAAAAACCAAATTAAAACCAAAGAAATGTATCAAAAAATCAAAATTGAGTCTGATCACATAATTTTCAATGTTCATCATCACTCCCAATTGTTCATATAGGATTTAAGCCTGTGAGCCTGAAGCCCTCAAACATTTCATACTAAGTCTTCCTGTTCTCTCTCAGTAATTTTTAGTTTACACAAAATATAAACCTCACAAGGCATTTTGGACTACATAAAATCAAAGACTGTTCCTCAAAATTAGCAATAAAAGAGCTATTCAAGCAGTCAGGCTTGGAAAAGGAATGTACTGTAAATACTCCACTCTGTGCCGATGAAAGTAATCAGAAGTTTAAAGTTAATTTGTATTCTGTTCAACTTATCAGGGCATTTTTAACAAATATGAGATAAATAAAATATTAGAGCATTTTCTTGCTAAAGTTAGAATTAAACATTAGTAACAGTTGCTGTGCATTCACAAGCTGCACTGCATATTCTGTTAACTGTACTGAAAAGTTTCTGCCACTGCTTTGTAGCAATACTCCCATTTCAGAATACCAAAGTAGTATTGAAAACAGTGAATACTCAGTAGATTTCAATAGATGGCTTTTTAATTTTTTTTAAAATATTTCTTCTACATCTTTAATCAAGTCCTCCTTTAATTGGTGTCCAGGCTGCAATGTATAGTCAAGTTAAAAGAATTTGACTGAAGAAATATAGTACTGATAAGGATAATTTTCCCCCTGCTCAACTATAAAATACACTGAAGGTAGACATTTCAAGATCACAAAAACTGATGAAATCCACATAAATAAAAGCAAATACACAGGCACAAATACCAACCCCGCAGCTTTAAAGCCAGTCTATCATTAGCTTGAGACTGAAGATACTGAATCTCACAATTAATCTGAATTTTACGGGTGCCACACCTGACCACACTCCTGGACAGCAAAATAACTATTGATTGGAGACTGCACAAGACAAATGTTTTTCTAATGTATCCATAAAGCAGCAAGGTGAACTGAAGTCAGTTCCACAAAGCTGATGTCACACATCAGCCCAGTACCAGCTTTGTCTCAGTTTCCTTGCTACATTTCTAAAGTTATCCCAATTCTGAAACTGGACCAAGTGATAATCTTAAGCATTCACAAAAAATAAACAGGAGTGCCTCTGAAAGCCAAGGAGGGTACTCCCTTCCTGCCCGTAAGTACTTTTTTTTCCTGTTACAGAGACCCCTGACAAAGACAGTAGAAAAGTAAAATAAATCAGCATCCAAGATAAACTACTGATGTTCCCAGTACAAAGTTTAACCTTGCTTCAAACGTTTCTTTTTTTATGTTCTACGAGGAAAAAAAATCCAGCAGTGAAATCTAGTTCTAGTTTATCCTTCAAACTTAAATCCTTAAAAACATACTACATTGATATTGCACTATATTGGCATCACCTTGAAGGAGGGGCTGATGACATATGTGACCTGAGGTACATAAAGAACATAAAACTCCTGAAAGGGAAGGTAAAAGTCTGTGGAAGACACTGGAGACATAATTTCTCTTACCCCACTATTCCAGCATCAGCTACTGAACAGGCTGTCCAATACATACTCATGTTGTGCACAGCTAGCTGGAGCAAGGATGTAAGTATTTTTTTCTCTTCAGAAAATAAACACTCAAATGCAGGGAGAAGATCAATTACGCATTTCATGGAATGAGTAGGATTCCATCTCACCTATTTCTCCAAATACGCTCTTTCCACCCTCAGCTGACTGGAGTTTATTGTTTGCTTTATAAATACAGCAGCCCTCACTCCAATCACTATTTCTCATATTGCAGATTAAGGCACTCTAGTTGAATAATATTGCGTTCCTTTTGCTGGATCTGTAGGGGTTTTTTTATGCTAAATCTGTTTATAGATGTCTCCTGAAGGCTTTTTACACAGCATCAGCATGTCTCAGGAAAGCCCAACTCCACATAACAAATATCTGCTTAGACAGGGTCCATGTGGGAAACACGTCTAGGAACACTCCACATCTCACAGCACTTATATCCATAGCACCAGGATACAGTTTAACCATGCTCATCCTTAAACTGTGTTTATATCAATGTAAGTTTGGCATCTGTTACCACAGAATGGTTGCCCATTTTGATTTAGAAAAATGTTTTTAAAATCATAAACCCCAGAAGCATGAAGTAAAAAGGGCCTGTGTCTAGCTTATTGCTTTAAGAGCGAGTGGGTTTTTGGTCAGAAAACAATCTTGTCAGTGCAACTTTATGAAATACATTCCTTATGCTCACTGAATTGGAATTAAACAGAGTAACGCATGGGAGGAGAGACAAGGTTCAACAAAACAAAGGCTTAAAAAAAAACTCTGGTCATTAGAAATCAGCCTACTTTTAATACTGTTAATGCTTACTGTTCTGTTGAGTATTCTGTTGCTCCACAGCATGGAAAAAGCAAACAAATAACGAAAGAAAACATTAGAATATAATTTTTTTTTAATTTTTATAAATAACTTATCTGTTACAAAGGCAGTTTACCCAGCTAAATCACAAAACCATCAACTCAAGATATCCAAATTAGGTTTTATTAATAAACAGGTAAAAACTGATTTGTCAATCTTCACATAGAACTGCAGATGAAGCTGAAAAACAAGGCCTCATTTTATAAACAAAATGCATTGAATGCAAGTGCTTTGGGTCTACTGCCTAATTACCTGGGATTGACATTTTCTTCCCACATAAAAAAAATGCAAAGCCTTCAAAACAAAGGCCTCTGTGCATTCACATAGATCACTTGTAAAACTCCTAATAAAAGTGTCCACTGGCGGATGTTTACAGTGGGTGACAGTCTACTTTGTCTCTTGCTACATTGTTAGCACTCCCTCCAGCCTCACGCTAAGTGCTGCTGCTACATAATTCTTTGTGTGCCGTCTTTCATGCATATTGTACTGGAATTCCATTTTCTTGATCTCGGTTACATACATCCCCGATAATGTGAGTATTTTCCTTAAAAAAATAGATCATCAAAATAAAAGAGATGCTTGAGGTTGCTTCAGTGTTCAAGTCTGTTTGATTTCTCTTTTCCAGCCTTTATTTCAGTTGTCCTAAATATTGCTATCCTTGTTTTCTATAAATATGAGACTTCACCACAAAGTCAGGTTTAGAAACTGGCTGCCAAAACAGGAAAGCATTTAAAGTCCTTGAACAAAGCTGTACGATGCTGCTGCTGTTGATTTTGGCACTGTATGTACTTCCCCAATGAATCTCTCTTCAGGAGTCTGCAAGATACCCAGCAGATGAAGCAAGCTTAACTCGGATGCTGATCTGTTGGTGGGTTGAAAGTTTCCTAGTATAAAGTTTCCTCACACCAGACAAAATGCTCCCTTTGTGTCACCCACCGTAAAACTCAGTGTACAGAGTGAACTATATGGATAACTCTTGCAACTTTTCCTGCACTTTTACCACGCTGCATCTGCAGGTCTTCACAGATCATCAGCATTTACAAGAGCAATGTACAGAACGAGCAGAGGAAAGCTATTTTGTGCATAGTTTCTTATTAATGCTCTTATTTTAAGGCATTGCTTCTCTCAGATAAAAGCTTAAAAAAAGGGACATGATCGTGCTTAATCACCTAAAGGGAAAAAAGAAAGTTAACAAAAAGACTATTACACTATACATACAGAAGTACAAGAAAATAATAAAGGTGAAGAAAAGAAATCACTTAAAGCAGGCTCTAGAGCTATGTACAGTAGGAAAAGCTTTGGGGTATTTCACTGTGTGTATTGTACAGACAACGCATGCAGTTTTTCCTTTTCATCTTTAGATGTGATTGTACTGATTTCTGGCTTCACAGAGATGTTTTCAGGGAAGACAAGGCAAAGAGTACCACTGATTTGTGAAGTTCTTCCCTTTATCAAAGGCACTATGTGGCAGCAAACAGTTTAAATATTTAAACCTTGATCCTTTTAAGATCTCCTCTGTGCATGTAGTGTTTCACTGAAAGCTCTGAAAACAAAAACACTAGCACTCTATTCCTTTCCCCTGTCAAAATTCAGTAGTGACATCGGGGCAGAGAAGAGGATGGGCAACACCCAGGCACTGAACACGGTGTGTGTTACTGGTAATACTGTACATGGTTTAGGCAGCTGGCGAGTCTCTCAGCAGATTGCCCTTCAGCTGATCAGTGTCAACTGCCTGCGACACAACTCTGAGGTATTGCTTGCTCTGTGGGCTGACATTTAACATTAGCAAAATACCATCTCATCACACCTTCCATTTTACAAAATCCTATGCATAAATGCTTTTTTTGCCCCCCAATGACTGGACAATTCCTTGTACGTTTGCTATTGTTTTACGGAAGGTAATGGGCCTGTTGGCTCAGAAATGCCTGGGCATTTCACACTGTTCACAGCGATTTAAGGCCGGATGATTTAAAAAAGTACAGGCGGTACAACTCCACTGAGCTCCCTCATCTTCATCTGTGTCTGGAACAGTCTTTGGTGTTTTCACAATGGACCTCTGATCTGTGACATGGAAGAGATAAGATAAGCAGTTACTAACTGAAAACAGCATGGAAAGAATTTTGAGATTTTTTTTTTTTTTGAAACTGAGAACTATATTGTTCTTCTGAGAACAGCATAGTTATTACAAGTGACAGAAGCAGCTTTTTACCGCCCCCTTGACTACAGCTTGATTGTAAGTCAGCCAAAAGGCTCAAGGTAAAACTATGAAAAGCAAGTTTCCCATCCCTTAACTCTGCTTTCTTCTCTCAGTTCAAAGCTATTGTATAAAAAGGAGGTAAAATTTGCAAATTAATCAGCACAGGAAACACAGACGAGATTTAGAAGTTTGAGGTCTACGGAGTGGTCTAAAATTCATTCTGACAAGAACTAAGTGCTCTGTAACCCTTTGACATGTTTAACTTTTTGATCCTAGAACAAAGGTAGCAGTTCCTCCTCAAGCCAGCTCAGCAGGAGATGTACTGAAGAAAAACCAATGCCTGGCTCTGTAACATTAGAGTAATCCTCCCTACCACACGAACACATCTTTTTGCATGTGCTAGACAACAACCTCCAACTATTTTAAAAGAGAAAAGAAGGAGAGAAAAAGGATGAAAAGGATGAAAAGAGACATGAGCGACTTCTCAAGTTAAGGATTCCCAGTTTAAGCAACTGCAAAATCCTTTAGCCCATTATTTCATCTGGAGAACATCTCATCAGCAACTAATCAATGGCAATTACTGCAAAATGACAGCAAGAGCTTCAGGAAGTACAGTGGTACTGATCACAGTTGCAAGAATTATTTTTATTCTTTTGTGAACAGCGGTAATCGTGGTTTAAGTCAAAGCCTACATGATAGCTAAATTGAAGCTTAAAATGAAATGAAAATTCAAGTTAACGAAGAACTAAGATACAGCAGTGATACTTTTTTTAGAAGAAAGAAGAAAAAAAAGATAATTGATAGAGGGACTTTAGAGCTTTATAAACCAGTCAGTGTTAATTTTGCATTTTCAAGACAGATTGAATGAAACACTTAAATTTGTGAGTTCCTAAAAGATAAGCCAATAGAAATGTTTCGTAACAATTAGTCACAAAAAATTAACTTTTCTTCTTTGATGGATTAGTTTTTATTTACTGTAAAAGGAACTACATAATTGACAGAACTTGTAAGTTCTTCATGCTTTAGTAGTAAAATGTGTCTAATAGGAATGTGTATGGATTTAAGTTTACTTGGTATTTTCACTACCAGGTGAGGTAATGAAGGATAAAAAAATGCTTTATAAAGCATGAAGAACAGTATCGGTTTGGAAGTGTTGCAAACAGTCTGCAGGACAAGAAGTCCAATTTATCTAGACCATTTTACAATGCAGAAATGTCAGAAATCTGTAAGATGAGATTCTGTAACAACAGTTACTGCACACTACAAGGACCAATCACATGCACACATGTATTATGTGGAGAACTTCCCCGACAGAAAGACTGCACAGAAACATCAGTGGATTCTGTTTCATGTGGTGGTCTGCCTAAGGTCATAGTATGATGCTGCTCCAAACAAGTTAATTTCATTCTCTGCTTTACATAAAACACAAGAGGTAATTGTTCTGCTTTGTTTGGCATCCTGAGAGGGATAAAAATAAGTAACGTGCAAACTAATGACAAGTAGAATGTTTAAGAGTGGCTGATATTCAGCAATACTGACTGCCATACTGGACTGCATCACCTTCCTCTTCAACTATCTAGAACTATATTTACCAATAGTCAGTAGTCAGAAGAGGCTTTCATGTAACTTTTTATTACATATTCTACAGTAGCCATGAATTCCAGTCAGGGTAACCAACCTGAGTTGTTACTACATCTAAGTAAATCTACTCTTTTCACTATGGATAATGGTGAAGTCATTTAAGTGAGTTTCACTGATCCCTAAACAACGTACCTCATGCTCATTTTTAAAGAAAAGACAGATGCTTCCATTACATAAACTACCTTCTAATGTATTATCCATCTTTAACATAACTCATTTAATATACTTCTCTTTCCTTAATGTATGAATAGAGAGGAAACAAGAGCAAACAGAAGCACACTTACTGCCAATACAAATAAAATGCAAGGTTTGTATGCTTTTGAAGTAATCCATTTCATACTCAACACTTGAGCAAGATTCATAAATTAGAACTTGGCATTAGATACAGAACAGGTATTTGTATCAAATCCAAATTTTATCAATACAATACCTTTGGGTTTTGGTGGCACGGGACCAAGAAATCCAATATTATCGTAAAAATTATGAATAGCGCTGGGATTAAAATGTGGTCCTAAAAATAAAAAAAAAAAAGGTGCAGCAGTTTAAAAAAACAAACTTGAGTAGTGAGGCATATCAGTTTTTTCTGGCAGTAACTCTGTAACAATACTATTATTCACTTATCACTTTTTATATCAAGGTGTCAATACAGACCCCAGTGAGATATTAGTCATGCCAGCAATACACTTTAAGAAACTTATTGCCCAAAATATGCAATATAAAATAAGTCAGAGACAAAATCTAGCAAACCAAACTCCTTAGAGGTATCCTTCTGCCACTCTTTAAGATAATTTTGTAAGTAAATCTTAGTTGACTTTTTTCACATTGCAACTTTACTCAGAGATATCTTACCTACTATGCAGTGTATTATACATGCTTAGAATTAAAACTCAGACGAAGTTCTAAATGCAATTTACTGTAACAAGCAAAAAAACATCACCCACCATTCACTCTTAAGGTCAGGTTTTTAGTGCAGCATTACATTCAGCACACCTGTCTACCTTCTCCTGAACTGCAAGTACATTGTCTGAAGGAGAACTTTTGTGGCTCATGTCCCAACTGATCTAACAGCTCACTGCTGCTGAAATTGGGAAGTATTAGTTCCTTCCCTCTCAGTATCTCAGTTCTCCCTTCCCGTGCCTCTCCCTCACATCAGCTGTAGCAAGCTTTTCCAGCAATGCAAGAGTTGTAGCTTGGCTGGTGAACAGAATCAGCTCTGCAAAGGGTCTAAAAAACTACTACAGAGTTCAGTAAGTGGCAAGAGAGAAGCAGGAAGAGAGGCGGCTTTCTTGCTGGCAGCTCTTGAACTAGCTCAGCTGTCTCTTAATTTCACCCCCAGGAGCAAAGGCTGAGTCCCTGCAGACAAGTAAAGCAGAGAGCATACTGGAAGTTACAACTGCACTTTATATTTGCTAACTTGAGAGGCTAAATACAGACAGAGGTGGAAGACAAAAGAGAGAGATGGACACATATATATAGTTGTATCATTCAAAAAACTTGTTCTCTCTCTTTGATACTCAGATAACGCGATCTCCCCCCCTCCCCCCAGCACTTAATAAATAAATGGCATCACAAACTTCTCTCTTCTGAGCCAAGTATGAAATAGGAATGACTGTGGGATTACGAAAATCATATGGCCAACAAAAACAACAGACTTTAAAGACAGTTACTTCCTTGGTTTCACTCAAACTAATGTGAAGATTTTGCAAATAGTGTGGTATATCATTTATGTCATCATTTATGACACAGACCTTTTTGAAACATGTGGACAGTGAAAAAAAAAAATCAACATTTACAGTTACTGATGGACTAAGACATACTGTACCTCTTGCTTGAAAAAGATCAATCTCTTTGGTTAGGCAATCTATGTCTATCTGCAGCTGTCTGTTACAACTTCTTAACTGTTGCATTTCTTCCAGCTGAAAAAATAAATCTGCCTGTTAGTCTAATTTTCCCAGTTTAATAACAGTTATCATTCACACACAGGTAGACAGCATTTAGTTATTTCAGAAATGATGATAGAAGAATCTTCCCTAATGACCACCTTTCTTTTAATCCAAGCATAATCTTAGAAAAAGCTTCCAGACCCACTGAATAGTTCTCTCTCACCAGAGTTCAGAGCTGACTGAACAACTCCAAACAGCAGACAGGGCACAGCCAGTGGTCTGGTCCAGCAGATCAATGGATGATCAGAGAGCACTGAAAACTGGTGCATTAATCAGTTTATTTGAGCTCAGTATATGCACAAAGACCAAAAAGTACTTAGTGTGATAGCAGTATGAGTATTAAGTCGTAGTCTGAAATGCTAGAAAGGATTACCAGGTCAAACCTTTTGTGACTGTCTTTAAAAGCAATACTTCATAAAGTGATCAGCAACCTGCAAGGTTGTGGTTAAACAACACATTTTTAGTCCCTACTCTAAACTATACTGTTTACCAGCTTAAATCTAAGTATACTGCCCATCCCTAGTCTATTGTCAATATATGAATAACCCCTCTTTCAATTTATTGTGACAGACCACACTTGTGGTTTAGGTTTATACCCTACAGACATTTCAACTTACTGATGGAATTTGGGAAACAGAATTCGATCTTTTCAGGCGCCTTCGTGTTAGATTATTCTCCATTTCATTGACCTCTGATTTTAGTTTATCCAACTTTTTCTTTTGAACCTCAAGTTCTCGTTGAAGTCGCTCCATCCTGGCCTTCTGGTGTACCAGTAAAGCTGCAATACATAAAGTCCCATTTTATCTACTTTATTATCCTCCACATGGCAACACCAGATAAAGATGCAAGTTAGGATTCTTTTGGGAAAAAACAGACAAAACCACTATTACAGACTGCTTTTCCATTCTCCTCACAAGAAAATCTCTGCCATAAGACAGAAAGTGCTGTTTTTGAAATCAGCACAAACTAACTACAGACAAGCGAATATGAGAAAGACATACAACATAATAAATGGCCATGCAATATTTAACTATAATCTGTAAAAACCTACAAGACTGACTACCCAAAGCCAGCAACTAATATTTCTTTGTGTATTCAGCCTAACCACTGTTAAACAGGTAACATGAAGAGGATTTCAGACAGACAACTGCAATATGGAGCACTACATATGCTTATTGCAATTAGGATTGGACCCAGTGTTCATCATAGTAGGACCCATCAAATGAAACCAAACCAGAAGTAAGCACACCACTAGCAAACTGTGATATTTATCAGCAGCTGGATGGTGCAGAACCATTAGTTCAGCTTCTAATTTCTAACACTGCTTACTATTTCTAAAGCAAAAGGCACAAGGAGACCTCATTTAGAAACAATGAAGTTAGCATTTAAACCAGTTTTTTAAAGGTATGAAGAACCTAAGTAGCAGATGACACAAATTCATGCAATCTAATGAGTTCATTTCATTGAAGGCACATTTACTATCACATATCATCACAAAAGCAGATTTCACTGCTCAAAGTAATAATCACCTTCTATAAAAATGTATTTCATTAAAGAAACCAAAGAATCATTTTAACTTCTGCGCAGCCATTCATTCATCCATTAAACTAGTAATTCATATAAACTGTGATCAGTTTCACAGACTATGAATACTTTTATATCACCCTGGAAATTAAAAAAAAGTAGCAATAACAAGGTATTTTAAAAAGATTGAATTTGCCTCACAAAGTCTTTAAGCCAAACTCTAGCTGGAACATGATGCTTAGATCCTCACGATTTCTTCAGGTACCAAAAAACTAGAAGCACTCAAATCTGGTTGCCTAGGTTTCCAAACTAGTAGCAGGAGAAAAAAATAGCACATTATAAAGATGCAACTTTCCACATCTTTGGCAAGAACTGTCTTCTGCTCCAGCTCCTGCCTGTTCATTCATTCATTCACACATCACATTTTGTCTTCCGGAGGTTCTTCCAAAGGAGGAACCATGTCAAACTATTTTGGAACAGTGTAACAGACTGTAAGGCCTTACTCAGATCGAGCCTAGGCTTTTGAGTCACATGTGTTCACAAGATACTGAAATGACACCTGCCTTTTGCTAGGTTTTGTACAAATCAGAGAAGTTTTCATAAACAGACACCTTTATTTTGGGTCACAGTAATTGCACTACAGTAAAAATTGCAGCTGTGCTCATATGTAATATAAAACCATAATAACTGAAATCTCAAGATGGATTTTTGTTGAAGACTTGGAATTTTCAGGTAAGTAATCTCAATAGACAGTCTCTCCTCTCAAAAAGCCTTTTACAAACAAATGTAGCTGCAACTCTAAAGAAAGGAAATCAAAGACTACCTTGCCTCTACTCCTGCAGGGAGCATACAAGCCCTTTCTCCTGCTACATTTTATTTCCACTTTTAGACATTTCTGTTTTCATTACCTTGGTAAGACTGCTGAGGCACCACAGCTATGCTCCACTGACCAGACTCAGAACTCTTCAGACCTGTTAAACTGTGGATGCAGGCTGCTGGTGAGTAGCCAGTGCTGCTGGATGTGGTAGGTGAAGAGCACAGTTACCAGAATATCAGGTTGCACGGCATGGCATGGCCTCAAGAGTACAACTATGACTAAGACTTTGCCTGTACATCCCCCACCTCCTTTTTTGTTTAAGCTACTCTTGTAAAGGAAAAAACCCACCATTTCTCATTTCGATGTTCTCCCACTTGTGAGGCTGGGAAATTTAGCGGTCATTACAGAACTGCACAAGGAGGAGAAGGCACTGATGGATGCCCACAGCACTACTACGTGCTTTTCATTTTCATGCCATGTCTGAAAAGCTATGTAAATTATTCTCATATGAGCTTTGTGACTACCATCTGACAATTTCAAATCCCAACAGGTTTTAAAAACACACATTAAAAATTACCACTATGATTAAAGAAGAATCACTTGATATCATATACTATTCTTCTATTATTAAAAGTAACTTTGATAAGGAACTTGGAAGAGATTGGTTTAAGTAGAGACTTCCACATATAATTTGGTAATTTTGCTTAAATACCAATTTGGCAGCTGCAGGAAAACAGTGGTGGGGGAAAGACAAAACCCCCCCTGCCTTTCAGTGCGGTATTTATGAATGGAAACTGGCAATTTAAGTATTCAGCTCCCTCTAGTGTTGCTCAGAGCAACTGAAAACGTTCAGAAAAACTGCAGTTCAATTTCTTAATTAAGTGCAAACAGGATACTTGGCACATTAAGTTTTTTGCACTTCTGCACGTTTGCATTCAGCAGAGCGCAGTACACTTCAATGCTCTGGCAGATGCCACTGTTTCCTCTGACATTCAAAGTGCACATTTTTCACAAAAATGATATATATCATCATATTACAGGGAGCATGAAAGTCTGGAGGACAAAAGTTCACTCTTCCTCTCCCAGAGACCTTCTCAGTCAGGCACTAAATATACCTTTAAGTTTGTAAATGTACGCATAACTGTTTTCTCAAAGACTCTGTGCATGTGAATTTTAGAGTGTCTTTTGTTATTTTAAGTGTTTCTAAGATAAATTCTAATCTAGGAATACAAAGATTTCACTCTATTCTATAGACCTACTATTTCTTAAATTTCTTAGTTTGCCAGATATGGAGGGGATTTCTGGCAATGCAATTACTCTGTGGCAGGAGGTTAATGAAGTCTCAAAACACACTTATGCTTATGCATGCTTTCAAAACCTGTATTTGAAGCTGCACAAAATTCAGTCATTTGATATGCAAATTCAGTAGTTCAAACTGATTTTTTTGTTCTCTCTTTTCAATACTCCCTTCACTTAATTTTTAAAAGGAGCTTCACTGACGAGTGGGGCCGGATATACAGAGCCAAATACAAGGTGGTATTTTTTTCTTAAACCACATGATGCAATGGGCTCAGAGCCCCTTGGAGTATGGGCCACAGCTTTATCTCATTCAAGTCCTTTTTCTTAAACATCTACAAGGACTGGCTAAGAATTAAGGAAATTTGTTTCCTGCAGCTTTATTTGTTTTTCTAAGTTTTAAAAAGCTCCAAGAAACCAAATCAAGAGCTGTGCAAAATGTTAATTTACTAATCTAGTTTATCAATTAATTACATTAAAAACACAGTGGCAAGAATTGCTAAGGAAACATGCATCCACATATATAACTATAGTTGGTACCAATGATTCACTCAACTTTGCACACCATCCTCTTTCAAATTAAAGAAAATACTATGAAGAAGTCAGACAGTCAAAGACATGTAATACTTAACCAAAGGACTTAAGCTCTCTAGTAAGAAAACATCAACCTAATGATTTTATTACACAATTATGTATTTTCTTGATTGAATGCCTTCCCATTATACAGATGGAAAGCTATATGCAGAATGAGCAACTATTAAATAACTGTTCAGCCTCATTACTCATCACACGACTTGCATGCTTACAGAGTGTCCATCACAAAAATGTATGAGTACAGAATTTTCAGTTTCTAACAGGATTTCACTTTTTTATCCGTAAGACACTTTATACTAAACTGAATTACATATATATTATATATTGAAATCTCACTTAACTACTTCATATTAATAAAACTAATTATGAATTGTAATCTCTGCTAAATAATGGGAATACTCCTGTGCAGAGACAGAACTGATACTGAAGAGAGGAATATAAAAATGCATCCCCTTTTGGCTGTCCTTCTGGGCATGCACCTAGCATTATTCTTCTCACAGCATTATGAATTCTTACTGACTTCAATAGGGGACACATGCACTCAACATTTCCACAAGCAAGTCCTCAGTATCTCAAACTAGAGTCCTAGAAAACAAGAAACACCCCTCAGCAACCAGTTTTGAAAAGTCTGGTGACAGCAAGTTTCTTAGGATCACAGAGTCAGTGCCAGAGATACAACCAAGCCTTCCAGGGAAATGACACTGATTTTATCTGAGCAGTACGCACTCTTTTACACATTATATAACCTCCAGGTTTGGCAGAAAAAAAGACAGATCTGGGGCAGCCTTCTATTACCCCCTGTGACTTTCTTGGGAGGCAAACCAGAAACATAATCATGGAAGGAGACGGGAGTGCCTACACACACCATAATCAAGTAAAACTTCTTAGATGGCAAGCACCGGCACCTAGAGAGAGGTCCAACACATCTTCTGTTCTCCTGGGTTGGACCATGCATATAAATGTAAAGTAAATAAAAAGAGCAAAGGAAATTTCCTTTGACATCAAAGCAACTCTACCTTCCACCTCAAGGTTTCTTTTTCCCCAAACCAGTTCTCCCTGCCAAGATAAGGAGCATTCTGGCAGAAATGGAAAAGCTGATGAAAATGCATTTTTCTCCAATCGTGGCCAGAGAAACTACTCATCTTCTCTGGCTAAAATTAAACTGAAACAAGCACCTAGCATGGAAGGCTTCTGGCAATTTGGCTAAATTATAAGCAGTTTAGAACACAGAAGACATCAAGTAACTCAAATCCCTTTTTGTATGTAAGAGGAAAAAACCCCACTGCTAAGTGTAAGAAACATGTTTAAAAGCAACAATTAGGATTTCCAGACATCAATACCATACAAGTAAATCTATCACAGACTTCTCAACTTTCCAAATATTAATGATAACAAAAATGTTAGAAATACTGCACTTATTGCAGAAATGGAGCACATATGACAGAAATCCAAAACACCTCTAGATGTAAAGAACTTCAGCAGCACAAGTGAACTTTGTAGTGAAGGACACAGAAGGATGGTGTCTTCCTAAGGTCCCTTGTACCAGCCCACGTCATACATCTACACATCATCTAAAAGCTGCATCTTGGTGTCTGGAAGAGCTGGGCTCCACAGCAGGTAGGAGGTCAATGCTTCTGGAATTCTAGGTTGTGTATCAAGCTTGCCTCATCTTGATAAGCAGAATGCTGATACCTGCAGCTTTTAGAGATTGTGCAGGACGTTACAGTGGCCATCACTACCAAGGGTACAAGAGATAAAGAGGCAGACCTGGCAGAAGTCGGTGCCCTCAGAAAGGAAAAACAGAAGAAAGGGACAACTCCCCAAAAAGTACCAAAAATGAAGTTTTGCAAACCCCTAAAAAGTACCCAGCTTGCTTGGGAAGCAAGTTCATGATCTAGAAGAGTGTTTTAGAGCCTAAGTACAAGATTGCAATTGCTTAATTTCTGGGTATATGAAGTTTTCCAGGACTAAGACTAAAACAGACAGCTAAGTCTTCCTCCAAAGTAAGAAAAGGAAATACGACCGGGGGGGGGGCAATTTGTTTTGCTTACCTACAGATGAATTTTCTGAAGTTCTTTATGCACTGAACATAAGAGAATGTAAGGATGATTAGCTTTTTGGTTTTGACACATAATCTTTAGAAACTTTTGAGTTAGGATTGACTATTCCTCACCAAAGATGATTATATCCAGAAGTAGTGCACAAGCTAGAATCGCTTTTTGATTTACTTCATTACTATAGTACTCCAGATGCAGACCTGGCTTTCTGTGTCTTGATCACTGTACTTACTTACACAAAATAAAATGGCAAAATTCATCTGAAAAATGTTTACAGTGGTCATGGAACAAGCCAGTTTTTTTAGTTCTGAACTGTTTACTAAGTCCAGAGAGGACCAGTGAGGTCAAAGACAAATTATTTTGACAACCTATCATGAATACTGCTTAAATATCCTAAGACTCATCCCACATCTTTATATAAAAAGCTTACAGCAGAGTTAATAAACTATCAAGCTGGTCATAAAAGCATGTACACCCATGAAAACAGAAGGAAAAATATTAACAGGTTATCTTGCTGTACCACATATTCTAAATTTTACTCTTCCATTACCACTGAACCGTTAAAACAGATTCCTTTGGCTTGGCGCTCCTTCTCACATTTTAAAATGTAACAGAAGTATCACGACTTTAAGCATTTTATTGTCAGGCACAGAGTAGGAAACATGGAGGCCAACACTTTATCCCACTAATTGCTTTTGAAGTCTGCTTTTCCTTCTTCTTAAATAACACTTGCAAAAAAATAAAAGGGGAACATTATCCAATGCAAACAGTATCTCAACTGATTCAAAAATCTGACAGTGGAATTGTAGCTTTAAATCACTCGGACAAGTCGAACAAACGTACACGTTTCTTTCAGAACAACATAAAAATGAAGATGGTATGACTCCATTAAACAGATAACGTACCTACTTAAGACAAACACAAGAATATCTCCAAATATTCAGTTTCATATCTTTACCATAAAAAGAAATTTATGATTTGCTTATAAACCACTTTTATTTATTTAGGAAACACTCACAAATGCTAAAATTAAAGATATTATATTAACATCACAAAGGTTCCTGTTCTGCAATCTACATACTGAATTGACAACCTGGTCAAAATCTCTACAATTTATATTAAGAATATTACCTTGCGTGTAGGCAGCATCATCAGATCCCATACTCAATTTCCGTGCATCACTGATCCTATCCACATGTGCTAAAACAGGGTCAGTAAGATGCTGGATACCCTCTGGTTCAACATAGTGATCAGGAAGGTTTAGAAGGTTTGTAGGTTCAAAAGTTGGGGACACTACCCCTGGGGAAACTGCAGGGGGCTTATTTGGAGAAACTGTAATTTTAAAAGTATATTTTGTGTTAGGCTGCGTAACAACCACTCGAGGAGAGGTTGCAGTGGTGCTGTTGCCCACTGCTCGACTCTTGGGTGGATGGTGATGAATAAATGCAGGACCCATGCTTACTTGACCAGACATATTCCTAGCAGTAGTAGATACTCCAGGATTTGTCGATATGAAAAGTGTGGGCTGGTTCCGCACAAGCTGATCATCTCCTGTTGTGGCATTTGCTGAAATGTAGACCTTGGGCTGACCACGTGTGATCACTTCATCAGTATTTGGAGGACTGGCCGATATGTAAACAGTGGGCTGACTTCTACTTAATGTCTGGCTGTTGAGGGAAGAGGGAACAGTGGAGGTGCGAGGGCCAGTTGAACGCAACTTAGAAGAACTGTTTCTTTGTGGCGGTTCAAGTTTGATTTCAATTTGATTTTTGCGAGGTCCTGTGGATATATTCTGAATGTTGTATTGGCTATGAGCAGAAGATTGTGAGCTACCAGATGAATGAATCATAGGTGCTTGTGGAGTAGTAGGAGAACTGATAGGCATGTACACATGAGAAGTCTGGTGGCCTTGCTGGTTTGGCTGTGTTGAGTGTTGCGATGAGGTATGTGGCGTAGTACTGGATGTAGGAATAGTAGTCCAGGGACTTGGCTGAGAAGGCTGGTACACTTGCTGAGGGTGCATGGGATTAAACTGAGATGCCCAGCCTGGCTGCTGCTGTGTCTGTCGAGTACCACTAGGAGCTGTGATGTAAGGCCTAATATAGATAGAATTTCCCTGGGGACTGTTAAGTACAGGAGGAGGTACACCATGTATGTGCAAAGACGTTGGGGTATTGCGACCAGGCTGAATGTTTGGGGCTAAAGTTACCATAATGGGGTTGAATCTGGGTGTTTGTTGAGACAAGTTAGATACTCCTTTGCTGCCTAGGTGAAATCCAAGATGCTGCCCTGGATTAGAAGCACTAACTGTATTAGCCATCCCAAAGACATTAAATCCTTGTGGAACCTGCGCAGGTGCTGTCTGTGGCTCCTGCTGAAACAGTTCATTGTTGGACTGACTGGTTTGAAGGTGTCCATCACTAACACTGTGAGCTAGAGTCCTACTTCCATTCATTCTACTTCCTTCTCTTCCATGGTGATAGATGTTCTGTGACTGCAAATCCAAATTAAGAGATGTCATGTGATTTCGTAGTCCAGGAATCCCAGAATCATCCGAAAAACTTAGGTCTCCTTCACCGTAGAGATACTTTGTGCTCTCCTGAGAGAGAACTGCACAGCAGGCATCCAAATTATTGTTATTCTAAAAAAGACAGATGAAAGTTTGACATTACTGATAAAATACTCTCATAGTTACGTACGCATCCATCCAATCATAACTGAAAAATTAACAACGTAACATCAGACAGAAAGCTTTAGGTGGCTGGCTAGCATAGCTGCTCTACACACACAAGGGGCTTGCATGTGAAGCTCACTGTTCTGGGAACAGTGACTCAGCCAGTGGCACCAAGAGTGGACGTCTGCAATGTCTCTGAAGCAGTGACAGGGAGATCCCGGACTTTGACAAGCTAGCTTTATACAGTATGATACACCTTGGATGAATACTCTCCCTATTCCTTCTCAGTTTCAGAACCATCTTCAGCAGAGACCAAATCTCTGGCTTTAGGGAGGAAAATGACAGCAGGAATAGAGTCACAGCATCTGCACAGTATTGGTTAATAACTTAAAAAGAGAAATAAAAACATGTTTATTTTAAATGTTTTCCCAAAAACTTCAATACCAGTTATGCATTACCTCCTGCTGAAAATGGAAAGTGAATCTTACGAAGAGAAGAAACACGCTGACCCAAGGAACTGTACATGACTTCGGAAGAAATGTAAAAATTCAGTTTATACAAATACAGCAGGACTAATCTTTTGTAAGATGATCTAAAACCCAGAGGACATTTGTACTTTCATTTTAAACCACTGCTTGCAAAGCTTTTAAATACTTATGTTTGTACCTTTTAAAACCTGTAATAGGATGACTTAGAATAGAAACCACAACCTAGCTAATTCTTTAAGAACATTTCAGAAGCAAACAGCTAATCTCTCTTCTCTTTTTCCACGTTTACTAATGTTGTACTCAGATCTTCCCAATTTAGTTTCCTACAGAAGGATTTTTAGAAAGAGTGGACATACATCAGTGACATAATTTCTTCATACTGTGCTCTGTCTGTATCACTTTTCCCACAGAACCTCCCACCCCCCAAGAAATAAAGGTTAATACTTTCAGCCAGAAGAGCCCCTGTTCAGGCCCATGTTATTAACACTAAATAGGTGGCAAATCCATCCAGCACATAGAAACAGTTACTCGAAAAAAATGCAAGTGATCAAGGAAAAAAAATTGCATATGCCAAGTAGCAACACTATCAGTTAGTTAAAGAGTAACACAACCAGATAAATTGATCCATGCTACATGCTTTCTATTATGTGATTTTTGTTAAACCAGCAGACATTATTTCTCATTCTTCAACCATGACGGAGGTGACAGCGTTGTGCAGATATAGCAAGATTGCCTCTACCTTACAGATTTACAAAAACAAAAAAGAGAAAAGAAAACAGAAGTGGGAGAGCAATGACAAGGCTAAACTTCACCCACAAAACTGTAACTATCTGTTCATACAGACCAGATGCAGTTCTGAATTCCTCCAAACTAAAGCAAAAAAAAAAATCCCCAAAAAACCCCAGCCACAAAACCTTTTAAAATAATAGGATTCCCTAAAGGCTATCTAACAAGCCAGCTCGATATAAGGATTGCTGCAAAAACGTATTCAGATATATGAAACTGGATCAAACGATGATATGCATATTGGCTCTAGTTTGGAATAAGCACCAGAGGACAAAGTAATCAAAGGAAGTTAGTAGTGAAGAAAGGAAACACGCGGACAGAACAGTGGGTAAGAGAAGATAAGAACAATAGCCTGGTATTTGTTGCAAAGGAGAAAAGGGAGCCAGAAAAGGGAAAAAGATAGGATGCCACAGAAAAACAAGCTAGAAAGATCTCAAAGGCAGATTCTGCATGAACTTAAGTGAATTAAAATTATTAACAGAAAGGCCAAAAATACCAAACCAAAAAGGAACAGGCCAAGCTTGCCAGGCCCTTACATTCAGGTTGAATGCATTTCTTTGGACAATTTTTTTTTTCTTTTTTAAGGCTGCATCCAATCAATTCCAAAATTTCAGTGACGTCAATGAGAAAATTGGAGAACTCAAAGGGGAAACGGGGGCACATGGAACCCCTGGCATCTTCTGGCTGGCAGAGGCAGAGTTTCAACCGCTTCTAGCTCTTTACAGATCAGAGAACCGGTTGATGGCAGAATTGAGCATATTCCAGCAAAACAATACCCCTCATCTTATCTCTGCCCATGTCCCAATTGAGTTTAAAATGTTGGCACCCTGAAAGAGAAAGAAAAAAAAAGAAAGAATAAGAATGTTGGAGGGAAACGAGGAAGCAAGGAGAGGACGTAGACTTGAGGAGCAGGTATAGAATGCTCCGGACACAAAAAATAGAACAACAGGGAATAATGTCCACAGACTGTGGGCACTGCAGTGACTCCTTTAAATGAGGAGAATGGGAGAGCTGAATGCAGGAGGCATGTTGGGAAGAACAGGATGCAAAACTTTGTAGGAATATTCAGTGCTGTCAGCCCAAAACGTTTTACTCCCTAGATTAAGCAGGTTTAAGTCTCCTCCTATTAGCTCTTTGGTGGTCCTCTGTTTTTAGCATGCAATTTATTGTTTAGGTATTTCAACAGTGGGCTATTTACCCCAAGGTATTTTCATAATCTCGTTAGCCTTAATTTTTTCATTATAAGCATATAATGCTATACAACCTTCCTTTAAAAACAACTGTGTTTGGCTACAAAGAATTCATGGAGGACTATACATTCTTTCTGCGCAATTCACAGTGATCCAAAGAAACTTGCCTTGTTATAAAAGCCTCATCAATACTACCATAAACTGCAAAACTGCTTATATTCTTTCGGATTCTCACCTGGAGTTTAATTCCTAGTTTAAAAATAACTTCACCCTGACATATGATGCCTGCATGCAAGGTATTGTGGGGGTAAGGCATTTCTTATACCAAATGTCCTCGAGTACTTGTCTTTGACCTAAACTACACTTACTGCCTCTACTGGAAATTCCTTCCACTATGCTCAACTACAAGGTGGCAGAACTCAGGATTCAGACACTGTTCCAGCAGTATTGCAAACATGTGCACAAGTACTCCCAAATTCTGCATTTCAATCTTTCCCATCAGTCCAAGTACAAAATTTGTTGGTTTAAAGAAGTCATGTTAGGCGGCTTTTATAATAACAAAACCCCCAAACAAACCAAAACACAAACGAACAAAACCCCATGCCAAAGAGAGTAGCAAAGCTAGAAGTTGAGTCAGGGAAACCAGAGCTCATGAAATTTCAAAGAACCACCACAACATGACAGGATTTTCTCGGTGAGTCTTAGCTCTCAGTTAAGAAAAAACTTTCTAGCGTGACAAATTAGTTTAACAGTACTGCACACATGGAACATTAATTACCCTAGACTGTTTTTGAAAGATTTGCTTATGAAAGCTGACTTAAAACACTTACTCAAAATCTAAATCCTTCCCCATAATCTGTCATAATATGGGATACACAGTATCTTTTCTTCACAGTTATATGGTTCTTTTTATTAAAAAAAAAATCCACTGTATTCAATGTTATGAAGACTGCTGCTGAGTCTCTTAAAGACAAGCTTTTAAATTTATCAAGAACGACATTCAAAAGATGATTACTGATGCGTTCACTCCATCAAGTCCACACACATCGCTCAACAAGCAGTTCTCATGTTTGAAGAACAAAACTGTACTTGTAGCATCAAGTCCTACAGAGCACTGAAATAAAAATAGCAGTGTACAATCCTGAGAACAAATACAGGCAATTTATACTCTGGTTCAGTTTCCTTTTCAGCTAAATAGTGAGAAAGAAGGGATTGGGGAAAGCTTGAAACCTCATGAGCAGCAAGCAAAATTTTGCCTTCTTGCAAATCAAAACCAATTCTGTCGATGAAATGCACTTCTCGCAACTTCTTACTCTAGAAAGTCTGGAAAGTCATGATACAGTCTTGACAATGTGAATGTTAAATTGTCACAGACACTCTTCCCAACAGTATAAACACTTTATTTGGAAGTATGTGCGTGTGAGTACATATGCATATGTAAGTATACATAAATACGTATTTCATAAATAAAAATACATATAAATAGCAAGACAAACAATTAGGATATAAAGAATGTTGACTCATAACCACAGAGGTCCTAGCCACAGTCCAGAGACAGTTAGCTTCTGGGAAGCTGTGACCCATCATTTTTCCCATCAGTGTATACTGATGGATCAGTATGAATATTTGGATAATTCTCTTATTAACCAGAGTAATCAAAGGTTGAGTATCTTAGAATGAAAAAGAAAATCAATCAGTATGGATGCTTTGAATTGATGGAAAATGCAAAGCAAACATGTTTAAGCTACATAGTTAAATAAGTCTACCATCATTTGATAACTCTAGGCATAGTCCCTATGGGGCTTTGAAGGGACATTAATTTATCTGCTGAAGTAGCTAACATGAAGTTATAGAACAAGAAGTTCATACAAAATATGGTATGTGTTCTGATAGCGGCAGCATTAAAAACAGCTGCATGTAGAAGTTGAGAATATGCAGTCCATAGCTTTAGCACTAACTGCAGCACTACTCAAAAATGCTTTGTTACTTTCAAGCCCAACAGAAATCCATTAATTAACTACATAGACTTGAAAGCTACAGCAAAAAAATGATGCCCATCTGGCAGCAAAGCCCTGGGCAGATGCACCCCAGTGCCTCACACCCACTCAGGTCTAACACGGTGGAGGCGAGGCTACAACCACCTTGTGCTGCCTGAGTGAGCCTGACTCTGAGCACCCGGCTGTGCCCACGTCACACTCCCGGGCTCCTGGCTGTGGAGGGTACTTAAGGCCACCAGTGCTGGCTCTGCAGGCCAAGGGAGCTGGGAATGGAAAGCATTGGGGCCAACCTGCACGCAGGCAAGGGCCCACCTTTAAGCCTGATGGAGACCAGGCAGCAAAGTAGCTTCTGGACATGCCCCAACACTCAAATAAGAATTAAAAGAAAATTTTAAAATGCTGCATTTTGTAGCATTGCCTTAAATTGTCCCCGCTGGACTCAGGTTGGCTTTGCATCCCTCCTTTTGCCACAGTTAGTTTTGGCTCTTGAGATGGCCAAAAGGCATGAGCATACTGATTGGTGAGACAGTAGTCTCCATGCACACACTGATTATTGATTTACAGGCTGATTTACTTTGGACCACCCCTGATCAGGCATGGAAGAAGAGAGGCCAGTGTAAGTCTTTGCTTGCTGTGCAATATAAAGGAATCGGCTGTGTATATTTGCCTCATTTATAGAGAAAAACAGAAAGAAAAACATCTGCTTTCAAAGGAGATGACCATACAGAAAGCTTAAAATAAGCAATGCTGCCTACTTGTGCAGCTATGAACGGAGCACTGACCTGTAACATGCATCTGGACACAACACCTTCAGGTACCTCAGGAAACTTCTGTCGCAGGTCATGTAAAACCTGAATATCAATTTGCTGGCTTCCTTGGGCCATTCGTATATTGCCTGGTCAGGATTGTTTTTCAACAGGCAGTTTTAGGCCTTAGTAAAGGGAGTACTCATCTCTTCTGTCCCAGCATTTTCTGGAAGAAAAAGGAGACCCTTGAGACACCAAAAGCAGGCACTTCTGATGTAACAAAAGAACACCCCACAAAAAACTGAAACACACACACAAAATCCTTTCTCAATTATGCAATATAAGTTTGTATTTTACGTTGATGTATTCGCATGTGACATCTCTGGCTAAGTAATTGTCCTTCGCACACTCACAACCTTGAAAATTGCCCATTTATAGACACATCTCAGGATCAGTTTCCTTCTTTGTTTTTTATACTGATATTGTAAAATATACTATGAATAAAAAAAGACTTGATAAATCAAGTATTAAAGTTAATGGGTTTAAGAACAGCATTTTTACTTATTTTAAGCACAACTGAACACAAAGTAGTCCACATCAAATACTGGAAAATTGTGTTCACTCCACTTTTGAATGTACCTGCATTTTTACCTTTACAAATCTTATTCAAGCATCTCCAAGAATTTTATCCACTTTCTCCATGGCAGCAGCAGAGCAATTTAAAAAGTTCCTCGGTCCATGCCCCACTAAAAGTACACCCATGTTATTTCTTCAATGGTTTACAGTGCTAGACTAATCTAAGCAGTGACAAGACACTACTGATCTTGCACCTTCTTTAAAGCAATTATAAGAAAAAACACTCTTCAAACTAAACAACGGAACAATTACACTGTTTATCAAAAGCTGTACTGCAGTAATTTCCTTAACTAAACTTCAACTCTGACAAGAGCACAGCAAGCACACAAAACCAGAGGATTCTATTAACAAGAAGAAAACTGGTTTACCCTAGTTCAGTATCAAATGCCATTTTTCCACCCCTCTTCCACTGAGTAGTCCGAAAAACTTCCTGCTAAGTAGTTAACCCCCTCTCAATCCTCCTAAGACCACTTAATTTTTTTTCCAATTTCTCTAACCTACATTAAAGAAAACCTTTTGCAATATGCTCTATTATATTCGGAAGAGTAAATTCTATGATCTCCATCTCAAGTTCCCTGTACAGTATTAAAATTTTGTATTTACTCTTTATTTCAATTATATCAGCAAAAAATCACCTTCACAGCTGCTACAGCAAAAACCCCATGGAAAGAGATTAATGCATGCAGTCTTTTAAAAAAAAACACAGATAATAAATTGAAAAAACAGTATTTAAAACCAATGTTCCACACTGTCACCCCAGTGCTTCATTTCAATAAAGTATTTTGTATTCTAACTCATTTTTCAGTGTCTGAAGTCTTGATAAAATATACAATGACCACAATTTCCATTTATTATTCCAAACCAGTAAAGTATTGTAACAATTATCTTAAAATTCAAAGAAATGCTACAGAAAAACTTGTCTGCATCTTCATGAGGCATAAAATGACTTATCAGTCATCATTCAACGCTTGCAGAGTTCAATTATTTGGTAGTATGCAAAACTTGGGAGATTGCTTATTTTTATTTTTTCTACTGTACTTTTAAGTTTTGGTGGCTTAGCACCAAGCAGATGCATGCAGGCAGTATCACTTCACTAAATCTGCTAATAAATTTTTGCACATGTGCATCAAATGTGTCAACATGGAAAAATATGATATTTACTGTAGTATGGGAGGAAGTAAACCAAAGAGACTCTGATCCCCACTATCTTAATTCAGAAGAATACACTCCAACAGAAAAAGAAAAAAGGGTTTTTTTCCCTCAGTTTCAATTACAATACACAACAAATATGGCTTCACTGACAGTGTAACATATGAAAAATATATCATATGAATATGAAGATCTCATTCCAATCATCACTTCAAGAAGAAAAACCCACTAAAGAGCTCAAAGATATCAAAAGATTATTAACAAACTCAAATTAACCTTAAGGAAGACTGAAGTGACAAGGTCATGAGGCTTTTTGAGGCCTCTCTAGTAAAGATAGATGAAAAGGTTTTTTTCCCAATTCTTGATGTTGCAAGAAACTACAAAAAGGACTCAGTATCCATCTCCAGAGGCAAACTTAAAGGAACTGAAAGTTACTTTGACAGACACAAGCCTAAGGAACAGACACACAACACTGCTGTTCGCCATGGAACTCAGGATCATCCAGAATATTGTTCGAAATATTGTTAGAATATTGTTAGAAAGTTACATATACAAGTCAGTGGAAAATAAAAGGCATGAATGCAAGACTGAATAGCTAAGACTGCCAGTAAATAGACTGTAGAAGAAAAGGGTACCAACAGGAGGCAAAGGAAACTGCTGGCAGCAACATTTTGGCTTCATTCAGAGATTCTGGCATAAAAATAAAGGCAACACAGCATTACAGAAGTAATCAGAAAAATCTATTCAAGAAATTAATTACTGGAAGAAGGAAAATTCAGTACTGGTGACTCGGAAAAATAACTGTTCCTAAAATCATTAATATCAGAGTTTAATTACAAAGGAAAACATCTAAATACTGGAGTGCAGTACAATATAAAGCTATTCTTGTAATGTCCATTTACTAATCGTTTTACATACTGCTTCTATGTATTCCAAACAAAAACCCCTTCAATGTGACTTTATAATGTTAAAGAGAGACAGAGATCCCAGTGCTCATTTATGCCAGAAATACTAAGTAACCGGAAGAATTAATTAGCTGTGCTCTTTTTCAAAGAGTATTGGCATGATCCTCAGACAACTTAAAAGGCCTGGAAATTGTATCATGATGGAGCTCCGGTTGAAGCTTTATTCTGTGAAAACTACTGAAACCAAAGTAAACAATGTGTCATCTCCCAAAGTACTTAGAACCATGAGTATGAGACACAAAATAAACTGCCTCTCTTGTTTATGAAAATCAAAGACAACTTAATGTGAAATATGATTCAGACGCCAAACACTAGGCTGTTATAGTGCTGGACCAGTGCTAGCTAAATACATGATTTTTCAAGCCTCCTTTCTTCTGACAGAACACATGTTTAACATATCAGAGACAATTCTTCAATACAAACCGTAACATATTATCACACTGACCTTCCACAAAACACTTATAAAGCAAGTGTTCTCAGAATAAATTCTGTCAAAATGGATTTAATGAAATAATTACGCCTGACAAAATCTAAACAAAGAAGCTGATAGACTAGAATGTTATCTGCACTTCTTGTTCTTTACTAATTTTTTCCTACTGCAACTTCACATACAGTCCATGCCACAAGAAATATCAAAGGTAATTGTGCAGATTTTAACAAAACTGCTGTACTTAGTAATTCCAGTTCAAGTTATGATGCACTCATAATGACTGAAGTTCCATTAATGGTCAGTTAACATTCTGGGAACGGCCTTTGTGAGTTCAAGAGAACAGCTCTTGGAAATATGCAGAACACTGCCACAGTAACCAGCACGCCCTTCACCTTCTCCAAATTCAAATCAATGCAGCTTTTATATCTCCCTTGTTACTTCAGCTACATCTAGTAAGTAAATTGCTCACAGTTTTCTGTGGTTTTAATCTGATCACATCTGATCTGTGTTTTACTCACCTGGCTAAAATGCTGTAAAAGTAATCTATCTAAAAGCTTATTTTAAAAATTTGGCTGTAAATATTTTTAAGAAAGTGAATGCAGAAACAAGAGAACACTTTCTTGTAGCATTAATGGTGCAGGTTACAGACACTGCTTATAAAAAGACTGCTGTAATGACAGGAAATCAGATGCAGCAAGTTGCAACAAAAACCTGGTAGAGGCTGCTAAACAGAGAACAGAAACAGACAAGCAACTAGAAAGATGACTAAAAAACACCAAAACCCAACAAAAAACCAAAAAAGAGACTACCTAACCCCCTCTATACTTATCTCAGGCTCCTTCATCAGGACTAAGTAGCTCCCCAACACTCACATTTATCTGTGCATTGGTAACTCCAAAAAGTAAAATTATCTTCTCCCCTCCTCACTCCATGCTTTCATGAGCAATACCTTCTACCTTCCCCCATATATTTAGCTACATTTTTTCCTGTTATCTTATCCAAACACCTATCCAGGCATCAAGCCAACAAATATTAAGAAACTTCTATGGGCCCTTCTCTCAGCCAGATCTCAATTCTGATGTTTCACTCCAATAATTCAACCTAAGACTAACCTTAGGTCACTTTCCATCGAGGGTTTCTTTACACTGAATTGCTTGAATGACGAAGTATAGCTGATATTAATATTTCCAGCACTTCTTTCAGCTTTCTTTACAAAATATAATTTCCTCTCCAGTCTACAAGACTGGCAATCACATTATAAATATATGAATCTCTATCCACAGAAGACCACTTCTAAGCAGGATCTCCACTCCTCTGACAGTAACAAGCATTGCAAGCTTATTGCCAGTTTATACTTACTTATGTGTTATCAGTCTCCTTACAATCAGAAGTATATTTTTGTATCCCTATTGCTTGAGGAAAAAAGGAACATCAGACAAAAAAAGCCATCTTGTTCTCTTGCAACCTACCCCTCCAACCTCTTATATGCCAATTTCCACACCTATTCTTCCTTTTCTGCCTCACTTATAACTGCACACTCTTGTTAAACATGAGACTAGAAACTTTCACTGTATGTGTGTTTAGCAAATGGAGGGGGGAAAAAAAAATAAAAGAGATCCCACCGCATGTAAGGCCAACTTTCCTTAAAGAGATTGGTTTCCAGCTACATGCAGGACTGCACACTTAACTATGCCACTGACAACTCGCAGGCAAAAAGAAAAACCCAAGAATAACAAAACCAAAATTGTATGGTTCTCTGAGAAACTACAATACCAAGACCATTTAGAAATTAAACAGCAAAAAACAATGAAATTCTCTTCTCCCCCATCTAGCCCTAACAGACTTTTTCTGAAAGCCTACATGGAGTCAAATGTCGGGGAGCCTGAACATGCACTTGTTTTCTTAAAATTAAAATTTAGTGTAATTTTGTAAGGGAAAAAATGTAGAAACAAGAACATTCTGCCCCAGAGTGCCATGTTCTTTCTGCAAAAGAGATTAAGAAGCAACAGTACAGAATCTAAAAGCTTACACTAACATCACTAATGCTTTAAATGCATATTAAAAAAAAAAGTGTGAGAACTGGATGATGGAAACAGGTTTATTAAATATTCCTAATAGAATTTAATTGTTCTAATACATTACTCAGTTTTTCCTGGGCTAATTTGAACCATTTCAACAGTTCTTCACCAATATCTCTACTATCTCCGCTTAAAGAATATTATCAACACCAGGTTATACTTCACTCATTACCATCCATCTCTTAAATAAGTAAAAAATGAATACTTTTAGCCCATCAGTTTGTTTCCCATCTCATCCTCAACCTACTACACAGTGATACTTCCAAGAATCTGTTTGCCAGATTTCTACTCTGCACTATTCTGAATCCAAACAAGAACATGAAGGATTTAAACCTGATTTCATTGCATGACCTTAAAACTTTAAAAAATCAGAATTGCAAATAAGCATCAGTAAGAGTTTTCCCCAAACACATTACTGAACTGGATCAAACCAAAAGACTTCTATCAAATAATTAATGATGAGCAAGGTCAGAGGAAAATGGCAACCTCTGGAACAGCTCAAAGAAAAAGTCTGTTCCTATGGCAAATTTATTTTAAGTGAACATACCTGGAAGCAATTCCTACCTTGAAGCACAACTTGGTATTTTTTCTTCCTCCAAATTCATTATGAAGAGAAATTTCCAGAAATAAATTTTTATTTAACACATTTCATAATGTCTTTTAAACTCCTGGCTGGAATAACAATGTACTATAATGGGTCCCACAGCAAAAGTGTGCACACATAAAACATTTAAAGAGGTTTAATCTGTCAGGTATTTCCTTGGAAACTATGAGCAGCTATACAATTTCTTTTTCAAGGGAAATTAGTTATTTACAGTTGTACTTTTTTTCATGTTGAGCAAATAAAAAAAGATTTTGTTTTGTTTGACTGTGAATTTCTGATTCTTGCTAGTTCAGTAATGGTAATGCATTAAGGGATTCTATTAATGGATTTTACCAAAGTTTCATTTGGATTTTTTTTTCCCCTTCCCTTAAGAGAATTAATTAAAAACAAAGCCACCTTCCTTTACTGCAGGTCATTCTGCGAACTCTACCAAAGCATAGCTGACCTTTTCATAGCTCAGCAACATGTTGGCAAACCTCATGCATAAGCACATTAAAAATGAGGTTTCTCAGATCACTATAAAAATTTCCTCAGGAATATGGTTTCATTAGAGAAAAATCTATCGCTACAGTTACTGAGGTTGCGTCAAGCTACTGTTAAGAGCTGGCAGTTTGAGATTTGACCTGTATTCTTCGCAGAGTACGTTAACAACAGAAATCTGGATCTGAAAGCTTTGAAATTTGTAAAAAGGGTTTTAATTCGTTTTTACTGGAGATGAACTGAAGGTGAGGAAATCAAAACACCTCTAAGACACCTGAGAAGGCATTTTCAATTTTTCCTACACTTATACTCCAAGGCACACCCAACTGTTTAAGAGCAACACTTCTCATGTGCCCTGCTGTCCACACAGTTCTCACAAGACCCCTAGAAGCTCTACATAACAACTTAGCCTTTGAGTGAAGAAGAGACCATACCAGTCTCCCCTGAACAAGATTAATCTCATCAACTTGAAATGAAAATGTCAGAAGGAGGAAATCCTAAGTATGCTATTTTTCTTCATTTTTATTCCCTGATAAATACAGTGAAAGTGCAATTAATTGCTATCAAATAGCCAATGAATTATTAGGTATTCACATTAATCTGAAAGTAGGAGCTCTACCCATTAAGTTACACTGGAAATACATGTGAAGATAAAAATCAAGATTTCTGAATGCCACGTGTGTCTTAAATACAGTACTTGATGAAACTCAGCATTTAAATCCCAAGAATGTTATCAATCTTATGAAGCATTTTCTTCCTTAGAAGCAACGATATGTTTTGTATGTGTCTTGCCCATTTCATGGCAATTGTAGGATGTCATATGGAAATGAAATACACAAAGCTAAAATTGCATTACATAATCCAGTCAGGGTATTTTTGTTAATTATATTAATGAACTCCACAGTAACTACATATTCTGCCTGCATTAAGATTCCAGTCTTAACATTCTTCATGTCAATCTTACCTATGTAATCAAAACTCTCTACCTTTAAGTAGATTCACTTTTTTTCTATGCATCTACACATTTGCTTCCATTTGTCAGCTTCCCAATGAATGAAAACTCCATTATTAATTCACAGGGAAGGTCAAGTAGCAAGTACTAATCTACACATCCCCAGCTATGATTGTATCAGGTTTCTTCCACAGACTAACAATATGAGAAAGCTGTCAAGTATTTTTTTTTCCTTCTGCATACTTAATTTCCCCTATGGCTGTATCATAAAGCTTTCATAAAGATAATCCTCTATGAACGTTCCTGAGTCAATAGCAGGTGTTGCTATTTTGAAGAATATGCACTATTTCCAGTGCAACTGTTCTAAGAGTTGAAGGAAGAGAAAAAAACTCAAGACAATAAAAATGCCAATCAGAGAAAGAGGCAGGAAAACCACACCTATATGACCAGCCCTCATTAAAAAACCTTGAAAAAGTAACTAAAACCTATAACAATGACAGTCTACACAGAAGTGTGATTAAACATTCCCTTTTCTTTAACTCACTTGACTGTATCTCCTTTAAAATCTGCTTCTGATTGATGACTGACAAAAAGATACAAAGGCTTCCTAAAATGAAGCAATGCTTTTAAACAACCAGTTTAATTCTAACTAGATGCTATAATCTCTCACAGATTCTCTGATCATAATGTGCACTAATGTAAGAACATAAATATCCTACTGAGTCAAAGAAAGGGTCATTTTAGCTCAGTGTTGTTTGCAAGAGTGGCAACAAAAAGCAATATTCAGGAAGAACATGCAAGCCTAAGCCTTTTTTGAGCACACTCCTCTCATTCCCTCTGTATGTACAACTGTGTGATTGAGGAAACTTGAGTGCAGTGCGCTACCTATTCTCTTTACAGACTCGATGATGATGTATTAATCAAATCCCTTTTCTTAACCTACTGAAATTATCTGCTCCTCCAATACACTGTGGCAAAGAATTCCAGAAGTTTACTACTCTGTGCATGTTGAAATAATAATTAAAAATCAACCAAAAAATCTTCCTTAGACTTTTTCAAACTTCTTGTCCTACGGGTGCTGAGTGCTACACAGTTCCAAGTTGCAGGATTTCATAACAGTTCTGCATTCACCACCTGCATGAATTTGCAAGCATCATTAATAAATCCTCGTACAATCTTCACCTCTCCAAACTGGTAAGTCTGTCACCTAAAGGCCTCCTTGAAAGGCAAGAGCTGTTGCCTTGATTAAAAATAAAATAAAATAAAATCTTCTCACTACCTTCTCTAACACCAACATTTGCTCCCTGAAATACAGGAACTGCAGCCCTCAGTGCTCAAGGGTAGGGCTTACCAGGGCTTTCCAGAGGAACGACACCATTTCTCATGTCCTCAGCATCTTTCTCATGATGCCCAGTACCTCTGGCTTTTCCACCTACTCCTGAACATTGCACCGAAAGTTTCACGTAACAAATCCAAGACTGCTCTTCTCAGTTGCAGTCAGTTATGAATGTAGTACCTGTAAGCATGACTAGGCTTATTACACACTACAAGACAACATACTAGAACTTTAATAACCTATTCCTCTCTCTCCCACCTATGCCTTTCCTTCTCCATATCTAAACATCATTAGCTGTGAAAGTTTTAAACATTTTCCAATATTTTACTACATCCTAGTTCATTGAGTGGAAGACGGCTTGGTAAAAGCTGCAACATAAAGAAGAATCAGAGCCACAGCTAACGAAGTCCAACACCTCAGAGTCAGAAAAGTGCAAAGTTTGTGATACAAAACTCGGTGTACCTGTTGGCTGTGACCACAGTAACAAGTAGGGTAACAAGCACCTGAAAGTGTTACTTGTTTATTGCTATCCCCCTGCTTTCACGACTTTCAACCCTTACTCTCACACACAGAACAATTCTAAAACCTGGCTCTGACCTGGCTCTGGCGTGGTTTGTAAAGTTTCAGGTTTTATATCTGACCAGTCCAAATCAGATCAAAGTCCTCTTTGAACAAGTTGTCCCCATAAAGCTGTAGATGTTCAGGGAACTCGCCAGTAACCTACTGCCAACAGCAGCAATAAAATGTATGTGAATGACAAGTTCTTTGAAGAGCTTCAGGAACCTCTACAATAGCTGACTCTGGGCCAAAGGGGACTACCCTGCAGCCTAAGTACACAGAAGCCCATCTCAAAACCGCTTGACTCCAAACACCCTTTTCAACAGTATGAAACCACATTCCAAATAGACCTGGATCTGCAGAGCTTGCAGACTTCTGGCTCCACCACTGAAAACCACAGTCCAGCATGACTGGCTGATTCAGAGCTGTCAGTCTGAACTCTAGAATCATTAGTCTCATGATAGTTTCACTGAACCCAGGGAAGATTCAGTTTACACTTGCTAAGCTCATATTTCATTTTAAAATCTTCAGATAAATGAAACAGACATCTGATGAAATAAGAATCAAAACTTCCATCAAGCTAGATATTTAGCAGTAGTTTTTGACAGTGATTTCCCAATTTAAAACCAAAACAAGACAGCACATACACCAGATATTAAACCTTTCGGTAAGAGACTGATGCATGATTACTGCTCAAGAGCCATCATGGAACATCAACGTATAGGAGTGGGCACATAGGAAGGACATGATGCTTTTTGTTCTTAGAAGATCACATGACCAGGAATATCTCTGGATGCAATGTAAAGCCCTATTCAAAATTATACATTAATGATTTCTTTTTTGTAAACAGGACTATGACTTGGAGAAATAAATTTAGATGGAAACAAACTGAAATTGCATTTAACCAAGCACAAAGAGACTTAAATCCACATTGAAATACTGAAGTAAAAAACCATTGGTAGGTTTCATAGTGAAACGATGATACTGAAACTTAGCTTTCATTCTAGAGAGAACAGCAAGAAGTGTCATTGCTTCAATTCAGAACTAAGTAAGAGTGCTGTTAACACTATATACTCTTCCCAGTGACTCAGAAGACTGCATCAGAGAAACACTTCAAACCCAACTGGTCTGAAACTGTAATAACTCAAAGATTTATGCATGAAAAAAAAAACCCCTTCAATTTCATTATTATATTGCCAATTCAAAGATGAAAGAATCCAAAAGGCTAAAGCAATGCTAAGTTACATGAATGATATATAATGATTTTGTTCTCATTTATAGTGACCTACAATTATTGAATGCAAAATTATCCTGTTGTCACATTTCCACAACAGTGGAAAGTCTGAGAGTGAACTTTGTGCCCTTTTAGTATATTCCCAATGACACTATTACTGTATTTCATTAAACTTCGTATGAGAACATAAATAAGACAAGCTCTGTTGTGCCATGTTTTAGCAGCTTGCCTGGTAGCTCAATTTCTGATACGTATTTTGGGTTATTCAGTTCACAGCAGGAAGCTCTGGAAAGCCTCTGTATCCAGGCAAATAGCTGAACTTCAGCAGTTCAATACAGAAGCCAACAACAGCATTACAAATCTCAGAACTTGCATTATGTAACCCAATCTTCCAGCGGTTTTGCTCATGGCTAGATTGGTATTTGAAAGACTTATTTCTGTGTTTCATACTGATACTAAAGCAAGTACCCCTAAAAATGCTGAGAAGTCCCATTAGCCTACAGCTGTAAGCCAGAAACGAAGCTAATCAGAGATCACGGGATATGACAGCATTTTAGGGAGAACTTTCCAATCAAAAGTATCTTAATAATTGCCCATAGCCACAGACAAAAACTTCTGAAGATGAGGTAATAATTTTAAACTAGAAGAGCATATATTTAGATAGGATATAAGGAAGAAATTATTTGTGATGAGGATGGTGAGACACTGGAACAGGTTGCCCAGAGAAGTTGTGAGTGCCCCTCATTGGTGGTAAACAGGTTAGGTGGAGCTTTGAGCAACCTTAAACTCTGAAAGGTCTTCCTGATCCTTACAAGCCCCTTCAGACCTAATGCATTCTGTATCAGTGGTGTCCAAACCAAGGATAATTAACTGGATTTTGATGCAGTTAAGTAATGCCTTTAGAATTTTCTTACCCCTGCAATTATGTGATGTTGCTGAAGTCAGGCTATATAGCAAGTTAAATGCATACAATTACATTAAGAAAACATATAGAAATCCCAGCAGTAACAAGGCATGCCAATTGTTGTCTTATTCACATTATATGGCGTGTCCTTTTTTCTAGTATTTGCATTACATCTTTCCCTAGAGAAAGAAATGGCTCACATATAATATTGGCCTAAAATATTGCGATAACACACCTAGTGTATTAAAAAAAGAGATTTTGTGAAACAAAAAAAGCTTGTCCCAAATAATTTCAAAATTACAATGAATTTTTCTTGTTTCTTTGACTGAAAACATTAATTTATGGGAAAAAATCCTAAGACATTTGCATCTCTCTCTCTTTCTTAGGCACACATAATGTACAGGCTATTTCCTGATTTTGGAAGGAAGTTTTTCTAAGTATTTCCCTGATTTCACGGAATCATTCTCCGTTCTTTACTTTTTAACTTAAATTTCTATATTCTTAGTTGTGCAAACCCAGTCTACAGTGACTCACTTTGGCACAACCTGGTCACTGCAGCACAGCACAGCCCAGCAAGAGCAGCATCCACTGTCAGAAAGCAAAGATACAGGAAGCAAAGATCTGCAAGTCCTACTCCAAGAAAACCTGATTCTCAAATATCAGTACGACTATAAAAAGAAACAAAGCACACATTTCAAGTTCAGGTCTAGCTGCTCTTTTGACACTCTCTCCAGTTCTTTGAAATTCAATCAAAACATACACAGTTCCTATTTGGAAGATATTTATATTTGGCAAGTATGGTCTTTTTTTTTTTCTCCCCTGTTCCCTTTATGTCTCTTGCATGTGATTAAACCAGGTAAGTAGGTAACTTAATTGTGGTTTAGCCAAGCAGATGGAACAAATTCAAAAGGTGTCAGTATAGCCCCACCCGACTTACCAATGTGAGTGGCCAGAACTTGTCTAAAGGTTGACAGTTCAGTCCATCCTCCTACTGAGGACGGAAGTGTAAGGTTAACTATAAGAATCTAAGGGAATATAAAGGATATAAGGCTAACTCTTGCCATAATAAGAAGCTGGAGAAAAAGAATCCAGGTCTGGAAAACTGATTTGGAGGAAACTACCATCTCTGCACTAAGACTTAAATTAATCTTGTTTTCTTTGTAATTCCCAAAACAGAGCCAACCAGCCAAGAGATTTCTCCATCCTTCATTTATTCTATTGCTCTAAAGGTTGTTACTACTGCAGCAAGGGCACCACTGTTGGTAGTGTTTTTGAATGCAGTTGTTGTGGCACACGGCCGAAATCTCCTCCGGCCATGGAGGGAAACATATTTTACTAAGTTTCTAACTCAGCCAACGAGATACAATAACATTTCACACAGCAAGAGAGGCCTCTAGCTTGAGGAATTCTCATTACTGAATTTTAAAACGAAGCTTCTGACAGTAGGTATATTACAATAACAACAATAAAAAAGAAAAAAGTATTTTAAATTCCCATTTCCTGCTACAGTAAGGTTACTATGAACAATAACATTGTTATGAATATTGCTATTGGGTCTTTGCCCTTGTAGCCATGCTATGTACTGTTCACCATACTCTACAAATGAAAAGCCGGAGCAATGCAGTAACTGAATAAAAGGCCTCAAAAAAGCATGATTGTACCAAAGGCAAATTAATAGTTGCGATACTCCGAATTACATGTAACCGTAATGCCAGTTCAGTCACATAATGACAACCAAACTCTAGAAATAGTACTTTCTTTAAATATATCTTGTTTTCCATTACTTATTTTTCATTTGTATCTGTTCAACAGTTGATGTATCTACTACAGAGCAGCCTATATTAATGGTGACAACTCAGTAAAGGCTTTAAACACGCATAAAATAACATTACTTTTGCAGAAAAAAAAAATCATAGAACACTGGGAAGTTAAGAGTAAAAATATTAGTAACATCACAGTTAAGGCACATGATGTGCTTTCGTGCACACATCACTCAAGTCCTGCCTACCATCATGCAGGAACTCCACCGTACTGCCAGGAAGAGAGCTGCACACTCTGAATTTAACACACTGGAACGCAACCAAAGAGACAATTCCTCTCTTCTTATCATACTCCAGCTCATTCATCATCTTTCTTTTTTATTGCAGCAGGCAAAACACTGCATTTCTGAACCATATCATCTTCCAAACATTCTTATCAGTGCAGTCTCTTTGCTGATCTCATTTTAAAACATAGCAGCAATTCTAACTTGTGAAACAAGAATTTTTCCAGGTCATAGGGTCAAAATCTCTGATTCCCCATATGCTAAGCAGGCACTTTAAGATGAACATTAACATTTTGCAAAAATTTATAGCAAGGGCACTGTCAGCACTTGTATACAATGTGCACAAAATAACTCCATTCAGCTTGCTGAAGCCACATTCATATAGCATTTCACTGTGATTCACTGACTACTTTGAGAATGCCTGGTTTATACAAAACATCACTCAAAAGAGAAGTGAAAAATTTCTGAGCAGTAAACTGGCTTTAGAGAGATTATCTACTTAGAGAAAAGCAAAGATACCAAGCATAGCTTGAGCAATAATATTTTGAGCTAGTCTGTAAGCTATTACAAGTTACAAACTGTATGATTTAAGAGCAAAACAACTTCATCACCTTCCGTCTTCACTGCTCTTTCCTGTAAAGTGCAGTTACCTGCACACCAAAATGTACCTTTGACACCACACACAAGTGTAGCTGGAAGCTCGGCGGTGGGATCTGTGATCCCATTTCCATGAAAGCCATAGCAGAAAGCATTTGATGGATTATCAGGAACCCATAGCTGAGTACACTGCACTAGAAGTGGAAGAAACAGGTTGGTTTACTTCTTCCTAGCTATCATGTATAGCCATGACACCACACAACTTCCTCCTAGGAGTCACGCGTTAAAATACACTATTTACAGAAAAACTGGAAGTAGCTTTGGACTGTTAAAGAACGCATCAAACAACAGAACAAAAACAGCTCTACTTCATATATACCAGACTTAAGAAAGTATTCAAACAGTTGCTAACAGGAGCAGGCTATGGGCATCACATCAGATTTTAATATTTCACTGAATATATGTTAGAAAAAGTTCTGCGAAATCATCTATCAGAAGTTTTCAACTACTTAGCCATATTTCATCAAGTGTAGTCTGAAACCTTATTAATCAAACACTACAGCAACTCACACAAATACAGATGTTGTTGTGTCACAAATAACACACATCTGTATTTCAGTCTTCTAGAGCAAAATAACAGACAACCAAATAACAGAGAAAGCTTTTAGATTTTGGCAGGGAGTTTTTCCCCCATGGACAGAACAGGCTGTCCCCACAGAACTGGTATTTACCAAACGTGGTTCAATGATCGAATTACACTTTCTCTGGTATTCACAAAGCAGTGAATGCATGTGTCACAAAAAAGCTACAAAAAATCCAAAAAGTTGAAGAGTAACTCCAAGTATTCCCTTTACTTTCCAGGTACTCCTTTCAGAAAGCACTCTCAAGTCTGTGATCTGTATACAAAAGTTCCTTTTTTATATATATTCATATTCAAAGAAAAAAATTACACTCAGATCAATTAAAATTACCTAAAACTATTCAAGTAACTTAAATAATTGGTCCAGGATGGTAATGATACGGACAATCTCTCAAAAGCAGGACCTTTCTTATAAATCAGACTGCCAAACTAAGAGCATAATTTATGGCAAAACCTATATGCATAAAAAAAAAAATTAGTTGCTAAAGAGAGAATTGTGCTCATTCAGATTAAGGACTCCACAGGTAACACTTAACACTCATCTCACTGATCTTCTTTGTTCTTTCTTAATTAAATAACAAATAAATACTAACGCAAAACAGTTAAAGTTTTACCAAAACAAAATATTTAAGGCCTGTCATTAGGGTGCCCTAAGCAAATGATACTTCTAAATATTTAAATAAAAATCTACTGGCTCCAATACGAATGAAAGCTGGCTAGTCAGCTAACTGAAAGTTTTCTAACATTCAACTTTTCAGAGTAATTCCAGAATGAATACTCTGGCCTACTTTCTTTTGGAAAAAAAGTAGAGAAAAAAATCCTTTGAATATATATGTCTGAAATCTCTATGAGCCTTTTCAAATCAAGGGTAAAGGCCACTCATAGTTCCAGATGCCAACAGAGAAGCTCCAGAACTCGCATTATTACATCTGTCAGCTGCCTCCTGTGGCACAAGGCTGGTGAAGAAGCCACCTTAGCCAGGAAAGCACAGAACCGGCTTCATTAGCTTCACTGAAGACCATCAGAAGTCCACAATCACTATTCTCACTCACTGTGAGGATAAAATTATCACATGAATCTTCCCCTATGAGAAAACTATGAGATGAAGCTAACTTTGTGGCAGTAATAGCCAGCCTTGCATGCTTCTTTACTAATGAAGTGCTTATAGATACAGGGTGAAACTATATCAGAAAGCTGAACAGACCAAAATCTTCAGTAAGTGAATATACCTTGCTTTCCTCTCCACTCTACTTAGACCCTGCAATTCTGCCCTCTTTCTTGCTCTGGCCATGATATTTGTCCTCCTCTTCTCCACATCAAATTCAAGACATTAACCTATTAGAAGATAATACCTTTCTTTTTTTGTTGGATTTCTCTTTATGTTTCAGCAGTGATGAGCTGCTGCATAAGTTCAAACCATCCTGGATACATTCAACTGTATCACACCCAGCAGACTGGAAGATCCTAGCATGCAAAGAGCCTGAAAATGCATTATTCTGAAATCAAAGACTTTACTGCTAAACTGAAAGGAACAGTGAACTAGGCTGACAAATTACACCTCCTTTCCAAAAATTGTAATTAAGAATCTGAATTACAGACCCTGTAAGCATGGCTAGACCAAAAGCTGAATTGGAGCAGGGAGTTACAGGCCACGTGTTGTTACTTCAGCAGCCAGCATTGGATCAGTGCTAAGACTGCATCATTTTTATATCCCAATCCTATTATACTCCTATGGGACTACATGTTAAACCAATTCTACAGCTAGAATAGGTGCAGAAGAGCAGTGACTGCCTAAAAAAACAAATCAAAAGCATTTCTAAGAAACACGTAAAAGCATACTTTAGGAAGCACTAATCTCAATTCATGGAGCCTCAAAAAAGCTGTAACTATATAATCTAAGGCCGCTCTGTCTCAAAGCACATCCAGCAGCATCCCAGACAAAACAATATTGATCTAGAATGTTTCTAAACTTGGGCCTACAGTTCTTGAATACACTGCAATAAAAAACAACTCTATCTTCATAGAACTACTGATACATTTAGGTTGGAAGGTACTCACAGAGGTCAACAGCTCCTCCAGATACTATTCAAAGCATGACTAACTTCAGGTTTTAAACAGGTGCACAGGGCCTTGAGCAGCCAAATTCTGAAAACACCCAAGGATGGAGATTCCACTAGGTTTCCAGAAAATCTCCTACACTGATTAATCACACACACTAAGAGGAACTTATTTTTTATATCCACTTGGGATTTCCCTTGTTGCAATCTATTACTTCTCATCATTTTGTCTGCTACCTGAGAAAAGCATCTGCCCCATATTGCCTGTAAATTCTAACTGCACATTAGTCCATCTTTAGACCACTCTTCCACACATTAAACATGCTGAGGTTCCTCAGCCTCTCCACTTCTATCACTAACCATCTTATTTCCATCAGCTGAACTTGCTCCCATTTGTCAGCATTTCTTGCAATGGCAGGCTCAAGGCTGTCAGATGCACCCTCACAAGTGCTGGAGAGAGAAGGAATAATCACATCCGACCATATGCTGCCTATGCTATTTCTTATGTTCAGTCTGGAAAGCCCTTTTGCTTATTCTTTGACAAGCTGTCATACTAAGAAGTACTTTCAAGCCCATTCACAGCTGCTGATGGAAAGATGCTTTTCTAAAAACAAGGTTAATTAACTTGATGCTTTTACAGTGCTTTTGCACCAGCAGTTGTATTATAAATCAAGTAAAGCTAGGTATCTAAGCAAATACAGTAACTGGTACAGAAATACTCTTTCTCTACTTTTACATGTGTAATACACACATCTCCCCCATCTCCCTCTTCTGCAGAACCCAGAGAAAACCATTCAGGCTTGACAGCTGCCTACTTAAAAATTGAAGCAGGGAAAAACAGAGAGAGAAATGAAAGTTATGGGTCTGAATAAGGCAGGAGGAAGAGCAACAGGAAAAATTATAGGCCTCAGTGCAATTTGTGACACAGTGCAATTCAAATCTCTGTAACAAGTATTTCTCTGCTCCTGTTGGGCTCTATGCAAATCCTTAATCAGTAGCTTCTGTGAGTCTCAACGCTTTTTTCCAGACCTTTAGATCCCTCTCCACTAACTAGATGCTTACATACCTCGGTGGAATTTGGTTCCACTTGAGCAAGACATTTCTTTCTAGCCCAGACATATGTCCTCTCTAGACATCACAGGAAACACATTTAAATACTTGAAACAGAAATTTTAAAATGCTACACTTTTTAATGCCAAAAATCAAAGCCATTGTTAACATTATTTGCACAGCAGGAAAGTTTTGATGGCAGCATAGACATTGGAAAAGCTTTTTCAATATCATATATTGAAGTTAAGAAAAAATTGTCAAGCTCCATACCTTCCCATGTCATTGCAGCTGGCAGATCTTGCTCTGCCTTTGTGGATAAATGCAGGATGGCCATCTATTGGCTAAGAGAACAGTAAGCCTTGCAAATGGAAAGGCATACAGGTATCAAAAAGGGCTACTATAAGTTGCTACTGGCACCAGTCACTGTGAAACTAAGGAAAAAATAAAAATCCAAACCAAAACCAAATGTTTTCAGACGGACTTCTAAACTTCATTTTTCCCTCACTGCCCTGAAAAGCTGCTTCTTTCCAACAAGGAATGGAAACTGCCACACTTTCCATTAAATAGAAGTTACCACCATGTTGCAAATGAATGGTTAGTTATTTTAAATTAGGTGGTATAGATAATTCCTTATGTGGAAATAAAAAAAGATTTAAAATATTTGAAATGCTCTGGCTTCCTCTTATCCTACAGGTCTTCCAGAGTGTCTTCTGATTAGTCTCTAGACTGACACAGAATCCCTTTTGGTCATTACACAAGAAGTCCTCAGAACAACAGCTTAAATGTCCTCCTACCTTACCCTAAAAAAGCTATGTTCAAGCTGTAAAAAAAGTCAGTGATCTGTCACTGGAAATGTTGCATCCTTATTTTGACACTGTCAAGGTACTCTTATGCACATCTTAAAAAAGCAGTTCCCTCAGTGATTGGACCACTGATGAGGCCTCTCCCGCACTATTATTATGCGGTAGTTCTAATGACACTGACCAACGCATCTTACCCATTTCACTGGGAGGCACAGAGGACATATACAGCAATTTAGGTGTGACAGTAACCAACTAAATCACACTGAGACAAATTTTCAGAGACATCACAGCAAGAATTTTGACCATACTGTGCTCTTTTATATCAATGAGAGTTAAGATACGTTTAGAATGCATGACTGATTTCAGTCTTTCAAAGATTTCAGTCTTTCAAAGAATGCACTGAATTTGTCATAATGCAACATTGGTCATAATAAATAAACTAATAAATCTAGAGCCATTTAACCTCACGATGTTAAAATATATTCTGAAATATTTTCACTTCCTTCATTGTTTCAGCTATAGTAAAATCAATCCCTTTTTATCAGCAGTGAGTCCTAACAGGATTGATGGCTCAGTCAAAAAAACCCTAAATGCCACCAATACCACCAACCTGAGAGGCTTTGTATCGTATCAACATATTCTAGAACAATAAAACCTACTGTGAACACTGCCATTTCAGTTATATGAATTTAGAATGAGGAATTATGAAATGCCTCTACGCATGAGTTAATAGTAAAATTAATATGTGTAATAGTAGAATAAAAACCACATTCTACTCACTATAACATTTCATAGTAAAAGCTAATGTAACAATTAATTACTTAAACTCTGCAATATGTGTAACTTGCCTTTTAAGAAAAGTATTCCTTGTTTCTCGATTTATAAGAGACAAAAGACAGCTCTTCCCATAACTTAAAATTCTATAAAGAAAATTCCATTACAAACAACACCGGACGTTAGAAATAGATTTCTTACAGACGCAGCAAACGAAACCACTATTAATTACAGTGAAATGCATTGCCCATATTCTTTTTTCCAACATCAGAGGAAATTCTGCAGGAGTTGTCTTTACAGCTTCCCAACTACTGCAGAATTTTCTCAAATATCAGTGACTGTAACAATTTCACTCTTGCACAGATCAGTAAGCTTACTCTTATATTAAAATTTCTCTTCAGTGCATAGGAAAGCTACAAACAGTCAGCAAAAAAACTGTCTACAAAGAACAGATTTGTGCTTCCTTTCCAAGCCACAAAACGTAGTAGTTTAGGAGCTGCTTTTTCCCCCCCTCCATTTTAATGAAACCTTAAACTTTGCATAATTAGAAAAAGCTCTTTCCAGTTGTTGCCATAGGAATAGTGAACCCTTAAAGGAATACACAAAGCACAAATTTCTACTGTAACACTACTTTACATTTCTCAACAGATTTGTAATTGCTCGACTTTAACATTACATGATAAGTAAAGCTGAACAAAAGCATTTAGAATACTAGTTTGTTTCAAAACCTAAGACTTCTCATTGTGCATGTATTTAAGTCCATGCCAGACGGATATTTGGAAACTGAATTGGGTAGAAGGCATTCCAAAGACTCATTACCAAATGAAATAAATGAAACTGTTTCACAGCCACACAAAAGCTTAGATATTTACCAACTTAGACAGCAAAAACCATGAAATACTGCAGCATTTTAAAAAAAATTCTAGAAATATACTGTTAGGCACATACGACTGAAGGAAGCCCACCTTAGCAGAATGATACCTGAATAAAAAGAAATGTAATATCAGCTCTTAATTATTCAACGCTGTATAATATGCATACCAATATGCAGAATTACAAAATTTAAAAGCAAAGCATCACAAAATTCTAACTAACTAGCCCGAGTAAGGGAGAATACTTGCCTTTCCCCACACCCAATAAATAGCATGAGACTGAGAACTGAAGCTGACATCTAAAACGACACAGAAATCCAATCAGAAAAGAAATTAAAGAATCTAATTGTCTGTGTACAGGACATTTGACAAGCAATAGGAGAGCTAAAGTTTCAGGACAAAGAATGAAAGCATTTTTATGCTTTCTTTCCCAAGGGGACCCATAGCTACACAGATTCAGCAAAGACCCATAGCTACAAAAGAAGGAATTCTTAAAAAATTGCATATTATCTCCTGAAATCTTAAATCTCTTCTTCAGATCATTTAGTTTCTTATCGTATCTACTAAAAAACCAGTGAATTTCATTTCTTGCAAGACTTTCCGTTGCTTTCACCTTCAAAAATAAAGGCTGAATGAACTGCAGGAACACCGACGTGGTTGAAGATGGAAGCACCTATCTCAGCATTACATATATTCTAAGTAGACAGCATAAATAAACAAAGGATGTCTTGATTTTACAGTTCTTCAATTTTCTAATGATCCATAGTAGTTCAAATCAGTTTATGTAAAGAACAATAAATTTTACACAGAACTGTCAAGACAGGTTTTATAGACCTATTTTGACAATATAAATATATCAGAGCAAAATCCACAATTATCCTTTTCTCCGTTCCACAATCAAACTGTGCTAATAAAAGCTGTATCTATGTGAGGAATATTTTGCCAGCATAGTACAACTGTACCTAGAATACACAGATTAAGCTATAGTTTCACAACACTTTTTCCACTGCAGTACCAGCTTAAGCAGTCCTCATTCCTCAGCTGTGCTGGCACAACTGTTTGTGCAGCTGAGCAGAGAGGCCGGTCAGGGAATCGATCCAGGTTAAAAATAATATTTTTCTGATGGTAAATTCCACAATCTACTTTGCTGTAAAGCCACCTGGCACACTAACTAGTTATACCAGCACAACTGAGGGACAAGGCAGGAATAAGAAGCTAAGGTCAGGGCAGCCCATATCAGAGCTGACGTGGAAAGAAATGCTCATGAAACTACACTCTTGGTCCTGAAATTTTTTGGCATTCCCTGATTAAGTGCATTATCCAACTACTGCAGAATAAAATAAAACTACTACCTCACAAGCATGTTTAAAAAAAAAGAAAAAGAAAAATATGGAGGTTTCCACCCACTTTTCAGGAAATTCTATGCAAGGGCTACAAGAAATTCTCTTAGAAACTCATTTAAAACAGAAGTTTCAAACTGCCTCCCCCCCACTCCCTCGCCACCATAATTTCCTGTCTGTGGCAGAAGTGTATCTTATAATTGACTGTTTCTTTCACACTTTTCACAAATTTTTGTGTTTGAAATAAACAGACATCCTCTGTTTATTTCAAACACAAAACTTGACACTGGATCTCTATCCTTCAGACAAAGGGGCAAAATGTAACTGCATCTGTCCTCTTAACAAATCCTAGGCAATGAGAAAGGAGGGGAAAATAAACTGTTAACTATGATGGTAACAACTGTTTACAGCAACTTTGTATGGAAGCAAATTTTCTGTGCTCTGATAAAGTAACAAGACTAAAACAATACAACTCATCTCATAATACTGGCTATCCTATCTGTGCAAGGGCTACACCCTAGCTTCTTGGTAAGATTTGAAGCTTCAGCAGCAGTAAGACAAGATTTTCCTTCTGTTAGTGATCTACTTTACTCCAAGTTTATTCAAAAATATGTCTACAAGGCCATGAAAAGGGATGAACCCTTGTTGGCTGTGCTCTATTGATATAAGCATTTTCTATCTTGGGGACGATCTACTGGCATACAAATACTCAGGTTTATGACTACATGGATAAAGCTTCCAGACAGAAGCTGGTTTATATCATGTTAGAATGGCATGGAGCCGTACTACACACACACATAGGGAGCACACGTGTCTCAGTCACACTCAAAAGAAGCATCTCTGGCACATAACCTTCTACTTCCTGCTGGTTAGAGCACAGTTTGTGAGAGTACTGCAGTTAATATTGAAAGAAAGTATGCTTTTACTTTTTCTTAAAAGGAAAAAACTACTAATGCTGGGAACATTCTATTATTTCAGTTTATATCTGATTCACACATACATCACTCTTAGGCAATTTTCTGAAAACATATCAGAAAAGTCAATAAATTTAATGTACTATTCCAAACATTTAAATTGAACATATATCAAACAGCTATGTCCAACTTTTGTAGCTTCTTTCTATGAATTTGCTTCAAAGCGTTCATGAGACACTTTTAACACTATTAACTTTGAGAATAAGGAACAAATGTATTTTTCTTCACCTGTTAACTTCAGATGTTTATCATCAGATTTAATTCAAAGTACAGCTCAGAATTTTTGATAAGAAATACTGTATTTGAAGAATGAGCCCCATAATACTGATTTGGAAGATTTTTTAACACCAAGTATACATCATACTCTTTCCAGTCATGGCTGGGCAGAGGGTACTTCTTAGAGATGGGTCATGAGGAACAGACCTTGTTTAGTATTTTGATTCTTTATTTACCTCCCAAAAGATACTACAATATGGCAAACCAGTAACAATAATACATGAAAGCCTGCTGACTCTGCACTACTTTGAAAAAAACAACAACAAAACCAAACCTCAAGCAGGAATGAATATAGTGTCAAACACTGACACAGGCTTAATTAAGAAGCAAGAATTCCCCTCTTGCCTGAATACAACTTAGCACAGAATCAGTCAGGCTGGGAGGGACCACAGTGGGTCACCTGGTTCAACCTCCCTGGTCCAACCTCCCTGGTCAGGTAGGACCATACTAGAGCACATGGCACAGGATTGCATCCAGATGGTTCTTGAGTATCACCAGGAGGGAGACTCCACATCCTCTCTGGGCAATCCATTCCAGTGCTCAGCCACCTGCGCAGTGAAGTTCTTCCTTATGTTCAGGTGGAATTTCTTGTGCATCAGTTTCTGCCCTTTGCCTCTTGTTCTACTGCTTATCCCCTCCCAGGTGTTAAGGTTGTGCACCCAAATCGATTCAAATAAAAACTAGCTAGAAGCATGCACTTCTTCAGCAATTAAGAGAAACAAAAGAATGATGAGCAGTGCATTTGTCAGACCTGGCCCAAATGACCCCAAACTACTGATCATCCTGTGGTATAACTACAGTAGCCCATATCACGAAGGAAACACCACACTGAAGTCCCGAGACAGCAGTCTGGCTTTGCATCTGGTCTGAACACACCTCTTCAGGGGTCAGGTTTCACTGCACTGTTGTTACATATAAATTTTGATAAAATCATGGTCAAACTGTAGCCTGTGGGAGCCCACAAACATACTTTATTAAGGTACTTGTTCTACCTTACCTAGTCTTGTACTACTCTGATAAAGAGTCATAAATTTTGATGTGACCAAATACATCACCCAACACAAGTACTACCTGTTTATCTTGCACAAAAAGTAAATGGCTTCATTTAAAAATGTGCATCTCCTGTTACATAAGTCATACTGTACCATTATGGTAACACAGATGGGCCTAAACTAATCTACCTTCTCAGAAGATCCTACAATGAGTAGCTAAGCAAACAATAGCAGCCTGCTGTCACTCAGAGGGGTTCCTTTCTAAACACCACTCCAGAGCTCTTTTGGCCAGTGTCCTAGACCGCAACTTTTTGTGCAAATGTCTGAGAAAAATTGTTTAGCAGGACATTATCTATTAAAAGCCAGCACATTACCTTCTACCAGTGAAGTTTCTTCATCTGTTTATCATGTACCAGTCATTTTTCCATGCCCTCACACTGCCAAGCTCACACAGCCAGGCTCAACAGGCTGCTGCTGCCACCTGCCGGAAGAGCTTTACTCTCCTTTCTCCACCACAAAAACTTCTCTGGATCTTCTGCTCACTGGACACTTGAGAAGGGGAAGTCCATTTGCTAGGTGATCAGAAAGTGATTATCTGGCAGGTAATGGGCAGCCTGAGTTTGTCTATAGCAAATGGAGCTGGTTAGAAGAGGGACCTGAGAAGTGCCAGTACAAGCCCACGTGTAGGGGAAGATACACTTCATTTGTTAACAGGAGGGAATTCTTAGACTGGTACTGTATTACTTCCAGTGACAACAAGTAGAATGACTGCTGAACTCCCAGAGCCAACTACCATGTTGCTAGTTATAAATAAAGCCACCTACTGTTATCATCAACAAAACTAACCATATCAATGTTGCTTACAGAAACCATAAAAGTTGGTTTCTCAAAGTCCACCACTTTCACACACATGTTTAAAGACACCTGGGGCCTTTGAAAGTAAAACTCTTAGCTGACTTTAGGTACCTTCTAGAATTCTTGGTCTTGCATCACTTTGCAATGAAAATATATAGTCTGAAGTACTGAATTAATATGAAGTAAAGATCACATATATTTGATTTCAAACTTCCAATGAATCTCCAAGGAGTTGAAACAAACTACTCCATTGTTAGCAACTGTGTTAATGCCCATCAGTCAGGTAAAAGAACAGAAAACCAATTTATCTGTCCACTAAATTCCTTCACATTTGAATTAAGTCCTCTGAAGTTGCAAGTGAAGTAAGGCAGGAAGCATGAACAAAGTAACTGAGCTGTACAGGTAATTCATAAAGATAACAGCTTCAAGCTTAGCACCAGAGTGCCATGGCGATGCATTAGCTTAGATCTGTATTTCATCACTCAATTGTGAAAACCCTTCAGAATACCAAATTTTCAGCTGGGTAGTTTTACGTTTTTAACTTTACAACAAATGTCATTTTACATTAATTGTAGTCATCAGCAGCATGAAGCTGACTGGAAGTGTTCGGAATGTCAGTTTTAAAAGTAAGAAACAGTCATCAATACAGATGACCATCTATAAATAGGCTCTCGTTTTCTGAAAGACTTCAGAAGAAAATCTGAAAGAAGAAAGAGAGGATTCTTATCAGTACAATTTCTTTTCCTTTCTTACACTTTGTTTCATTCAAAATAATCAGCAGTTATGTCAGCTGTGTTCTTCAGCCCTGAAGGACAGAAGATTGTGTTTTAAGAATATTCAAATTCTATCTTCAGGACTGGGCAGCACTAGGCAGCTCACTGCAGAACCACTGGAGCTGGCAGAGTGCTTCTTTTCCCACTTATTCCTGTCATCTCTTCATGTACATCCTACCAGTGAACAAAAAAATATATTTAGAAACCAACACTTTAATCACCCTACATCCCTTTTTGTCTAATCTCTCATCCATTAAAGAGCAATCTTGCCACAGACAGCAAGACCAAACCAGGTAAAGATGTAGTCTGAAATAGGTCTGGCACTGTAGGCTGGAAGAAAATGTTAAAAACAGGTACAGAAAGAGCACAGTGCAGATTCCCTTGTAGGACACTCAGGTATATAAAGAAAGGAGGAGAAAGGTCCTGAGAAACACCCCACTAATGAGAAAAAAAATCTCACACAGCAGATACCCAGTTTAAACTGCAGATCTTCATTTCCAGTAGGCATCATCTGTCCCTCTCCAGTCTTTGACTGCCTCTGTCGTGTTCCTTTACCTTACATTGATACAAACTCTACAAAGGATTGTATAAAACTACAACATTCTCTATTTTAAAGTCCATATGCCTGCCTACAATGACTTGTTGATCCAGTTCTTGGCAATTACATCTGCTCTTGAAAGGTAAGTTTTACTGCCTTCTCTGATAAAACTTTTATCTACCGCAAAACATACAACACCAGCATAACAAGACTCAAAGCTCAGGCTCTCCCCCTCTAATTCCAGCATTTCCAACATCCTAAATTTCATTCTTTAGGACCAACAAAGATGCGACTGAGCTGCCAGGAGAAAACTGCTACCTACATGAAGCTGTACGATGCATTTAACATGTAGGGGATAATAACAACAAGGAAGTCCCATTTTTGTCAAGAAAAAAAGTAAACATGATCCTAACCAAGAAAAGAGGAGTAAAAATTTCAGAACAGATTATCAGAGAACACTCCCCAATGCACACACAGACTCATGCTCCTCACTTGCTGTTTGCTCAAATAAAAGCGAATGCCTGCTTTTTATGTGTGACATTAAAGGCAAAAACCAAATACCTGAAAGCTATAAACATGGTCCCTTAACAGAGCAAAGGTACTTATAATATCACTATCCCTAACTGCTGAAGAAAAAGGAAAGAAATCAAAAAATTCCTTCCTTATGAACATCTGTGCCAATCAGGCTTCTTAAAAAAAAAAAAAAAAAAGTTAAAATATTGGTGTCAAGAATCTACCAATTCCTTTCACTCATTTAAAAAGTGAAGAAAGAACTTTGAATTGGAACTGTCATAAGATGTGAATCTAACCATAAAAGATATCCAATGAATTATTTAAGCCTAATTGAAAACCAGTTTGTTCAGAACATCCAGGCAGAAAATTAGGTTCTCCAGCTTTTCAAAGAAAACAGTCTGTCTTTACACCATTCACACAGACCATATTTCCCTTTGCTCAAGAACAGCTTCAATTAAAATTTTTCATTGCAGATAATAACCATTTCAAAACGCTCATAACTACACTTCAATCCAGAAAATAAAGTCAGTATACTAAAATGTTTCATACATCAGTTAAAGTAAACCACAAAAAACTGTTATACGTGTCACAATTTAAATTTTTTATCGAACTGAAAGACAGAAGTCAAAGAAAATCAGGTTTTTTGCTAAGGCAGAATTTTTGATTACGTAGAAAATGATTGGCTAATGCAATCAGTCATATGCTTCTCTTACTTTAATGACATATAAAGCAGATTTGTTCTAACAGAGGCAAACAGCTTTGGTTATTTTAAGGATTTGGGGACATTTCCACCCATGAGTTTATTCATGGGGGTCATCTGAGAACAGCAAGATCAAAGATACAGTAATAACCAAACATACAATTAAAAGATATGCTTGATGATAGAATAGAACAGATCTTCTGCGCATTGCTGTACTTCATTTTACCCATATTTTCCTGAGAAAACGGATACAATTATTAAAGAAAATTCCTTGAATTTTTTTGCTAGGCTTCTAATCCAAAGTAAACTATTCTTATTTCATTTTGCCATGCTTCAAAGTTTTTGCAATTCCACTTGAAACTGGGACAGTAGGACAAACCTCAAGGCAGCATCAAATGTAACTCTTTCACTCTTCTCTGGCATAACCACTAATACCTTGTCCTGCACACTCCAAAATGTTAAAATCTCTTATTGTTAACTCCCATTCCATAGAGGTGGGTAGGTGGAAAGAGGCTAATGAGCAAAGAAAAGTATCCACCCACTCTTTGGAAGTACAACGATCATTTTCTAAACACTTCCACCTTTCATAGTATGATGATATCACCTATCGCTACCAAGAGTCAAAACAGTAAAATGTGCACCCACTATCAAACACTTGGGCACTGCTTAGAAAGCCCCATAATCCTACTTCCCACACAAACAGATGCAAGCAGAATGGAAGGTCTGAAGCAGCTGGGCCAGGGAATATCTAGTTAGATAACTAAGCACCCAAGTACCATGAGCTCCAACTTCCCTCCTGTTCCCTAATCACAAACCAAGTAACTATAGGGCAACTTCTACTTCCTTCTCATTTATGCTGCATGAGTCATCCTGAGAAACATCTCAGTTTATTTCATGAACTTTGAGATTTGATTTAATTTCCCAGCAACCCTCACGGTATTCTCTCCTGGTCACAGAGCACAGAGGATTGTGTCTTACACACACTTTTACTTCTGGGTTCATTGAATACTTTCCTTTACTTCTGGGCTGGCTCAGTATTTTCTTTTCCATTCCTCCACTCTTTACAAAGCTCAAACAATTTCCTTAATTGATGGGAGAGGTGCCACTGGTAAGTCCAGTGTTTGCGTAAATACGTACTGGAAGCCAGGCTGGCAAAACAATAAATTCCTTTTTCATCTTAATCAAGGGCTTGACTTGTTTACCAATATATCATTTACTCACAGTGTTTTAATGACAGTAAGGCTGGGTATTTCAGCCACTCCTTAAAATGCTGTTCCAAAACAACTCAATACTGCCACTGTCATTCCTCCTGTTCCCAGGCATGCATTACCCCTCTCCCTTCCCTCCTGTGAGTGTCCAATTCTGGCACTCATCTGATTCTGCAGCAAGCCAGTTCATGGAGCAAAATCGGGAGAGGGAATAATGTCGTGGCAATTTTCTGCTAGTTTAGCTTTGAGTCAGATGAATGCCAGGGTGAATACAGGGAAAGAAGAAGAGAAAACTTACACTGATTTACAGATCACACCCTTAACATTTCCTAAGGACAATCTTGGAGAGGGGAGAAAAATCAAGGTTGTACTCAACACTAAAACAGACTTTTCTGATTTTACATTACCTTAGCACTAGAATAAACATTAAAAAATCTAAAAACCTAGCCCAATCACACAAAGCTGCCTCTGGCAGCTGTTACAAACAAGCAACAATGTAGGCCCATAGGATAAGAGGAAGGAGGAAACATACAAGTGCTAGAGAAGCAATGCAAAAGGGTAAGTAACAGCAAACCACTTCCTTCAATTGGTAGCAGCTAACTGGAAACAACTGTGTCAAAAGGCGGTGCCTGAAGTGAGAGGCAGTGGAGAAGCTTCAGAAAGATTGGTAGGACAACACCAAGAGAGAACCTCCCACCAAGAGTTAAAACACCTTTAGCTATTTAACACAGTACCATAAACAAAAGAATGGCCACGGAACTCCCCTTTTCTGTCAATCGCCTTCTCTAGAGGGGTGATTGAGGCCCTTGGATACAAAGGGTGTCCATATTAGGAAGAGACTTGCAGCTGGGCTGCCATAGTTTTAGGCTAACAGAGCTTTACTTTGTATCTGCAGTTATCTTCACCTGTGAAACTGCACTGGCAGAAATCCCAGGGGTAATGGTGGAGGACTTTTGACAGCTGCCAGGAAAAAGGGGAAAGAAAGGGTGAAGTGTAGTCATGGAAAACTAGTTGTTGTTTTCTCTTTCTTCTCTATTAGTTCCCAAACCAACACATATAAGGACAAACCCAAGAGCACGACTGCAATATTTGGGAGGATGCCTCTAGTTTCCACTTATTTTCTGCCAAATTCATAGCAGTAGACAAAAATAAACAAAAATCCATCCATTAACCTGGAGAAAAACCCTCCACCAACACCAAGATGAGGTAACAGACACTGATAGGCACAAGTCAAATAGAAATACTCATGGTGGTGTCCATACAACTTGGTTTTCCTATGGCTTTTCTTCCAAGGCCCTATTTGATGCACAAAGAGAGAAAAGTAACAGACAGATGTCTAAGCAGCTATTCCTCTAGCTCCCAGTTAGTTTCCCATACTTACCTTCTTCTACAATAAGATACAGATTTACGATCAAGGAACTCACAATATGTAATTTTGAAATTTGCTATTTTTTTCTAGGTTTCTCATGTTTCACTATGAACTGTTGTCAAGGAATATAAGAGTGCTAGTTGTTCTCCATCCTTTTGTTAAAGAAAAAAAGATGTGATCACTGCACTTGATGTTATGTAAGGGACTAATAACACTGATCCTTTTTTCTGCATTTTACTCCACACAGGATTTGGGAGAAGGAGATCAAAAAGAAAGGGGAGAGGAAATCCGGGAAGAGCTGAAATGTCTCCAGCGTTCACAGCTTCTCAGCACCTATTGTTTCCTGCTGTTACAACCTGTAATAGACGACCACTAGCCCTTTTACAAAGTAACCTATCATCTACTTTTTTCCTACCTTAACCTAAAAATCCTTACAAGAACCCTGACGCCAGCTGCATACTAACAAGACAACTAGCTACTCAAAAGGAAGAAATTGTAAGTAACCTGCTCTGAAAAAGGTGGACAAGGAAAGTAACAGAGTGAAGTTGAGAAAAAACAGAAAAGATGTCTCATGGCACCAGGTGAGTAAAGAGCTTTTAGCCTTGTAAGGTCTTCCACTTTGACACTTCACCTGGGAAGAAGAAAGACTCTCACAATAGCAGTAAGATTTACACAAGACTAAAATTCACCAAAAAAAAATCCAGATGACTTGCAACTAAGATTTTGTCCTTGTGTGATCCCTATTCCAGGCGCTCTCCTGTAAACTGCAAACAGAGAAGCAGAAGAAAAGTGCAGAAATAAACCATTTCTACTCAGATTTTGACTTGCCACGGTATTTTCTGGACATTGTATCAGCTGGTAGCCTTTTATTAAGAAAAAAATAATTGAAAATATAAAAGGTACATACAACTAAGAAGAACTGTTAAACCTTGGTGTTTATCTTCTCACCAGAGATACAGCCAGATAGTGGGAATTTTCAGGAAACTAAAGAGAGCTGAGATAATATTTATAAAATTAAATATTAAATTAAATCTTAAATTTAATATTCATAAAAATAAATATTAAACAAGTCCATGGTGGTAATTCCGCTAGTCCAGATAGCTCTTCACAGCTTTGACATACTAACGCATTTCTTGCATTTGCGACAAAGATAAGAGGCCTGTTAATAGAAGTAGACCAGCTTTTGAAAGATAAAATGAACAGTGTCACACAGATAAAGAGGCAAAGGATTTGTAATTATCTGGCTCTGTATTTCACGAGAATTCAATTTTTCACTCATCCCAATTTTCTAATGCTTGTCCTGGAAAAATAGTAAGCCATTGGTTACAGGCAGGCATAATTAAAAAATGCAGATGGGGACTTTTCAGAGGAACTGGCAAGAATCAAGATATAAAAAAAACCCCTCATGCCTTAATTTTGTGATCTCACCACCATTTTCGCCCATAAATAAATAGCAAATTAAGTACTATTCCTTCCAATTACATATAGTTTCATTCTCACAAGAGATTCAGAAAGGATGACAAACGAGTGACAATGAATTCTTAAGTTCACAAGGCAAACAAAGCTGCACTGCTAGGCTTCTCCTAAATCAATTTAAAATCCTAGTCAATCCATATATACCAGAAAACAAAGCTGCAACAGCCAGAGAAGCTAGCAACAGTAAAACATAAAATGAGAAAGGGCTTTTGAAATCAGTGAATTTTGACAGTCTGCATAGAGTAGGCATTCTGCAGCATTCATTGATATAATGGTGTAAGGTGATGACTTGCCCTTATCACAAACAGGCAGCAGCCTGAAGTCACACAGACAATGCTGAAATACTATTTTGTCCCAGACTCTTAAAACTTCAAACATGAAGACAACTTTCTTTTTAACTAACAAGACCCCATGCTAGTATAACTCCAAATATTTTTCTAGCTGAAGTATTCCTTTCAGTATAACCTGTATTACGTTGAGGCAAGTTGCAGGTCTCAATCTCATTTGTGTTGGCAAGAATTTCCCCACTCATTGATGGGGAGTGGAAAAAACATTCCAGAGAGCTGCCCCTGGCTCTGCACTGAAGAAACGTAAGCTTCAGTTTGGCCTGTTCTTTTGGCCAGTTTCAACAGGAAGGAAGCCTGTAGCTCCATCAACTCTGGTAACACCATTAGGTGGTACTTTAAGATACTCTCTTGTCATAGCAGAACTACTGGCAACCAAAACCCGTAAGAAATCAAACAAAACCAATATAACAAACACAACCAAGAAAACCAGAAAGAAATCACAGCCTAAGCTTTAGCTTGAAAAAGTTGTTAGTATCTGCCAGCCTAGAATCTGAATGTGCAGGCCAGATTAGCAACTACTGTTGAGTTCTGAAGTCCATGCAAAACCAGCAGCTGAAAGAAAGAGAACACCTACACACTAGTTTTTATTTACTCATCTTTAAATGAAGCTTTATATTCATTGATATGTTTGAATAGCAGATTATAATTTAAGAGATTCACTAGTTTTCTCTTATAACTATTAAAGATTACAAAAGGCTCCAACTCTGGGCCACAAATAATGCTCCCTTGTAGTACACAGGTGAAACATGAACATCTTTACAAAACATCTACTTTGCTATCCTATTTTAACCACACTTTTCCTCAAGAGTCAACAAGTTCTGCACCTTTTCTAAACAATTCTCTCAATCTCTCTTTCCATAGTTTACATAACTCATTGCACTTATCTATTAGCCACACTTCCACAAGTTTCAATAGGACCTGAATTTCCTACTGCACTGCAAAACTGGACTACAGCATTTAAAGATCAGAAAACCTTGGAAAAAACTAGCCGTTTTTATTGACCAAGACTGCTAGGATTCTTGCAGGCACCATCACTTAAAGCTAATTAAAATACATCTGCTGAAAGTATTTAAGACACCTTGATTATGTCCAGATAAGAGGAGAAAAATTACTGTTACCACCTTTCATCCAGGCAGGTCACTAGTGAAGCTTTTACACTGTGGCAGAATCCACATACGTCAGTTCTGTGGTGAAGTTAGTTCAACTAATTCCTGTTCTACTTTTTGAAAGGCTAGCTTTTAATTTACACCATTTCAGTATTTCAGCTGGTGACTCTGTGAACAGCTGCAGTGCCACAGTGTGTAGAGATAATTCCCTGAACTGGTCTTCCTGCTTCTCTGTCATAGGACCACTCTTAGGTCTACAGTTTCATGAGGGACTTTCATCACCCACAATACCAGCTTAATGAACTCTGATTTCTTCTATATATCTATTCTTCTGGTTTTTCTACCATATCTCAGTTTTGCAGAAAAACCTATTTGTGGGCTCATACTAAAACCACACCAGTGAACTCAGGGGAAAGGATGGCAAATCCATGCCCTGTCACTGATGTAGCACAAACCAACCCCCTAAGTGTGAAGTTACAGGAGACTACCAAACTGATCTAACAGCTCCTTGGCGCCCCAGGGTTGGTCTCACCCCACAAGATCACCTAATTTAAATAGCAATCTGATTAATTTTCTAACCACCCATACATAAACTGCCCTGGCTCACAGACAGATGAGACCGGAACAAGGGACCAGCTGCTTGTGTCAGTGAAAGCAATCTTCCCTGTTCAGTCACAGCAAAATATCAGTGGCCCCTGATGCTCACAAACACTCATGTTTTTCCATTTTTTTGCTCTAAACCTCCTATCTCAAAGCCATTTTGTTGTATTACTCCAAGAGTAATTAATTTATACAGAAATATATGGATAAAATAGCGAAAGCATTCCTTTCATGGCAGCACAGGCATATTTTTGTATCAATAAACCAAAACTACTCACTCAAGGTTGCAGCTCTTGCAGAGAAATAACACCATTCTGCACATGTAACTGCACCACACCAGCAAGCTCCGTATGCAGACTGCCGCATTATGGAAGGATGACACTCTTTCATTCATCCAAAATGATGCAGCCATGCTGGTACCTTTCCCAGCTTTGACAAGATCAATATCATCAGAATAGTGAAGATACCACATTGTAAAACTGGTATTTTTCCTCCACAGTATATGTATGAAAGCACTACTGGGAGAAACTATATTTTCCTTTTGATCTGGAAACCACAGGGGTTTTCAGCCCCATGCAGGGGAAAAAAAAGCAAATAATGGGTATTTTCTCTGAACCTTGCTGCTTAACTCATCACCTGCTAGACACAAGAGACTGGAAAGAACAGGAATTTCCACAATCCAAGTGACAGTTTTCACCTGCTGCTTACAATTTATTTTACTCTCCTTCACCAGATATTTGGCAAGAGGAACAGAAAAAAGTGTTGCCCTTTATGCACGGAAAAGAAAGATCAAAATGTGCTTTTTGTAGAGGTGCAAAAATGAATCCTTTAGCAACCTTTTTTACACATACATTCATACTAAGTCTTAACTCAGATACACAACAAAACAAATTGTATTTATTAAGACACTGCTTATGGTTAAATTTTCCTTGTATTCAACTCATGCTCCAAAGAAATAAAAAGTTCTCAATCTCAGTGAAGTCCCAAGTGTGTCACAGATACGATCCAGTGTGATAACCTTCGACTCTCGGCTTTGACACATCGACCTCTACCCTCAACAGCTACCAATGAATACAAGCTAATGAGGGTCTAGCTCAAGTAATTTCGTAACTCTTCTATGAATTTTCCAGACAAATATTAAAAGTCATGTCAAAACACCACTAAATGAATTACAGCTATCAAAGACAGTTTTAATTAATTTTTAAAAATTGGGACAATTTAAAAATGACTGGAGAACTAACACACCTAATAAATGAAAGGTAACAAAAATGCTTTGCTAAATGTCTTTGTCTAATCCAACACATGTACCTAGGTAAACAAACTTACTATTCATGGGACTGCAAACTCTTCTAGGATAGACTTATTTAATAAATATTTATACACGGCCTTGCACGGAAGAGTCTAATCCAGGTTAAACTCTAGTCACCACAATATAATAATCTGGTATTGGCAGTTATTCCAGTAAGACAGTTTTAAATACACAGCTTGTAACACGCATACAAAATAATCTTATCCCCATTTACCAAAGACAAGAGTAGTACTTAAAACAAAAAGAGAGCAAGACACTAGATTTTTACTGCTTTGCACTTATCAACCTAAAATGCCTTTTTAAGCACACTTTTGCTGAGCCCCTGGAGATTGTCTGTTCCCAGGCTTAAGGCTGTTAGACTTAAGAAGGCTCTTTAAGAAAAATAACCTACGATTCCCTTTAAAAAAAAAAAAAAAAAAGCTTGTTCAACAAATGGGAAGTTACAGTTTGAACCATTTGAATGAACTGAAAGAAATCCAAGTACAGAACTCAAGACCTTTTTTTTTCTATTGCTCTCTCAGGAAAGCTTAAATGAAGCAGGGGCAAACTTAGCAATGATACTCTGAAGAAGAGACAAAATGGGAATGAAATGCAAACTGCTGAATGGATCTCTTAAGAAAAGTATCCAAGAACGATTAGAATAAAAAAGAATGACAAAGTGTAAACAAGAGTGCACTAATGCTTCAGCTATAAAGTACAGATCAGCATGCCTAGGCAAGGTAAAGGCAGAGGATATGAATGAACATATTTCTTCTTTTTAGCTCACCTACACATATGATAGGATGTCAGTAAAAAGGTGGTTGAAGGAGATAAATTCTGCATGGCACAGATTTGTCAAAGAGTAAAGAAAAAATAAACAGAAAAAACAAAAAAAAACTATGAATGCTGTAAAAAGACAGGAGAGTACTGCAAAAAGAGATCTGTAGCACAGCACGAATGCAGGAAGGGGAGACTTCAGTTCTTAAGAATTTAAACACAAAATGAATTGACAAAAGTTACAATTACAGACCACACTGTACAACTTACATATTCTTTTAATTGTGTGCTTTTTTCCCTATACATAGGTGAAACAGTTCATCTTTTTCTACCTAGGCAAATCAGGCTTACAACTTACACATGGAAAGACTTTTCTGCATTTCTAGCCTTCAGTACAAAACAGAAATCAACTTCCAAAACCCCAACAACTTCAGGAAAAGAAATTATTTATCTGAATGTACGTGTCAGTGACAGCTTCTGAGGCACCAGATCAGTAACTAGTGTCTGTGGGGTAGTTAAATTTTGAAACTTACTGTATTTTTTTAGTTACTTTACCCTGTTAAAAAAGACATTCTGAGAACACATTGATAAATGGATGGATCAGCAAGAGATTTTACACACAGTGCGATTTCCTTTGAAAAATGCATTCTAAAACCCTAGCTTTGACAGTCTCTAAGAGTTATACCCTAAACATATTTATGCTTGATCTTTGTACAACTAATTTATGAAAACACCTGATAACAGCAAAGCACATTCTTGAACAATAAAGACATGCTGCAGCAAATAAAAAGGTTGCTGTTAAAGAGTATTTCTCATCTGCCAGTGATTTCTTATCAATTTCTTCTAGCATTGCAGACAAAATAGAGGCGTACCAGGCAAATACTTATTTCAAGACTCAAAAAATTCCGTAAAATCTTCAGTCTGTAATAAATCTATATTAAAAAGCAAATAATTTCAGGCTTACTAAAACAATTTGATACTACCATGGCTCACCTTCACAAATAAATTAGTTAGACCTGGGAGTACATCACATGTACCACTGCATGCAACAGCCCACAGAGAGATGACTGAGTTATACTACCAGCATGCAACCAACATGCAAGTCACAATATCTAAAGAAACTGTAGCTATACATGATGTAATGATAAAATAATGCTTTTGATAATGTATTTTGAAAAAAACATACATGTCTTATGCACTTATGTAACTCCTCCCTTACTCATGCACGTTCTTGTCCCATGCTGCTTCATGCACTGTGTCAGTCTGGGCACTCCTGTTGAATCAGACCCACACAAACACACGAGCAGGCACAGCTCAAGAGGCTCTGTAATGAGTGGAAGCAACAACATCACCAAACATCGCTTTTTTTTTTTTTCAGTCTTCATCTTCTTAAGAACCTATTTAATGAGATTTTTGTTTAGGGCACTGATCCATAAATAGCAAAATGTATAAAGTCCCATTTCCCATAGATTTTTTTTTCTGTCTCAGCCATGCCCCGGTGTTCCAATTAATCACATTCCACCTCTATCCCAGATGCCTATTATCTTTCCACTCTCCTTCAAGCACTAGCCACAATATACTTAACCTCTCATGTCCTTTAACTACTGACTGAAAAAAAGAGTACTGCACATCATACATGGTTCTTACCCCACAGACAACTGGCAGCTAAGTACAGGTAACTGCTAAGTTCATGCAAAACTTTCCCCTAAAGAGATGATCTTAATGAAGCCATCAACTTCAACAAGTTTCACTTTTGTTCAACATTATTACAATGTAAATCTTTCACACCTTGCCCCTTGGCTAATTTCTTTGCCGAAATTTTGATGAGCTCAAAATTTACTGAGATACAAGATTAAAGGAAATATGATTGCTCAAGATTTGTGACTTTAGAAAAGCAAATTAAAGACACTTTATACACTACACAAATATACAAAACCAGCAACTATTTCTTAAAAAAAACCCAAAACACAAAGAACAGATGCATCTCAACATCTTGTCCACAGAAGAACAGCTGATTCTGAACTCCTGAACTGCAAAAATTTATTTTCTAGCATGTCCGGTTAACTAAGGTTTCTTAAAGAAATTGCATTTATGTGGGCTTTTCTTTTTAGTAAGGATTTGCACCCTCTGATCAATTTCAAGTGCATTTTAAAGGATGTATAAAATCTCACAGATAAAAAGGATTCTACAAATTTTGTGAAAATTGGTAGCTTTGTAGAAAAAAGTAACTTGAATTCATGCTTTCAATGAGAGTAAAAGCAGGTGGAATCCTGCCTTCTCCATTGGTAGCCCCAGAACACCCACCAGCCAGCACTACACAGCACCAGATCCGATTAATTCTGGAACAAGCATAAGATACTTTGAATTTAAGTGTTAATCTACCTTAAGTTAATCATCAAAGTAGAGAGCATATAAAGTGGCTTTGTCCCATTTTTAGTAAATTCTAGCAAACCTAACAATATCATGACTAATAGGTACACAGTCCTGGTTGCTTGGGTGATTATTTTTTAAAAACTCATAAATATAACCTACGGTTTTCTTCTGCCACGGAGTATTCCTAAGTTAATGCTTTGCTAAACACTAAAGGGAGCACAAGGTTTAAATCCCTGCTGAAACACAGATTTTTAAATAACAGAAAAATTGTTCATAGTACAACCAGGATCTGAATGAGTTTTAAAACACTCATCATTAAAGACAATGAAATCTGATCTTCATCTGTGCTCAGAACAGAAAGGAACTACATATTTTGAATATTGCTACAAAAATTGGTTCCACATAGCATTTTGCTAAGAGTATAATGCGTATTTTAAACAAAAAAAATCTTCTTCTGGTAAAATTCTCCGACTAGGTATTAACTTACAATTCATTTAGCGCATTACCAAATTATGCTTGACTTCCTGCAACCAATGAAAAAAATTAATACATTCTAAAAACATTAACTATTTAATTGCACCTATGGCAACAAGAACATCCCAAGTGATGCCATTCATCCAGCAACAGTCATGTTCCAAGAATATTGGGATACTATACACAAACCCCACAGATCTTTTAACTTTACTTATGTCAAGCTATTTCACTTGGTTTCACTAGAATTCAATTACTACCAATTAAGGAACACCACCTAAAGGCAGTGTAACACAAACCAGAAAACTCAGTAAACATCTGTATAGCATTTGTAGTAATTTCTTGATTGAAAGTTGAGCTTGCTAATCCGTTCAATAAAAATAAATCCCTAATTTTACTATAATTAGGATAAAGGTCTACAAAAACTTCTGTCAGGGAAAGCATCAATATTATGCCAGTGATTTTTTTGTAAGCATTCTCAAGAGAGGGTGAAACTGAAACAACTATTATACTGAAAAACCCCTGATGACATTGAAGAGTTTATAAAAAAATATTATCCAATTGTAAATCTGACAGCTTTCTTGCTTTCACAGTTGCATTTAAATATGTGGAATCCAAATCAGAACAGGTTGCTAAGCAGGGTTCAAGATACCTTAGAGCATCCAGCAGCATTTCTCCTCCTTGAAACAGAAAGCACACACTTGCCCAGTTGAGATAACCTACTACACCACTAAAGTGAGAAAAACCCAACTTGAATCACTGTATACATTCGTGGTAAAAAAGTTAACTTCCATTTCAAACATTTAAATATTTGAGTTTTGAATACAGGTTTAAAAAAATCCAGTTCCGAATCACTGGAATTTTTGTTCTGTTTTCTGTAAAAGCACCAACAGCAACATCGTTCAGCATTCCACTTGCAGCAGTTCAGAAAAGATCAGCCTGATCCCGCAGTCCTAAATTTACAGTCATTTCATAAACCTGAGGTCACATTTGATCAACCTATTTCTTCCAGTGTTTCCAGCCATGGAGATCATGATAAAGAGGAGGCACTTGCAATGGGATGAACAGTAACTTAGTCTTATGTTTCAAAGCACGCTCTCACAAAGGAATAGTTTGCCAATAGTTCTTTAAGCTGCCTAGCAAAAAAAAAAAAAGTTTGCTGAGAATAATCTCTTCAAAAGATGACAGCTTTAATTCTACAAGGCTCAAAAAACATACTGGTTACCTATTACACCAAAAACCATTACAAAACAACACAAGACCTTGGCCTTCAAAAAAACGTCATGGTGAGGAAAACCACTATCATCTTCTGTTCTGTCACTGGTGGAAAAGAGAAGTTTCTACCAGGACACTGTCACAGGAAGAGTGCCCAATTTTCAAGAATTCTATTATTGTATCAGCAGATATAAAGGAAAAGAGTAGAACCCTTTGACTTCTCCTGTATTGAGAAAGATAATGGTTTGCATTTCAAAGTCTTGAAAAGCTGGCATAAGCAAGGGTAGCATAGCACAGCATAGCAAGATGGCACTGCCCCCACATGTAATGATAGGGATGATGAAGCTTTACCAAGCATCTCTTAAACACAAAATTGGGATGACCCAGACTGAGTAACTCCCCCAACCACCTTCCTTACCTCTTCCCCTTTGCAGGCTCTCTCCCCTGTGAAGCAACATGAGAAAAACCACCCAGGTCTCCTGAGATTTTTACAAGAAATTGAGACTCAACTCAGGGTCCATTCTGCTGCAGCACAAACCAAGGTACTATCTACAGATAAGCATCCCCATGTTTAACATGTGGATCACAGCCACAAATGACTGAAATTTTCATTTAAAATAGAGAGCAGAAATCACTGAAACTGATGACATGTCTCTCCTAATGTGTCAATGGAACTTCCCTCTTGCCAAAAGCAGGTATCAGAATTCTGGGGTTTGACAAAATCCCGTTACAACAGTATAGGTAAGGAACAAATAATTGAAATATGTATGTGAAACACAAGTGCCTAGTTATACGGCAAATCAATAGCTAAGCTGAAACTTATTCCTGATTTCAGCAAATTGTGGCCAGTTGTGAATATAATGCTATTGCTACAGTATCATTAGCCCTCCTTATAAAGTAGTGCATGAACAGTACCATTTTGGTGGGTAAAATTAGGACACGAACTAATCTGAATAGTCTAAGAGAAAGACTCTGACTTACGCTGATGTTTAGAAGGCAGATGTTAGAGTATTGAAATTTATATGCAGTACCATTTTCAGTGTTCTACAGGTGAACTCCAGAAACTGCTTTATTCAGTCTGTATCAGACATCCCAAACTTACGATGACTAGAAAACCACACCTGAAACCCACTCCTTGCCAAGATGCATCCCTTTGGAATTCCTTTTTTATGTATGTGCTTACTATCATTAATACAGGAACACCCACACGTCTTGGGAACAAACCAGGCGCTGCCGAGCCACCAGGCACAGCACAAAGAACACCAGGCTCCTACCCTGAAGGCCTTGCTACATCTAACAGGACTGAGCATTCAGACTTTTCATACGAGCCTTCCAATGAATGAGACAGAGTACTACACACCTCTGCACAGCGTTCCCATGTCTCTCAGAAACCAGAAAAAGGGAAGAAAATGAGAAACAGTATGCATCTCCTCTCTGCAAACCCCCTCTTATCAGAACCATTTCAAGAATTTCTACTTGACAATTAAATTGACTCGAATAATAGAAACCAACGTCCTAAATATACTATATATGGAATCGAGCCCAGCCAGCCCCCGCAAAGGCACGGAGCACCAAAACTCACACCTCAGACACTCGGGTACTCATCCTCAAATGGCGGAGTCTCGCCCAGCGCACTCACACCTGTCACCTGCCAGGCGCCGGGCCAGCCCCTCCCTCCCTCTCTCTCTCCCCCTCCCTCCCGCAGCCAGGCGAGCCCGCTGGCAGCTCCCGCCCCTCCCCGGGCAGCCGCAGCCCCCCGATCCCTCCCCGCGCCGGGAAGCTCCAGCGACTCGCGAAGGAAAAGAAGTTTCCATCTCTCGCTGAACGCCCCGCTGCGCGGTCGCTTCCCTTCCCGTCCCTGCTCTCCCACCCCGCCCCGGCACGCCGGCACGAGCGGGGTGCCGGGGCTGCTCCCTCCCCGCGCGCAGGCCTTCCCTGCCCTCCTCACCCTGGCACAGTCCAGGGCGCGCAGAGCGGCCGCGGGAGCCCCGGGCCCCCGCCCCTGCCGGCCCCCCGCGCCTCTCCCTGCAGCCCCCCGGGGATGGGACCAGGAAACCGGCCCGGGGAGCCGCCACCAGGCCCGCCTCGGCGGGGTCAGCCTTACCCTGCTGCCGCTTCTCCTCCTCCTCCTCCGCCTCCTCCTCCGCCGCCGCCTCCCCCACCACCACGGCAGCAGCCGCCGCCACTACCGCCACCAGCGCCGCCGCCGCCTCCGCCCGGCAGGGGAGACCCCGCCGACCCGACCCTCTCCGCAGCCTCCCGCCGCCGCCGTTCCGCTCCGGGGGGGGAGGAGGAGTAGGAGGAGGAAGGAGGAGTAGGAGGAAGGAGAGCAGGGGGGTCCGTGCTGCCGCGGCGGCGGGCGGGGCGGGGTGGGGTGGGGTGGGGGTGTGTGAGGGTGTGTGTGCGGTGGCTGTGGCGGCGCCGCTCGCGCTCAGCCGGAGCCGCCGCTGGGGCCGCGCGCCGCTCCCGGCCCCCTCCCCCCGCGCTCGCTGCGCTCCGAATCAAAATAGAGCGACAATATGGCGGCGGCGGCCCCAGCATCGCGAGACCGCGCCGCGAGCGCTAACGGGGATGCGCCGCGCGCCAATGGGCGCCGGGGCGGGGGCAGCGCGGGGGCGGGGCCTCCTCAGGCTCCGCCCGCGGGGCGGGGCGGGGGTGGGGACGGGGCCGCCGCCTCAGCGCTGCCGGAGCGCCGGCGGGACAGCAGCGGGACACGGGGATGCGCGGGCACGCACAGCGGCCCCTTCCTGCCCTGCCGCCACTGCTCCGCCGGGCCCGGCGCCAGAGGAGGGAGAGGGGGAAGCGGCGGTGGCGGGTAGGTGGGCTGCCCGCCTGGAAAGCGAGCAGGGTCTGAAATGCCTGAGGAAGGAAGGGCAGCATCTGCAAGGGGAAAAAAGCCCTAAGAAAATGATTATTAATTGAAGCCCTCCCCCCCCCCCACCCCCAGTTTATATTCGAAACGGTTGTTTCGAGGGGTTTGCCAGACGCTTTCTAGCAGAAATAGCAGCCCTTTCTCCACTTTACACAGAGTACGTGATTTCCATCATCCCTCTGAGGTAGAGCTCTAACTAATTATCTCCCCAAAATGCCGCCAGGCGGGCGGGGCCCGGTATGCTGGTGAGTCCCTCTTCCCCTCTCAGCTCCACCAACACCTGCACAAGGGGTCCCTGGCCCAGTCCCCGACAGACATCCTTAATTTTAGTCGGGTATCCAAGCAGGTCTTTGTATTTCTGTAATTTGGGAAGTTTTGTCTTAAATGAAAAGACAAGTTTCTCATGATTTTGTAAAATCATCCAGTAAATCAGATGGGTTTCAGGGTTGTGATACCTTATACTGTCTACTTCTTGCTCTTTCTGAATTTCCTTTCTCCCTGCAGTGAGCAGGTGCTGTCCATGTTCTCTAACAACAGACAGCCCATCCATCCATTCTTGTGTCATCTTACTCTGAAAAATACAGTCAGACACAAAAACAATTTTAAAGTAATGTTTATCATCTATAGCAAAGGGAAACTGTCTGAAACCCTACAACCTAGAATGGGCCTGGCAAGGAATGGGATGTGCTGAAGCTTTCATTTCCCCATACAGTGGGACTGTGCTGGAATCAATAGAGAGAAAGATTTTCTCCGCCACCTTAAGTCCCAGAGGCACCAGTAATTTCCAGCACACGCCAGCGTGTGAAAGGTACTACAAAATGGCCAGGCCATAATAATTTCAAACCGTAAAACTATCCCTTGCGGTACCCATTTCAGTGGTGTGACAAGAGAGAGCTGCACTTTCTCTGCAAGACCTCAGCTGTTAGACTGGCCAATTAACAATTGCAACAGGGAATGACATAAACTAATAAAAAATCTAGTATCCTGTAGGCAGGAACTAAATTACTTGTGACAATTTGGGCTAAATGTTCTGTTACAAAAAATAAAGTCAACTTTGCCATTGAAACAATGGTTATTTGCAGCAATGATTGAAAATAAATTTTACGAATGAAAGCATTAACAAGTGAAAAAAATCCCTCTCAACTGCATTTAGTTAAAGCTGTCAGAATCCCAAGGGCGGCAACTGCAAGGACTGACTGCTTGCAGTAGGCAGGGAGAGAGAGAATACTACACCAAGGAGTCTAATAGTGAGTTGTTATGCTGTGGGGGAGGGGGGGAAATAAAAAAAAGGAGAAGAGGAAGACATTTTTTTTTTCCCTCACAAAATGTGGAAATGTAGGGGGGTGTGTGTGTGTATGTATATAGATTCCAGTAAGAATCAGTTGTTTTCATAAGCTGCAACAGAGAAGTCTGCAGTTCTTTTGTACATCAGCAGCGTGGAGCATGAAATGCATGTGTTCAAAGCTTCTTACTCAGCCTATCTTGTGTCAAGCTTATACAGGGTTGAGAGTCACTGATACTTGTTTGTTCGTTGTAAATAAAACAGTATTTTCCCAAACTGAGACAGAAATTATTATGAGACAGTCCACTACAAAAATAAGTAATGGGGCATCTAGAAAGAAGATGCAGTGGGAACATCAGATCACAGCTGTACCAGGGTTTGCCTCACTCTAAATGTCCAGGTACATTAATCAAACCTTTCGAGAGAGACCACTGTGCTGTAGGCAGTTCATGGTCTGCCTGGTCATTGCTCAAGCACCCTGCTCTTCAGCACTTCCAGCACAACTGTTTCAAACTTTGTTAAGCCATTCCTGACCTCTCAGACAGATAGGATGATATACTTACACAAATACGTTTTGTGTGCAAGAAACTTAGTTTATTTTGCTAAGTTTAATACCAAGTTAAATATTTGACCCTTTTGCCTACAGTTGCTAAAACAGGGATTTACCACAGGAAAGTGAGACCACCTCTCAATGTGCTATCAGCAGCATTTACTGCAATGCTTAAGCACTGGGATCATGAGAGTGAGCTGTACCATCCCTTCCCCCCTTTTCCAGGCTCCCCACACCACATCTATGTCTGAGCCCGTTGCTAAAGTAGCTCTTCTCTCCTCCTATAGCAGCTAATTTTGAATCAGTTTTTAACACTTTTGCAAAATCAAAAAAACAGCTATTTAGGAAATTAGGTTTTTGTACTGAGATTCAGAAATGAACTGTTTCCCTATATATCTGAAACAAGAACTAGGCAGATCTATCTAACAGTAAATTCTGTGTGTAACTCTTACTGTGGGGCAAATCAAAGCTCAGTCACCAATGAGGCACAGGCCTTGCTTCTTTCCCCGAAGATTTGAGAGATTACCCACCTTTTTGCCATAAAAGGTATGAGTTCATGTTTTTTAAACATTCATCAGACTGTTTATATTTTTCCCTGCTAGAAAATGAAATCTTAAATAGGATTGGGGAATTATTCTAACCATATTGTAAGAAAAGCTATTTCTACAAAGTACAGTCAATTTCATTAGCTTGCTACTGACTATTCTGATGCTGAAATTTCCTGAAAATGCTCTTTAGAAAAGGTAAGAGGATGAGTCCAGTTAAAATCCACAACAACTGGCATAATTATTTCTGAAATTGAGTTTAAAAGTCATCTTCCACAGCAGAAGAAGGTAGCATTGGCAGCTTTAAAGACACTTTTCCATTGAACATTGAACTGGCAATTTTTTTTTTGTTCTTCTAGATAGGAGGTCTGTCAGTCCTATTGGGAGGGTGACAAAAACAGAAGTAGCATTCATTGGCCAAGGACAGTCCTTGCAAGCTCCTAGTCTGAGGCTGCAACCACAGCTTCTCCTACAAAAACAATTAGAATTTAAATTAATGACAAGGAAATACAGAAATTCACCTTATTTCACAAGAAATTTCACACGCTGTACTTCTCCCATTCCATGTGGAAGTTACCAGCTGTGTGCAGTTACGAAAAGCTGTTGTGCCCTGATGTTTTGCTTTGCAATCTGCAGAACACAAAAAGCTCCTGCTATTAATGTTGAGACTCCCTCCCTTTCCAGGTTGCTGCCATCCTTTCTGAAAGATAGCACCAGCTTTTTCACTTCCCAACAGCTCATCTATTTAGGAGTAGAGCGCAAACATGACATTTGAGATAAGGATGTGATTAAGAGGTGCCTTAGTGGTTCATGAGTTCTAGCAGCTTCACAAGATTTGGATAAGGCCTTTGCTGAAGGAAAATCCACTGAGATTTTGAGGACAGCCAGCCTACCAAGGCTTTTCAATTGTAAAAGCATAGGGACCTGTGTTACAGTGGAGCATTATTGTAGTCTATTTATTAAAATGACATACAGAAATAGCATGTTTTTGAGACTTGGTAAGTTTGTTTTTTTTAATGCAGTAAAAAACCACACTTGTTTATATTGATCATGAGCATCTTACGAGAATGTTTACACTTGAAGGAAGATATCTTTGTCTACCCAAAGCAATTCTGAAGTTTTTTTTTAAAAATTGTTTTAAAACTGGGAAAGATGGTCATATTAAATCAATCATATGAGTAACTAGGGAAAAGTGCATCCTTGACACATCTTTCAGTGCTCTGAATAAGAGAATTACAAGTGTGTGAATAAAAGCTCATATGTTCATATGACATACAATTGAGTCAGTGTCTACTCGGGAGACAAATTTAGTATTACTTAATGATCCCATAAACCTTTTTATTAAACTATTTTATGATAATTCAGTGACATAAAATATAAAAAGCCAAGACCATTTGAGGCTTCAAAATACTTCAGGAGAAACACAGATTATGTTTCTTTCCAAATCCACTGTTTCCTATGCTATGTGGGAAATGGAGTAGAAAGTAATGATAAAAACTTATTTCCACTTTTCTTAAGATTTATATAATACTGGTATATAGTTGCTGCATGTCTCTAGGGTCTTGATCAGCAAGCCACCTTTAGTCTCTTGCTAAGGTCCATCTTTATTTGAATACCTTTCAATCACTTGCTTAAACTTTATGCTGTGTTGAAACCTGAGACAAAGAAAGGGTTTAAGTGTTTCTGGACAGGTATAACTTGCTGAGTTGAGACAGGAAACCTACCTTGAAGTCCAAACAAATGACTTCCCTGTTCCAGATACAAATCAGGCATGAATATTTTTATAGTAAAAACCCTTGCAGAATGTCTTACAGCTCTTTCTTTTCCTAGCTACTGATTTTAACCTCTTCTGTCTCAGTGACTTCAGCCACATCCCTTTCCTTTACACATTTTATAAATGTGAGAAGTGAGAGTGCAAACTGCAATATACTTAATCTTATTATATGTTAACACGCAAGGTGCAATAATTATATTGTGTTTAAATTTCCCTAAATGTGCAGGAGGCTGTTGGTAGGCGGCTAGTATATTTTAAAAAATAACCTGAAGTACTCTCTAAACCTAAATGTTTCATGGTATTAGATTTCTCCGTCTTCTTCTGGCCTTCTGCCCCACTGCTGTAATTACCTTAACTTATCACCCAATAATAAAACTCTCTGAACAAATCCTGTGCCTGCTATTAAGGAAAATTAAAGCTTAGTACAAATTCTCTGCATTCTTTCTTCTCTTTAACGGCAGTACTTGACAGCTTGCATGGTACAAATGAAACAACAAAGCCCTTAAGCCATCCCACATTGAAAAAAAAGGCTACTCAGAGCTTTCTAATGCTGATAGGTATCAGAGTCAACTTTGAAGAAGAGGGGTACTGGATCCCCCTTTTCAGTGGAAAACTCACTGGTGTAACAAAACAGAATCGGTCATGTGAGCTTCTATACGCACTGTACCAGTTTGTTTCCTTCTGGGTCTCATGCAAGCCCTTGTAAGGAGAAGGCAGCTCTGATTCCAGGTCCATTATGTCCTAGAACTGTCTGAGATTGCCAGCAGAAGTGAAAATTGCAGGAATACATTTCACTATGTAACCAGTTGTCCTCTAGCTAGTCCATCAGAATCCTCAAGTTCCTGTTCTACTTGTGTGACTTTTGAGTTCCAGATTGAGCTATGTGTCAGTCATAATCTCCCATGGTTTCACCTTTCTGTGGGAAAAGATCACTTGTGTGTACCCACAGTTAAAAATTTCTCCGTATCATAGGACAAAACATTAAGAAATACTAAACTTCCAAATCATCAGTGCACTAGCATTAAGAAAGGTCATCTCTTTGCCAAGGTAAAATTCTCAATACAACTAGGAAAACCAATACAGAAAAGAAGGTGGTCATTTGTGAAAACAATCAGCTACCACCGCAGCTGTTTTCAGCTATGACAATGTCACACAGAGGTAGAAGAGGAAATTGTGGTAAGTTTGTTAGGAGATGCATGACATACATATTTAAAGGAATGCATTCACGTCCAAAAAATTTAGTGTTAAGTTGTTAGCACTTTTTTCATCTCAAGATCTTCTGATACATAACAAAATACCTTAAAACTCCACAAAACTCTGTTCTTCTTTCAAGAGGGCGTCCATTCTACAAAATACACACAGCCCTCTAGATCACAGCCCAGAAACTGTAACCCCAGCTAAGCCAAACACGAATTTGTACTTAGATTTAGGCATAGGAAAGTTTTGTTGGCTTTATTCAACTCGCTTAAAATTAAGCATATGTTTTAACACTTTACTGGATTAGGGCCCATGTCAGCAAAATAAATTTCTTGGGAAGAAGTAATAAAAATGTAGGTTGCAGTGAGGGACAGCAGAACCATTCACAGTTACAGAAGCTTTAAAACACTGGCTGGTATTTATATATTTAGAAAAGAAATCAGGCATTAAACAAAACATTTTAGATAGCAAACTAATTAGTCTGCTACAGAAGCACTTTTTTTAAATTTTTCATTTGAAGAAAAACTTTTTTTGCATCCTTGGATCCCCAAAAGCAAATTGATTTGCACATCAAGGAAAAACACTTTTTGCAAGCACAAGTTTCAAATGCAATTTTCCCACTGTTTAGTAACAGCCTCACTGTTCCAGATATACCATTGCATTCCCTGGAGAAGAGGACAGACAGGAGGCCAGGCTTTTTAAGCACAGTTTCATTACACACATGCGCCTGAATTTGCTCATTCAGGTGTACATAATTGCAAATACACTATAAATGTCAGCTAACTAATTCTCTTGTATGCATTGTGCACTGATGTGTATTTATTTTTAATGCTAAGAATCTCTCTGAATATTTGATGTTGTAGGTCTGTCCTTTAGAGAGAACTTACATCATTCTCAAAACCAAAAGGAATACAATTCTACCAGACTGTGTCCATGTTAATTTTAATTTTTCCAGCAAAACCTTTCTGTTGCTAACAACAGTGGGGCAAAGTATGAATTCTAGTGTAGCTATGGCATTTAAAGCACAGGGCTATCTGTCATCGTTCAGAACTGCTCTATCTTGTGTGAAGGGCCACACACCCTTCAGGAAACACAGACCAGGGAGGGGCAGTGCTGGACTTGCCCTCTATGCAATGAAGCAACACTTGGATTGAATTGAGCTCTGTCTTGGGTGGATGATGAGCAAGTCAAGAGTTTATGGGTTGGGTTTAAAGAGCAGACTGATAAGGGTGACCGTGTGTGGGTGTTTGCTGCAGGCCATCTAATCATGGGGAGGAAGTAGATGAGGCCTTTTACAGGCAGTTGGAAGCAGCCACAAAGTCACAGGCATTGGTTCTTGTGGAGGAACAATATGGCAAAGCACAAACAGTCCAGAGGGTTTCTGGAAAGTGTTGACCACAACTTCCTGACACAGGTGCTATAAGAAAAAACGAGTAATGGTGAGCTGTTCGACCACGTACTAGCAAAGAGGGAAGGTTTTGCTGCAGATGTGAGGGTTGGGGGCAGCCTTGGCTACAGCGGCCATGAGATTCAGTGTGTTGCATGGAGGAAGAAAGGCAGCAAGTAAGAATGAACTGTGCGCTTCAGGAGAGCTAACTTTCAGTGGCCTTCTTGAAAGAATCCCATGGGAACCGGTCGTGCAGGGAATATAGTTCCAAGACAGCTAGTCAATATTCAAGCACCACTTCCTCCAGCCTCAAGGACAGTGTATCCTTAAGAGCAAGGATCATAGAATCATACAGGTTGGAAAAGACCTCTTGGATCATTGAATCCAACTGTTAACTATCACTCACAAGTCCAGCATTAAACCTTGTCCATAAGCACCAGATCTACATATTTTTTGAATTTCAAGGGACAATTCTGTCACTTCCCTGGGTTGCCTGTTCCAATCCTTGACGACCCTTTCACTGAAGAAATTTTTCCTAATATCCAATTTAAACCTCCACTGGTGCAACTTGAGGCCATTTCCTCTTATCCTATCACTTGTTACCTGGGAGAAGAGATCAGCCCCCCTGTCTATAGCCTCATTTAAGGTAGTCATAAAGTGTGATAAACCTCCATTTCTCCAGACTAAACAACCCCTGCTCCCTCAGCTGTTCCTCATAGGACTTGTGCTCCAGATCCTTCACCAGTTTTATTTGCAGAAATTGATGCATGGGAATTTCCACCTGAACATGACAAAGAACTTCCTTACTCTGCAGGTGACTGAGCACTGGAACAGGTTGCCCAGAGAGGTTGTGAAGTCTCCCTCCTGGTGATATTCAAGAAGTGTCTGGACACAATCCTGTGCCATGTGTTCTAGGACGACCCTGCTTGAGCAGGGAGGTTGGACAAGATGACCCCCTGTGGTCCCTTCCAACCTGACCCAACTCTATGATTTTGTGATTCTGTACTTTGAAGCACCAGTGGTCACAGCAGGATTCTGCATTAATACTTAGGCTGTTCCCAGCAGCAGTGGAGCTGTACCAGGAACCCTCTCACTAATATCCTTGCACAGAAAATGTGTTAGACTTCCACAGTAAGTGTAATCTACTCCTTCAGCATTGCTTCACACCTGAATCACCAGGCAATGAATGTGCATTGTATTTTCTGCCTTTTCAAAGGGAAAAACCTTTATTCAGAAAACATCATAATTTGTTTTCAAATTAGGTCTTTTACTGATCTTTAGTAGCTTTGTCCTTGTAGCCAGTCTTCCAAAAGTGCAAGGTTGCTGAGTGCACAGCCTGCAAGTGTTTGTGCTCATTCTGCATTCCCAGCTACAGCCCCAGAGCCCATTGAACAGTTTCAGATAGACACATTTCTAGTTCAGGATTTTTTCAGAAAATAAGTGTCTGGGCTGACAGTGGTGTCCTTACAAAAGGGAAGAATGAAGATGGATCTAATCTCACCCTTTTGACACATGAGGGAATCCGTTGGAAACACCAGCCTTGAGACACAGGCAAAACAGGTTTCATTACTCCACTGTTAATAAATTCCTGATTTCATGGGGTTTCACAGATCTGGATCCACAGTCCTCTTTTCATATCTTATTTGCATGGCCCACTGCTTAGTGAAGACCTGGTCATGGTCCCAATGCCCTACAGAATAAACAAACAAACAAACAAACATTAAACAGTAAATTTATTGACTGCATGAAACTTATGAGACCACAGATGGCAAGAAAAAATGGCTCCAAAGGAATGTTTTGTCCATTAAAAAAAAAAAAATCCAGCCTTCTTCCTACCTCTTATGTCAGAGGTTGCCTTTTCTTCAAAATTCACCTCTTCACCAACTCTTCTGAGGTCCTGTGTTGATTTCTGCAGTGTTGTATACAGATACCATTAATCAGGTTAAAGTTTTTAATAATTTTTAAAATTGCACACTTCTAGTAAACCCCAGAGCCACCTGTTCAGCTGGACATAAGCACTGTGCAATCCGTAATATCATGGAGAATAATGACATATGAGTCACGTCTCAATTCCACTGTATGGCTGTCATCTGCTACTGTTGAACAGGAGACCTGAATGCAAATTAGAATTGTGCAGGTTTTGTGCTGAGATGGGACTGCAAAGAAGCCTTAGCACTTACCTGCACATTGGCTGAGAGTGTGGGAGAAAGGAAAGTTTGATTTGTTGGCAACAGCAGCAATGTTGAGGCTAAGTCAAGCTGAGCAGCCAAGCTAAGATGTGCTGACCTGTAAGAGAAACCAGCCCCAGGGAGCAGGCTAAGGTACGGCATGGCCGGAATCACAGTTCAGGTTCACCAACAGTTAACTCAGCACTGTGTATTTAAAAGAGCTGTAGTAATGGAACCATAAAAACTCCCACCAGTTGAGATCTCAGTTTGGGAGCTTCCTAATGCATGACATATTTTAAAGTTTAATCATCAGCCCTTCTCCAATCAAAACTCCTACTCATTTCAGTTAATCTTTGTCAGAATCTGTCCCAGTAGTAGGCAACGCTCTGCAGTTAAAGCAAAAATAAGTTTCTAATCCCAGAAATGAAGTTCTGAAATAGTCTTCCACCAGTAATGGTGAGTGAAAACTAGTTTAAAAATGTAATAAAATGTAATAAACATGTATTATTGCAGCTTTGTGGAACAACGTGCAATGAACCATAGAGGTCTCATCTGGTTCAATTTCCTAACTACCAAAATCCAGTACCTAGTAGTAATCTGAAATTTGTACGTGCATTGAACTGTTATTGATTAAAATAATTGTCACTAAATATTTATTTTAGCGAGACCATCATCCTCAGGAAAAAAAAAAAGAGAAGGTTTAAACCAATGTTAGTAACTTTTTTTATACATCATTTTTCAGCTTGCTTATAAATACTTGATGCCCAAAAGCATAAACAGACTTTGTTTCTAATTTAGAAAGTTTCATCTTATTTTTTAGGAGTAGTGTTTCCATCCAGAAATCTCGCTGGAGTACTATGCGCAAATTTTCGTTCTGAATAAGGAAGGCCTACAAAGGCAATGCATGCATTAAATTGCCAAAGAACCTGTGCATTTTTGAGGCAATAAATATTCGAGTAATTAGTGTGTTTCAAAGGAACTTTGGGATTTTACAAATCAGTACTTTTATATCTAAACTAGCTTTTATGCATCAGCTTATATAGGAGAGAAGAAACTCCAAAATAAAATACAGGAAAGGACTCAGAAAAGAAAGCAGGTTTTAGTTATTGTTTTGATTATGATTATCCTAACCCTGAAAAAAAACCAAACGAAGATCACAAGAAAACAAAACAGGTGTGAAAACTGTTAAACAACGGTGTTAGGGTAATGCAGCTGAGACTCATAAGGTACCTGTATAAAGAACAAGTAACACATGTGCTGCACAAGAGTTGAGTATTAAAATATCTAAGTCAAGATGTCCGAAATAATTGGTTTCTTTTTGGTTGTTCATCCGTGATAAAACATTAATTTATCCAGCTTTTAGTTTATGAATGTGTAAGTCATTAATTTTGAGTTGTGATTTCATCTAATTTAATCTACAGCCTTTCTCATACCTGCAGCATAAGTAAATTTGTAGTTTGCAGCTTAGACAATGCAGCTTCAAAAAAAGAATTATACAGAACACATGGCCATGTAACTGGGCAATTTAACTACAAGTGCTCTCTGTTTCTTTGAGGCATGACAAATTATAAAAGAAAATTATATATATGTAGTCACCATGAAGCAATGTAGTCATGAAAAAACAATACCGGGTATCATTTCAGAGCGGAACCAAATAGAAATATTGTAAAAGGGAGGAGAAAAAAATTGTAGCAAAGTGTGTAATTTTCTGCTGAAATGAAAGAACATGCAATCTTCAATGATGCAATAAAATAATAGTGTACAGTGTTAAAATACCATGCATTGCAATAAAGGAGTTGGCTTGCAGATACTACACCTACATTTCCTGTAAGGTGTTTTGTATTGCAGTTGTCTCTCTCAGAATAAGAACTTTCATGGATATCTTGGGAGAAACAGTGCCTTTTATTCATATGGATTTGTAATTCCTAGAGAAACAGTAAAAAGTGGACAATTTTGAAACTGCAATAATTTGATAAAACTTTTGAAGAAAAAAATTAGGGTATTACATTGGGAAGTACTTTTAGCAGTATTGTGGTGGCATGACTTCTAGGCACTGAAATTAGGCTGAAAATAGCTATTGAAATACAGTAGAGTTCAGTATCCATATCAGTTTATGTCTTCTTCAGATAATCCAGTGCCCTTCCTTTAAATATGCAGATCAGATAATCACTGTGTTCAAATGTACTCTTAAAACATTTTGCTGAGCAGAGCTCCAGTGTCCCTGTAATGTAGCTGGCAGAGATACCTTCTGATATGGTTACTTGGCTAAGTATTAAGTTCATACAACTTTTAAGCTTTGTACTTAAAGGAAAATATCAGTAGTTTGAAAAAAAACCAAAACACCACCTTGTTTAAGAAACCAGTTATGTATATTAAGAAGCCTCATTACTGTGTTTTTTAAACAAATAATAAACTTTTTAAACTCCACAAAAGTCAGCAGAGCTGTGAGCATTAATTCCTGGTTTAGTGCTAGGTAAGAGAGCATTTCAAATGTAAATGTGAAGGCTCTTGGTCCTTGACCTTGTGGAGCTGACTAGTGTAGATTGTAGTGAGGTCTTGTGTTCACGGCATAATAACTCCAGGTATTATTGGGCAAAATTGTTCAGAACATCATCCTGGCTGCAATGCTATGCAGACCACCCTGTGCAAGCAGGAACTCTTCCACCTGCCTTATAATAACCCATGCAGAAGTTGAGGCAGGAACACAAAGCTGCAGGAAGTATCAAGCAGCAGTTTGTGGTGCACAGCTACAACCACAGCTGGCTCTACAGCCCATCTCAAAATAGAGCCCTCATTAATCAAGATAATTTTATGAGCAGAGTTCTTTCCTGTCTCTACTCAACACATGGTACCTGGACTGTGGTGGCAACAGGTGCCTTAAAGATACCCTACTTAAGAGTGATCAACAGATACTGAAAGCAGTACCATGTGTCTTTTAATCATGTTGCATAATGCCCAGCAGTTACCTACGTGTGATCTAAAGCAAGTACTGTTTATATTCCTGCCCTGGCAAGGTAAAGGGGGCATTGTCATATCTTTCTGGTAAAAACAGAAAATAAGAAGTAAGCAACAGGTTTCTGTCAGGTGTAATGCCTGAAATACTGTTAATAAAGTCATTTACTGAGGATTGTAATTCCTAACATTTTCGTTCTGTAGGAAGATGTCTACCTTTAAAGTATTTACTTATTCCTGTGGTAAGAAAATTAAGTGCCATCCACCTAACTCAGAGACGTTACAAATGCCTTAATGAAAAGGCAAGCACTAGGACAGCACAGCAACAAACTGATTTGTTACAAGCAAATCTATGTGTAGAAAAACCTCTTCAAAACCACAAACAGCAGCAGAATTAACCTGGGCAAAGGCTGGGTCCTTCCCCCTGCTGCAAAACAGGTTCATTGGAATGCATGAAGAAAACCTGGTCCTGAATGGAAGCACATTGGGAGCATGGAGCCATTGCCTTTTGGCATGCATACAACACAAAACAACCTGAAAACAGAACCCCCCCTTGTCTCAACAACAGCAGAAGCTGGGAAGTAGGTCAAATGCAACACTGCATTATTTCAAAATGCGTAACAGTTCCATTGCACGAATATTTTTTCTCTTCCATGATACTCTCAATGTAACATTTCTCCCTTCTACTAGAAAAAATTACAACTATTACTAGAATTCCTTTAGTTTCCAATATGTGGAAAACAAAAGAAATTAAATATTCTACTCATGCTTACTGGTTTATTTCTACCAGGGTATTCTCCCTAGTAAGTTCCACTCTTCCACAAAGTTTCAATCTGATATTGAAATTTATGAACAAACAACTGTCCTTGTTATTTGTGCTTCTATGTTTCCCTTTAAAACTCAAAACCTCTGCCTTTTAATTTTATGGAGGTTTTTTTTTTTTTCTTATTAACAGCTTATTTAAAACATTTCTACTGAGGGCCAGTTCTTGCTGATCACTCACATTAGTTTGTTTCAGTTCTTTGTTTCAAAAGTGCCTAGCTGGTCCATGTTCTCATCTTCATGAAATGATCCTTTTCTAAAACAGGAAGAACTTCAGAGTAAGCAGTGTCATATTAGGCTTTACAAAGAAGAGTAAAGTCAGCAAGATACAGAAAGTAATCTTGCCCTGCTCAGCACTGGCTTAAGTGAACCTTTCTAGACAGTGAGTGCAACAAAAGCATTGCAATAGCTGGAGTAGTTCACACAGTTCCACCTTTGGAGACATCTACAAAGAGCTTAATGTACCCTACAGGAATGCTGTAGGGTATAGTTCATCCCTCAGGGAATAGATTAAAATGCTTCTCTAAGTCCCTCTCCAGGCCTATTTCTATTACATGTAATTCTGGTTATACAATAAAAATGTGTATTAAAAATGCAAATGTTTTTATTAGTTTATCATAATTTTTATCCTTGTGATCAACTCGTTTATCTATTTAAAACACTACCATGTTAGAGATATGCAAAATAATGCTGTCCAATGTAAACAGAAAAAACATCTGCATTCTTACAGAGTCCTATGGCTCACAAAAGGTTATACCTCTCTTCTCTACATCTTCCTTCAGAGTAACAGGTGATAAAGGAACAAGTCACTTCATTTTTTAATGTTATTTTTCATAACATTAATTTCTTAATGTTATTTGGTATTAGAAACTATCATCTCAGGCATTATCAGTTAGAAGACTGGTCGACAAGTAACCCAGTTCCTGTATTCCAGTTTATAAAAAAGGATTGGAAAGGATCGCCTGGTTCATCAAGACTGTGTCCCTGTTACCACAGTCAGCCTTGTAGTCTATAATTTATCAAACTTCAATTTGTTTGCAAAGTTCTATCTTAAAATGCTACTTCCATTATACTGACTAGGCAGCTGTTCCCCTCTCCTCTGATGTTTCAAAATTTCTGATGTTTTCTAAATATATTTATTTAGGGCAGTTTGTACTACTGCACTCTTGTGCCAGTACTGACTTTCATGTTTCTGTCCACCAGAGAGGGAGATAGCAATCCTAACCTCTCTTTGGTTTTAGGTTAAATTTTTTTTGCCTCTTCTTTACCCAGTCCATTAGCTACCTTTCATTTTCTCCTACTAATTTTCATCTTTAATACATTAATTTTTCTTTTCCTTGATGTGTTCTTCAACATCCAAAGCAGTTGGTTCTAATGCTTTCCTTATCAGCAAGACCTTTACCACTGGTAAAGACATATACCTCATCACTATGATATAATCTATTCCTAAAGTATATGTTGGATCTTATTTTAAATTTTTCTCAATATCTTTGGTTATATTTCCTTCAATATTTACCAGTCTTGCAGAGGGTTGAGATATGATCAATGGATCCAACTGTTTACATTGTAGTCTTGCTTCATCTTAATTATAGGCACATGTTTGCTATTTATGCCCTCTCCTTACTATCTGACCAAGTCAGAGCCTCTTATTCAAAATCTTTACTTTTGGATCCCATTTCACATGCTAGTTCTTCAAATATAGCGATTATTTTAATTTATTATCTCTGCCCCGCCCTTCAAATGAGCATATTCAGGTCTTTCAACTTTGCTGCTATCTTAGGTGTTCTCATTTTCATTTCTCAGTGTTGAACGCCCTTCTCCTTAAATGATTTATTTCTCAGTAGCTTAGAGGCAATACAATTTCTTACCTCTACTTTTACTCCCTTTACTTGTTTCCATGCGCTCTCTCTCCTCAAATTGTTGGTTATCGGCACTTATTTAAACCAGCGGACACAGCTCCATTTTGTGTAGTAGCCTACAGCACTCACCAGGAAAGAATCGACTAGGATGTGGAGTCCTCCTCAGCCAGGGAGGGCCCAAGTCATTCCTACATGCATGCTCTGATCACCCATGCCACTACAGGAAATGCTAATGTAGGGCCTCCTGCATCCCACCTGGTTCCTGAGTTACTGCATAGTTCAAACAAAAAAAAAAAAAACCTTCTTGGCACCCAAAGTGGAAGGAGAAAGAAAGAGCTTATGTTTAGAGCCCAGTGTCAGAGGTTTTGGCAGAGGTGATATCTGAGGTGTAGTCCCCAGGCTGGTAGTGCATTTCACTCTGAGGGAGAGCAGTACACAGCACTGGCTGTCTGTACCAGCTCTTTATGGATCAGATGCACAGAAGTGGATGATGCAAGATGAGATTCACAACAAAACACTGAATGAATGGTAAATCTCAATCCCATTCACAGTTCAGTGCCAAATGATGGTGAGGAAGAGAGAAACCTGGCACTGTGGTGTAAATTAGCCTGCCTTCAGATGGAGAGGCAGGCAAAGAAACTTACCAAATTACTTCATTAGCAACAATTTGCTGATAAAACAAATTCAACAGAACTTAAAGAGAAGCTTTATGGCTGTGGACTACATGACTTTTCTAACCACTTCAAACTCCCTAACCTCTGCAGCTTGCCTGTCTGTAAAGGAGCAGTATCACCCTAGCAGACTTTATGTAACTGCTACTCAATATTGCATTAAGCTTCCTCCATCTGACATGTAAAACTTCCACCTGCTCAGTCACCCAAGTCCTGACTTGAACTAATGACTTTTGATACTGCTGGGCTATATTTGCTCCCAGCAGGCTGATAACAAAGTGTACAGAGGATTACCTGATCCAATTTATGCTATAGTCTGAGATGATAATTATTTTACACTGGCTGGTTTTACTTAGCAGCAGAATCAGTTTAAGTTTGTTGCTGTCTAGAGAAGAAGGAAAATGCAAATGCAGTGAGAAATTCATGTGCTGTGGTGTTTTAAAATGCCAGAGAGCCACTACTGTATCATTAGCTATAATTTTAAGCTTTGACAATGCTGTCAATGAGCCTTGGTATTTTGTCATTGCTGTACTATTTGAAAAAATCTGTTCCTCTCCATTGGCTTCTTCTTTCATCTCTGTGGTTGGCAGCCTTGTTATTTGTTTTTCTCTCTAATGGAAATTCTAGAACTACTGGTAGAAAGAAAAGTATCGCTATGAAAAAGACACAATTCTCCCTCCTTAAACACATCTCTCTTTCTCTCTGTTTAAAAATTAAGACTTTACAATGTAAATGAACACTGCTTCCTCCCCCTCCCAATTTGTTCCAAAGGCAACAGGAGCTTTTAAGACCTGTTTCTCCCTAGACTTACCACTGATACAATTTTGCATCACTGTGAAAAGTTTGTTTCTGTCCACTCCCTTCTTTTTGGCACAGAGATGTCTTCACAAATCTCCTGTTATCAGGCAGTGCTGAGAGTAGAGCAACTGTGGAGTCTCTTAATGCCAGGAAAGATGATCGAGTTTGCAGTGATAATGTGGAGGAATAAACAAAACATTGTAGCATGCTTTAAAGATTCATTCCTGCACTGCATTTGAGCATTTTCTGTGCCTGATCCACACAAAATAAGTATAAAATAGGCCAGCAAGTACAAGATAAGTCTGTGTATTCCACTAGGGCAGAATAAAGCAACTCACAGGCTTTCTGTTTAAGCAGTTGTAATGCCCTGGTTACCAGGGAGGTTTCCAAGCTTCTGAATCTGGCAATTTTTTTTACTACTGTTATGCTTATTTAATCTTGCATTATTTTATTTAATCTTTGATCTATGCTCTAATCTCCCCCGCCCCTCCCTTAATGCATGTCCTGTTCCTGCTACTGTATGCAGAATCAGCTTTCTGGGCGTTTCCTCAAAACATACCACACAGCTCACCTTGCTACGTGTAGATAACTCCATCTGCTCCAAAACAACTTGTATCTAAAGAGAAGTGAAGAGACAAAGAGCTCCATTCGCCTTGCTAGAAGTTGGTCACTGGAAATCCATACCAGCAGATCCACAGACGAGAAGATCCTTGAGAAAAAGTGGATCTGGCACTGCTGTGCTGAATTCAGTGTATCCATGTGAAACCAAGCCTCTCAGACGACCAGGGATACCTGCCTGGGGAATTCAGGTTGGGGTTACAAGGAAGCAGCTGTGGAGAAGCTCAACTGCACCAGTGGCAGCCATCCTGAGCAGATGTCAGCAGAACTAGAAAACCCTGGTTTTTCACCTGGGCTTCCTCAGGTGTGTTTTGTGGATGGCTCATTAAATTCCACTTCAGCAATGTTTTGCACTTTTCTTTTTTGTATGTGGCACTGTACCAAAGGAGCAACATTTTTTAGTCGGTCTAGGAACTGCAGAAGAGAGGTGGGGTAGAATGTGGCAGCATCACCCTGGCTTCTCCTGCCTCCCAGGTCATGTACTGGTGTGCACTCAGCAGGGATTTTACCCACAGTCCAAGGGTCCAGTCCCCAGTGGATACCCTAAATTCAGTTCTTCCAAAGAGCAACTGGATCCTTCAGTTCTGATTCACAGCTAATTGGATAACTAAAAGAATAAGCACAAACCTTGCAGGTGGCTTTAAGCCCATCCTTGGGACTTTGACTGGGGTGTGAAAATTTCCAAGAAAATGTAGAAAACAGAAGTTCAGGAAAAATGAGAAGGCATCATGCAGAAAATGACACAAAGTCACATGCCTGAGTGCTAGATTTCATCATCAGGGCTCCAATTTAGATTACAAGTTTGGTGATACTTTAGGTAACCACACAATTCACTATTCCCAAAGTTCTCCTGCCCCCATTCTCAGGAAGAATATGAACAACAGGCAGATAGGATTAAAACAAGTAGTGTGTAATGAAAGCCAACTTATTCTGTTGATATTAGCAAGGATGTCATACAGGAAGATTTTATCTTGTCAGAAGAAGAGTTTTGTGCCCAGGTTACTTCTAAACTGTAGCATACATCTATGTCCCATACAAAATGGCGTGTCTGTAACCAAGGGCCAGAATGAGTATTTAAGAGAGAAAAACATAAACACATCAGTGTGAAAGAAAAGGACTGGGGAATAAGAAAAATAGTTATCTTTCCATTCCTAGAGGCACAATGAAACTAAGTGCTTCGCATGAGCTACCCTGTCAATAGCTTAAAAAGATTAGGAGCGGGGCATTCTTTTTGTGCACGTGACCTTTTCAGCAGCTTGGCAAATAAAATAAATAAAGAGAATAGGCCAACCCCAGAGGTGGGTTTATATTTAAACACAAAGTTTACATTCAAGTTCCTAGGAGAAGAGTTGGAACAATGTGATGATGTGATGTAAGCTTGGATCTTCTAATTAAGATCAAATTGCATAGTATTTTTAGACTTTAAAACTACATGTTTTGACCCAAAATGCAGTTCAAGTTTTCTCTTGGATCTATTGTGAATTATTAGCACTTGACATTCTATAAACTGGGCCTGGCGTAGACTTCAATGGACATAAACCCAGAGTCAGAGTGGGGCTGCTGGGTAGGGTTTTTTCTCTTTTCAGTAAACACAGATTTATAATGTGCCAAAAATTCTACAGATCTCTTCAGTCCAAAGTCAAGGGGGAGGCTTTCAAAACATTCTAGGCTTTTTTATTTGAGCCACCTCGTAGCTTTTTGTGTAGGCATTCCTTCCCAGCAAATAGCACAAGAGCTAGCATGCTGAACAAATAAATACAAAAAGGTTACTGAGTGTATAACACTTTCCCTCCAAGCAGCCTTCTACCTCGCATGCACACACTGCAGGTTTGAATTGTAAGTGTAATTTAATTCCCACAAAACATACCAAACAAGGCCTGCAAGGATTCAGAAAAAAAATATTATTGAGTCATGGCAACTTGTTTCATGCATGAGCTTACTGAAGATATAAAGGCTCCAAAAATAACTTCTGCTTGTTGAAACCTTCGTTTAAACCTCACCTTAACATTCGCAAGGAGCTCCTGTGCATCTTGACCCCTCCACAAGGAAAGATTGAAAGATTACTCATGGAAACAGCAAGTTAATCTTCTTGTGAGATTTTCTGACTTGCAGTAAGTTTCTAATAAATGTACCTAGCCCTAGTGGCATCTTGTTCATTGCTGTGGTTTTACACCTGAGGCAAACATGAGGCAATAAGGCAAATAGTCCTGTGCAGTAAGGTAAGGTTTTTTTCCCTAATCTTAAACATGTAAGGCAGAGTTCATCTCTTTAAAAGTGAAAAAACCAAACAGTTCTAACAAAAAAGTTGCTTTGGACATGCTTTTTGCTAGCATACATCATGTTTCACTTACAGTGTTACAAAGCCACGCCGCTCAATCTCAAAAACCAAGCTCACTTTTTCATAACTTCCCTTCTCTGAAGCAGGTAAACAAATCCAAGGAATTAAAACTACCTGCCACTTAGCCTAAGTGGACTTGGTTCACTGTAGTAGAAAGATGAACCTTTGTGCCATAAAAGTGATATACTTTTGGGCTCCTAAGGACTACACCAGCAGTTTTCAGCTTAAAAAAAGAGAGAAATAGAAGCATCATTACAACAGTGTTTCACAGTACCATATCCATCCACAAGGTTCACAGCCAGTTCAAGTCCAATGAGAAGCGGTGATCTGTAGCACACTATGCATTGTCATGCAGCAAAAGCCACTTCCTCATGTACATGCCCAGAGCCCTGTTCTGGCTTGCACAGGAAGAGAGGTGAATGGGTTAAACCTCTATTTCCACTGCTTCTCAATGAGGTTATATGAAGGCTGAAGGTCTTAATGAAGTTTTTCTAAGGTTTTATGTCAGACCTTGGCTTCTTTTTTTTTTATATGGTTCACAAATGGAATTCAATCTTTGGAAAAAATATTTTTGTAGAGCTTAAAACATAGATGGTTAGAAGAATCTGACCTAGATTTGAAGATTTCATGTGGAATTGATAAAAGCAGACTCTTCTTGCCTTTTCTTCCTGCTGTGAAAGTGGCACTGGGAATTCACTGGATGTGAAAAAGATCCTTTATCTATTACCTAAGCACATTCACCATCTCCTCTTTCTCCAAGAGACCATTCTCTCCACATGTCTGCTTGTTTGGATGGTGGACATCATTGACAGGGCAGGCGTGACTGGCAGAGGAAATTCTCTATTGCAGCAGTCACACAATATGATACACCCAGTGACAGCCTTGGAGACAGTGGCTGTATGCACAGGAAATCCTTAATGTTTAGGGTTTGTTGTTACATTTTCCCGTGAAACCAGAAATGAAAGAAGACATAGTTACCAAAATCCTTTTTAACTTAGCCTTATGATCTAGAAATTCACTGTTAATCTGGGATTTGAAAAGAATTAGTAATACATCAGATGATACAGGTATATATAAATCCTACACTTTTAATTATCTCTGTGTTCACTCCTATACTGTGAATTTTCAGAATAAGGACTGGTAGGGACCTATCACAGTGCAGCACAGACATTTAGAAGAAGTGGTATCCTTGGTTAAGGGGTAAGGATGTATCTTAAGGATGTGAGATCTAAACCATTTTTTGCCTGTCAGTAAACGTACATACTGCCACTAGTATCTTGGGACAGATTTCTCACCTCCTTTGCCATGTTAGTGTTGTTCAATGATTTCTTGCACTACTTTCTCTACACTAGTTTTAGGTTTCATTTATTTTCTCACCTTGTGTATTTCCCAAGGCTCAAGCTGCTATTCTTCCATTAAACAACAAAAATATTAATATTATTTTAATTTTCCATTCTCTCTCCATTTGTCTTCTGTTCTCAACTTCATTTCTTCCCACCGTGTTTTCTACTTCCCATTTCTCTGTCTCAGTTCCTGGCCTCCATCTCATCCCAGTCTGTAATCTTAGCTTCTTTTCCTTCCCTCACCCCTTGCTTTCACAGCCTCTCTTCTTGACTTTAGCTCAGTCCATTGTCACTTCAACAAACCTGCTAAGCTCTCTGAGGATACATAAATATATATGCACACACACTTTGTTGCCTGATAGCCATAGCTTATCTTTGGGTTCCCCACATTCTCCATTACTATTTCACCTGATCTTTGGGACTCGTAAATGAGCTAAGGAGGCTGGTTCTGAAAGTACCGTTAAAAAAACCCCTCACTCTTCCCCTTCCACAGACTGCAGCTTTTGCCTGTCAGAGTTGTCTTTCAGCCTGTTAGCATGCAGATAACCTGCTCCCTGATCTGCTGTACCGTGGTGGTAGAAATCTCTCCTCAAGTGGTACCTTACACAATAACCACATTCAAAGGAATGTGTGGGAAACACATACTTTCTCCCGAGATGAGATTTTCGAGGGTTTCTGATCCATGCAAACAAAGCATTAGCTATGAAATAGTCTAGTCCATCGTTCACATCAGTTCTTGTTGTCTCTCTTAAATGATCCAAGTCATCTGCTTGCGTTTGTCCACTCGCTGTGTCCTCAAGCCCTGGACTCCCTGGAAAGGCTCTACTGTGCCTGGCTGCAGTGGGAGCATCCCTACTACCATGACTACGAATGCCCATTGCTCTCTTGCCATGTTCATCTCAGCTATTCAGAAATGAAGGCCACCCCAAGAAGAATGAGTAGCCCCCAAATCGATCCTTTGAGCTCAGTGTAAATACAGCCGGGTGGGAGAGAGAGCTGGATCTAGTCCTTAATCAGGCAGTGAGCACAGTAGTGTAGCTAAGTATAGAAGCCACTTAGTTTACAGTACAGTGACCCAATAATTATGCAAGATAATACTGTATGCACTTAGCTCGCCTGTACCACTCAGAGCACTTGCCAATAATACATGAGCATATTGCATTATCTCCTTCCCCAGCTCAGGGCTCTCTATAAACAGTTTGTTTTTCTCCCAAGATTGCTGGAGCTATGGCACAGAGCCCTGTCTAGGTATATTTAACCCCACGGATCATTCCAACATGCTTCTTTAAAAGAAGATCATATTGTTTTTCCTGCTTTCCATTTTTGTAAGCCTAGGCTTTGGCCAGAGGGTACTCTACATATCTGGCTGTAAATAGACTGCTTGGAGCCAAGCAATGTGGTGCCTTGACTAATTTCAGCATTCACTTAAGCTAAATTATTTACGATACTCTCTGCACAGGCTTTTCTCTGTTGTTGTTGTTGTTTTAATGTTGTAATCTCAGCCAGAATAAAGGCATAATTTGCATGCATTTTCAGCTACTGCAGTAGCTAACACATGGCTCTGAAAACTGAAGCCAACTACAATATATTTGAAGTTTGAACTGAGTGGCCAGAAAAGGGAAATCTTGACATGCCACTAAATCATGTCCCTAATGGTGAGAAAACTTAACATTTTTACTTAAGCAGCTGAAACAACAACAGAAACATTTTCCAATGATACAGTTATTCACTTGTATCGAGCTCATCACCTTTGCTGCAAGAACGTAAATCAGGAGGATGTTAAGCTGTGAATGGTCTATTTTCACCTCTATGCTGATATTATGAGTCCAAGTTCATCACCAGCAGAGCACGTCTCCATAGTCAGGAGAATGTAAAACACCACACAGGCAGAGGGAAGAAATACAGCTGCGTTTTAAGGAGCCTCTGAGTTTCCAGCAGGCACAAGGCATAACAGATAAGAAAGAGAATAAAAGTTAGAAGGGAGCGCAGAGCAGAGAGGTACCTCCTTCTCCACCAGCTGGTGGCTTGCCAAAGAAAACAACAGAAGTGGGGATTAGAGTTTGCAAGGTTGCGCATTAGAAGAGGGCTACCTATTCCCTGCCTTTTCTCCTCTGAAAAGCTGCCATGTGGGGAGAAACATTCCTTTTATTATTTATGGGGACAGCCACTGTTGTTTATTATGCTCATGTTACTATGCTACATGCCAAGTACAGGCCCTCTTTTTCACAGAGAGGTTTTTCTTTATACAGAGGGGGGAAAAAAGAAATGTAACACGCACCCCCCCCCTCCCCCCATTTGTAGAATTGGTGAGGAAATTAAAGTCAGGGTAGTTAAAGGAGGTCTTTCTACAGAGTTGTGATTTTGCTTAGAAAGGTGGCAGAAGCAGAGCATTGCAGTGGCCTGACACCATCGTGCTCTGAGGGATTAGCAGGAGATCTGCTTCAAGAGCATTTCTGTTTGCCCCAGCACTGCTCAAGCAATCACATCCCTTAACAGCCCAAGGAGTGGAGAACTCACAGCAGAAGAAAGATTAAACAACCCATAATCTGAACATCAGTATTTGTACAGCTTGTAGGAGATGGATATTTTTCCCCCCCTCTGGGTTTGGAGCAATGTTGATAGGAAAGAAAGAAAAACAAGTCTATTCCTCACCCCCTTTATATTTTTTTCAAGGCAGCTGAAGGACAGCTGACCTATTTTCTGAGTTCAGCAATAGAGCAGGCTCCTCAGCACCTGATCACTTCTTTGTGCCTGTCCCCTGAAGCATGTTTAATACTGAAAGGCCTGGCCCTGGTCAGTGACTGCAAAGGAGGAAACCCTCGGCTGCGCTTGGACTGCAGCCTTCGTACTGAATGCAGGCAAGGATTTGAAACAATCCACTGAATGCAAAGTAAATCCCAAGGCAAAGGGAAGGGAAACCAAGCAACAGTACTTTCTGTGGTAGATGGCAGTTCACAAACTGCCTACAGCTGGGGGAAATTGCTAGTTCAATTCTCCCATGTTTAATGTGATTACTGGTACTGGTTCATAGGCTTAATTTCATTCCTTTGAATTCCTTTCCACTAACAAAAACAAAACAATCAAACAGAAAAAAGGTACTATAAAATCTCTTTCAAAATACAGAATATAAATGTATTTTTCAAACAAGGAAACTTCACTCATTCTGTCTTCAGGGTTTTTCTTATTTTTAACCATATTATACACAGAAAAATCTTATTCTGAAGAATAGATCTAGCATGTTGCAAAAAAGGAAGAGAACTCTTTCTCCTTTCCCAATGGGGTTTTAAAAGATAACACTGACAGATGCTCCTTGAGTTTAGAATCTAGGAATTAAATATTTGGATATAGGAGACAGCAGCAAGACAATATATTTGCAGTGGCCAGGTAAAAACCTGACTTAGTTGGATGGTGAGAGAGTACAACTCTGTCCTATGAACAAAACTCCAGACTTCAGCATTGCAGCTCCCACACAGAAGCTTGGCTCTTCCAGGAAGGGATAAGAGAGCAAACACATTAAAAGAGCAAAAAGACCCCTATCTCACACATAATTTTTCAGACTTTAGCCTTAAAATACAGGATACAGCCACTTAGTTCTGTTTCAGAAACTGTTTATTGCTTCACAATTGGCGTAGAATAAGATGCTGAGCAAACATTTTCCTGTTTATCAGCAACATAAATATCATGTGACAACAGCAATACTTCAGGTGGAGCTTTTTTCTTTACTGGGCATGGTTTGAGTCACAGGACAATTCCCAAGAGCCAAAAGAAACATACCATAAAGAAATATATTCCAACAAATTGCATTTTTCGTGCTACAAGGCCGCTATATAACCACTGTAAACAAACTATGGGTTTAACAAGCCAATTTACCCTTGTTTGCAGTAAGTTGCTGAGCTTACTTGGATTTCATCCTTAATACAGTATTAATAGTTGTTGCAAACAATGTATTTAATGCCTTCTCAAGGCAGGTTATTGAATCAAAAAGAATGATAACTTTCCATGCCCTTTCAGACTTGCTGTGGCAAATTTTGCAGATATGGTTTCTTTCATGGAAAGAACATGGATGTTCTATTTTTTGTTTTTCTCATAAAGAAGCAGAAACAATTGCTTTGTTATAAACAAAACATCTGATATATGGCAATGCAATACTGCTCTCCTAGTGCCTGTACTGCCCTCCAATCCTGTTGCAGAATGCGGTTTTACTTGCTGATTTTATTACCTGTTAAATATATATTTTCTGTCACTGAGACTGTCCATCTGACTTAGTTTACAGCTCACTCTGCAGCTACTTCATTATTTAAACATTTATAATTCTGTTTGCCAATAATTGTCTCCATGTTTCTAATTTGTTAATTAACATTTATAACATATCTGATTATATTTTACTTATTGTTGGCTTAATTTACATTGAATAAACCATAAACTGTTCTTACCAGTTATCAGTTTAGCTCATTACAGGATTCATGTTATGCCATTGTTGACATAAAGCCACAGTTAATGATTCACTTCATTCCCTTCAGCTTCACCACCATGGCAGGCATGGAGTTATTCTCCTGCTGTTGGTATCCCTGACTGCACAGCCCTGTCCAAGCCAGACATTATTCAGCAGGTTTAAAGATGAATTATTTTCCAGAGATCTTTTTTGCATCATCATCATATTCTTTCATCCCCTCTCTGTCCTCACCTAATGAGCATCACACCAAGTCCATTAGCTTCCAGGGAATTACTTTTATTTATATCAGGAGACATCTGGGCTTTGTGATCTCTACCCTCCTGCTGCATCCCAACATTCATGTCTCACTCCAGTGCCCCAGCAGCCTTAGTTTCTTTACTCCTTCATTTCCTCCTTCTTCAGGCTTACTTCTGGCTTTCCCCACTTGTTTTACCAGCTGAGCCCTCACAGTCCTGCCCAGCACCACTTTTACTGCAAAACCATTGACCCCTGTGTTATTCAGTCCTGACATTTCTACCTGTATTCCTTCTACTCAACCATTTCATAAGATTTGTAGTTACTGTATTCTAATAGAGGGTGTCTGCAGCCTCTTAAAACCTTCCTTCCCAACCTCTGTGTATTTAAAAAAATCACAGATATAATTTCTGCTGTACTATCTGAGATTATCTTCCCTCCAAGTAATTAGACTGTCTCACACAGAAGAAGTGAGTAGGTAAGGAAATCTCTTCCCAGCCTCAGTGGACCTGATACCTTCCCTCCTTCCATTAAATTTCATCACTTCTCTCTCAATCCCTCCACACTCTCAAAATAGTACAAGACCACACACTTCTCCTCTAAGTCCTCCCAAACTTTATCCACTGGTATAACTGGTTATCTAACTTCTTTTTTGTTTGTTTAAGCTTCAAATCTGCGTAAGTTCTTGCCTTCACAAACCCTTTCCCTTATTAAAGCCCCATGTTGGTGACTCCTACTAAAGCACTCACTAGGACAGAAATGTACCCAGGCTCCCAGAACAGTGGCTGGACCTTGCCCTTCCAGCCTAAGTCCTTCCTGTCCCTGAAGAGGGGGTGACGCACTGTGGGGTGGCCATCAAACTCAGCACACCTGCTGATGCCAGGCTCCAAATTTCATGCCCAGTTGGGCTGCTGGGGTACTGTTCACGCTCCCCAAACCCACAGTCCGAAGGTACAGAACACATCTTCTCCAGAATCCGGTCACTGGCCACTTCTGCAGGATGAATAAAAGCCTTTATTTTGTCTGAGAAATACCCCTTTCTACTCCAAGAAGAAGGGATAAAATGGTATCCCCACAGCATGCAGACCTGAGTCTTTGCCAGCAGTTTTTCAAAATCCTCCCTGGTTGTGTTTGCTCATAAACGTACCCCAAAGCCTGGATGTGATTTTACTGTATTGCACTTCCTGGCTCCAGGTCGGCTGACTGTGTGCTGGGATTCCTGATGGAAGCAATGGTATCAGCTTGTCTGTTTGTAAATCGTGCTGCAGCATGTCCTTATGATCGTCATGGGGATGATCTGGGCACCACTACAGTACTAATAAATGGTCAGTAATAATAAAAATAAAGGAATAAACTATAAACAAATAGCAGCAGCAGGAGCTGGCAAGAGTCAAGAGACATGAATGTTTTCTTTTCTTTGACTTTTTATTAAACTTAGTAAAAAAATTGTATATGAGGAATCTTTTCCAGCAGAAAATGCCTCTTTTTTTTTTGCTTTTCCCAGAGTGAAAACTCAGCAAACAGAAACACAAATGCTCCTACACCACCATATTCAAACTTAGTCGATTCACAGGTTTGTCCATTTACTGAAACAAACCATTTTAGGCAAATGCAAGCATTTAATGGGATTTTAAAGGTGATCCCTTAAAAAAGTTTAATAAAAATTATAAAAATTAAGAAACCTCAAAACTTAATAATTTTATATACTGTCACACAGACCCAGTTGCACAGCTTCTGCTAAAAATTGGCAACCTCTTTGAATACAAAAGTGTATGTGCATGTGTACTTATACATGTATAAATATATACAAATACCTACATGTACTTAACTGTTTCATGGCCTTTAAAAAATGTCACGAACCTCTCAGATGCCAAAATTCACTGCACTTGTCCTGAAGCAAAGTCTCTGGAAAGATAGCACCTGTCAAGCACTCACACTCTGACTATCACGGGGTATATAGAGCCCAAATCGGTTGGTATCTGTCAAAAGTTCGTCTGTCTTGAAATGGAAATGATAAATGTGTGGCTACACTGAAACAAGAGCTGCTGTTTTTTCACTCCATTTTGCAAAGTGCTTCAGTTTGCAGCTTTTCTTGCAGCAGAACCCTGTGAGGGCCACCCATCAGCCAGGCTCTGCTCTGTGAGAGTGGTGCCTTTTCCCCTGAAGAACAGTAGTAATTTATTCAGTGGGAATTGACCAGTTGAACTAGCCTATTGGGCATGGGCTTCACCCCATTTGAAAGCTTTCCCCACAGGCTGTCATCAGCATATCTATCTCAAAGCAGCCTTAAGTGACTACTTCATCTCATATCTGAGCCTTGTTTGGAAGGGCTTCTCCAGAAAAATCCCACACAACCAATTTTCTGTTACCAGGCACACATTGTCAGAGATATTCCATGTTTTCCATGAGCTCTGGACACCAAAGAAAAAGTTACAGAAGTGAAGAATTTTACATTTGCAATGTGAGGATATAGACCACGTCAGTAAACCCAAAACCCCAACCAAAATTAAGAGTAGAATTCAGTTCATCAAACTGCTTCCTAGTTAATCTTCTTTTATTAGAGCACAAACACAGCAGATCTTCATATGTGAGGCATCTCTGGGAACCCCTGTGGCTGAAGGCCTTTACTGCCATAAGTTTGTATCTCTGCACTAGGTATGTTACTTCCCTGGCTCCTTCACCACATGCCCCTTTAAAAGCTGTGCTTCTTCCCTAATACCACTTTGCAGCACCTATTTTCTGCTCTGAAATGACATATTTCACCCCTCAGCTGCACCTCTTGGCTCACATCTAGTTTTTGGTCCTTGTAGAGGACAAGGCAGCTGTGATGAAAGTATGATTGCAGCAGCCGCTACTTAAGAATCTGGGAGACAAATGAAGATTATCTGAAAAAAATAATTTCAAAACCCACCATCTCTTGGTTACACATTATGAAATTACAAATAAAATATAAAAAAAACTTAATCCCAAACATAGTGGCTATAGATACCTGCAAGCTGAGATGAGCTGGGGCAACCCCCAAAGCTGGAGGCATCTGGGTATCCCATAGGACAAAGTGTCAGTGTCTTGAAGGCTGGGATCCCCAGGTGCTGAGTTTTAGGGAAATCCCTCCTGTAAGTACAGACCAGCTCCTCCTTAGCAGTCCGAATGCAGCAGAAATGGTCTTTTGCTTGGGGAAACCAGGTTGCCACACATTCTAAACATATATTAAAAAGGACTTTTGTAAGGCTATACCCTCATTTTTGAATAGTTAAAGCGTATGTCTAAGGAATAGGATCTAATTCTCATAATTATTATGTGAAGATACATGGCTTAGTTTCTTGTAACCATTTCTTCAAAACGGAGCCACCGAAACTATTTTTGAAAGACCTTTTAAAAGTAAGTTGAGTAATTTAACAGGGGATCTGCTTATTTCAAAGACTTTGAACCCAAAAAGTTACCCTAAAAGAAAAGCTAGTTTTCACAGCCACAATTATGCTACATGGGTCCTAGAGGAAACCAAGGCAAAAGGCAGCAGCCCAGCATCAATGCAGCCACCCCATTCTGGGGCAGACAAACCCATACAGTGTGAATTTGAGCTGGTGTTTACCACTTGGCTCTGGAATAATAATTTCAAGTTAAGGTTATTACACTATTTGTATATAGCAAGAAAATACTTCAGGAAAGACTCTTAAAGCAATTTAAGAACACTGAGCTTCCAGGGAGCCCTGTGAAATTCCTGTTAAGAGTTTTGGAGATAATGAAGCAAGGTGCTGTAAGTTTAAATTACTCATTCATCATCACGTAAGTTATTTAGCAGCAGAAGCCCAAAACCCAGAACCCTTTCTGATACCTGGTAAGCCTGTAATAAATGTTATGAGATGACAGAGGGTTCCTGAGGCAGGGGCCAGGAGCTGATAAGGCAAGAGTTGCATTCCAGCCCCCTATCTCGTGTTTACTTCGATCTGATCACTGGGCAGCATTCTTTCTAACGGAAGGAACAAAGTGCAAATCTCCTTCTTTCCTTCATTCTTAAGGGCCAGGCTCCGTTTCTTCATGTTCTGGGCAGAACATAGAGGTTTACCTTATCAGGAGAAATTCCCATGTGGCACAGCCTGACAAAGAGCTCAGCCACGTACAACGTGCAGTCATGTGCTGCAGTGAGAGGAAGAGCTGGTGGAAGGTGCACTACTCTGCAATATCTCAGGGACAGATAATACTGTAATGACAACAAAATCAAGTCTGAATGGTCTGGAAGCTTTATTGAGTTGTAACAGAGCTCTCCAGTTGGGGTAATGTGGTGACAGAGTTTGCATGGTCTTCATAGTTCAGAGCATTCCCCAGTGTCTCAGCCTGTGCCAGGCAAACAATGCATGTTTTAAACTCTCTGGAAAATGCTTTCCATGTCAAAGTCACTGGCCAGGGTTTCCCACTCTGTTTCTTGAATGCAGAAAGGGATGGCCTCTCCTACTGGTAGCAGAAATAATCTTGGCCTTATGAGGAATTGTTTTTCTCAGAGCTGTCAGGAAACCTCAGCAAAAGCATTGGCACCCTGGAAAGGTCTGAGGCAAAGGCCATGCTGCTGTTAATGTGTTCAGACAGTGCCAGCCCCTCGCAGAGCAGGAGGTGCTGAGCGTCTCAGGACATCTGTTGGAGGACATGAAGGCTCTCACCAGCCCTGGGTCCTGACATGCACTCTTACGTGCAGTGGATCCAACTGGTTTGGTTGATCTCACTGTATCCATAGTCTACAAGAGCTTTTCCTCAGCTGGGAAGAAATTCTCCTACTTAAAGTTCTGTTGTGGCTCCTTTTCAGGACCAGCACTGGAAGCCCCTGCCTGCATCACAGCATGATGCAGTCACTTATATCTGCCCATCCTCTATCTAAATAAGTCCCCATATCAGCTACTGTGTCCCAGCCAGAAAGGAATGATGTTTTGGTTTAATTAATGTGGTACATATTTGCTACTCTTTGTGGATTTTTGTCAGTTTATCTCTGTGAGAGGGGAGACCTAATTTTTCATCTGTATTTGAGTCTGCAGAGATTGGATTCCATTTCAGCAGGAGTCTGCAGGCTCGTGCAACACTGATAAATAATTAGGCACGTTGGAAAGTGCAAAGAGCAGCAGTTTTCCTTTCAGATTGTACGGTGGTATCTGCTAGTCTTTTCCAAATGTGGACACAGGTAGAATGCTCTAAAAACAGTGGCAACTGCATATTCCTAACACCCTTTGAAAAAGTCTACAATATCATCTGTTAAAAAGCATCTGGAAAATCCACCTTAAAAAAGCCACACCAATGAAATGGCCTGCCAAGCTGCAGCTTCCTGATCCTTCCATTATAAAGAAATTTGCTTATGGTGCAATTTATGTAGACTCCATATTCCAGCAAAAATACATCAAGTTGTATCAGGTTACTAGAATCAGTCCTAAAGCAACTGTTTCCTAGAAGGGGAGGATAAAAAAATGAAGCAGCAGCTTGCTTCACATTCAGTAAGTTGTTGTGACACTGATCTCTCAGGAAGGCAACAGGAATGTGAGAAATGATGGTGGGTTTTTGGTTGGGGTTTTTTTTGTTTGTTTCCTTATGAAAACCTAATGTGGTGACTAAAAGCAGAGGAAACACCCACTTTCCAAAACTGAACTGTTATCAGTTTTTCACCAAGGATGATGTCTCTGGCCAGCAGTCTATCTGCCACAACAAAACAATGACAGTAGTAATACCCTTCCCTTTTCTATATGAAATTTATTGGAAAAAAACTTTGTTATATGTTAATCTTCAAACACCCTTGTTTGAGAGCTTTGATGACCAAAATGTTTTGACCCTCTATTTGGGGTCAAAGAAGCTTCCTGAAAGAAGATCTAATACTGCAACATCCCACTCACCATGGATAAACTTGTGTTCTGTCTTCCAGCAGAAACTCACCTTTTCAAAGACATGATCTGACATAAAAGTAAAGAAAGGGTTTACATCTTTTGCTGAACTGCTTAGGTATTACTGTAAGGGAAGCAAATATTAGCAGAAGCCAATGCAGCTGCTACAGAGGGTTAGTGGGGTTTTTTTAAAAGAAGCTACATAGATGCATGAAACAAAACTAAACCACATGTTCAGTTAGTGGGAGTTAAAAAGTTTCACTAGAATCCACAATCATATATTCATCAGCTGAAAACACCAATTTTTATAAAGGGAGTTTTTCCTTACTTTCCCCACTTTTCTGGGGCAGAAACAGCAAGCTCAGATGAAAACTTGAGCCCAGACAGTTCTTTATTTCAGAGATTAACCTGAGTACCAGAAGAGTACTGTTACACAAAGTGGAAGTGACCTACTTAATGACTGTGACTCATTTCCCTCTTTCTTTAGGCTGGTAGTTAGCTGCCATGCCCCCATTCCCCTCACTCCCCGAGGAAGGGATCTTGTTTTGCTGAGTGTATGTGTATAGCTTTAAATATGAGGCACTGCAAAATGTTCTCTGGAGACAAGGGTGAACCTGAGGTATCTGGAGCTACATAAAACTTCAGCTTCACAGGAGTCTCATTTCAGCAGACAGTAATTCTGCAGTTATACAGATGTGTATTATATTGTCCTACAGCATAAATCTAGGCAGGCATGTGCTTGTTTAGAACATTTTAAAACATTAGATCTGCAGAAGATACTGGCTCGTCTACTTTCTCAGCTGATGTGATCACCTGCTCCCATTACTTGACTTCTTGAGCAGTAAGAACAAGGTGATCCTGAAGAGTTGACACCCATGAGAGGTATTTCATTTACAAACTGGTAACAGCAGTTGAACTTTTAGAGTTGATGCTGCATTATGAGTTAGGATAAATGTGAGTAGGAGCATGACACTGGTCAGAAAACATGAACGAGGCTGCAGCCTGCTTGTGCTATCCAAAATTGCCCGTGACTTTTATTCCTGTGGCCACTAGATCCTAAACGTGCCTTTTAGTTTCAGGATATCTCACTGTAATCCTCTCATGAATAGTCATTATACATGCAGAGGAAGAGATTACAAAAAACATGGTTGACTCACATCAATCTAAGGCCTGGCACACTGCAAACTCATTAAGGAATAGCTCTCCAAACTTCCCACACAAATACTTGCCATGTGTGACTCTGCCCTTTCTGAGACTCCCAACCTGCCACTGTGACTTGCAGCTGGGTACCCTGTTCTTCCCTCACATCCAGGCCTTCCACTCCCCCATATAAACTCTCAGGAACCCACCATGTCCTTGGCCTGACCTGGTCTCTGTCTTGCCACCACAACGACTAGGGGGGCACCATCTATTCTGCTGAGCTGTACAGCCACAGATCTGTTATTGCTGGCAGACCCAGGGATGGGGCTGGGTTCCCCCTTGCACAGCTGTCTGTGCCTCAGAGTGGAATGGTCAGAATCTCTGCATCATGTCCTATGCACACAGTCCTTTCAAAACCAAAAGGAAAAGAAAGGCATTTGTATACTTCTCTCTCTTGTTCATCTGGACCCATTGCTTTAAATAGGTACTGAGAGAGTCTTTAGTACTTTCCAGACTAAAAATAGGTAAAAGCCAAGACTAGGGGCTAGAACAGCCTTACAACAACCAGTGGCATTACATGGCACTAAACTGAATGAACTAAGAATTTAAAAATCTGTATGTCTCTTGAAGTTTTTCACTAAAAGAGTGCCTGTGAACACAGTTACTTTCTTATGTTAGCATATATTTACCAGCTAATTTCCTACATGCAATTTACCTTTTTAGGAGTCTGTGTATGATATAAGATTGAAATGTCTTACAGTATTTACAAAATTGCTACAAAACACCATATCATATGGTAAAATCATCTCTCCATTTCAGTTTCTCTTTCTGCCAGTGCTTCATGCTTCTTTAGCTCATCTCCAGCAACCCTTTCTGAAATAATAATTTCTTAATTATTCTATCCTTCTCTGATGACCACAGCAATCTCCTCTATGGATCATTTCTTCCAGTCATGCCCTGCGCAACTTTTAAGATATTTAACATTAAAGCTAAATAAAAACAAAACGAAAAGGAAACTAACCCTAAAAACACGGCCAGGGACTTCTCTTTACGTGGTGCTCTTTCACCACATATGTTTAGTGCCAAGCTGGTCTTAAAATAAACTTCCGTTGATGGTTTATATCCTCCACCCCCTGCCAGATAGCTCCCTCTTATCAGCATCTTTCATTCTTCAGCTGAGTTTTTAGATATCATATAATATAAGCATCTAATTAAAAAGCAATCAAGTTAAAATACTTAATCACTGAGTAAAATGTGTAAGAGCCTATGCTGAGAGTGTGAGAATTCAGAGATTGGCAAAGTGCTAAGAAAAGCAGATACACAACCAAGCCTCAGTGATGGGTTTAGTGATATTTTCAAGTGATAGTTTCAAAGACCTTCTCAGAGGAGATTTTGTTGCAATATAGAAAGTTCCTGAGCTGCTAAACTGAGAGAAAGCCTGAAAAAAGGACCTTTTCTGCCAGCACATAGCAGGCAAGAAGGAATTTTGTTTCCAAATGCTTTTATTTCTGTTTTGTCTCACTCTAAGTTTTATCTGTTTTTCAAGCTACGGGATCCAGTTTCTGTTAAAATAAAACTTGAGTTTGTATTTTAAAGCTCTTTTACAGTTTTGAGAACACCCAACTTAAGAAAAAGGTTTACCCAGATCTGCCTCAACATTATAGCCAACTTGGAGTCCTATCACACCACCTTGGGTTGTGAGGAACACACCTATCTTCAGTAGAAAGTAACAAGAAATAAGCTTTTCTAAATGCCACACTTCGTCAAAATGCCTTGCAACTTGTGACAGGCATCTGTGTCTCGCCTTCAAAGAGCTGCAGTGTTTTTGCTTGGGGAAGAGACACTTGCTTCCTCTGGAGAAACAGGACATAGATTCTGTCTCAAAACTTTCAGAATAACCAAGATACAATACTGTACAAAGCACACATCAACCTTTATGTCTGCATTTACTTGCATGACTCTTACTGATCTTTGCTATCACATGAGGTTTGTATCTTGTATTACAGCAGGGAATTGGAATAAGAAGCATAGGAAAAAGGTCATTGGAAGAACGAACAGATGAATCAAATGGCTTATTCAGCCAGTTAAAGACAATGGGTCTGGGTCTTACAATGCCATTTTTGCACAGAAAGACAAAATGATGACCCCGGTTGCCTGATACACTACACAGTTCCTCAATTTGTAAACATGGACTCATTTGTACTGGGCTCATCACCATTATATTTGACTTTCAGAGCCTTTTTTTTTTTAATTTTTACTTGGCAGCAGCATATCCAGTTCAAAGAATGGCTGGGAGTTTTCCATTTGTTAACTGAAAAGAATATGACTTTTTAATACATCTGCATTAAGGTGCAACAGAAATATAAAACTAATTCAGGTAGAAAGGGACCTTTCGACCACCCCACCTCTGCTGCACAAAGCAGGGTAACTTTTAAGGTTTCTTAAAGCTTCATCCAGTTAAGTTTGGAAAACCTCAAAGGATGCATGTCATTTCAGTTAGGAGTTCCCTGTTCCAAAGCCAGGCCCCTGCCAGGACTAGGAATTTCTGAGTATTCCTACTCCAAAGAGATTTTTGAAGATCAAACAAACATGAAGCTCCTTCACAGTGCTCTACGACAGCCTCCCATGGTACCCTGAAGAAGATGAATTCTGCTCTCGTAAAGACCAATAGTATCACCCTGTCGTTCCTTCTTTCCTTATAGGCTTAAATTTTATCATCTCATGGTCACAGTAATGTCAAATTGTAATGTAAAGGCAGGTTGCCAGGTAAACAGTAGAACAGCCACAATATCAGCTTATTTCATTGTTTCAAGGCAATCCTGTATAATGCAAATATCAGACACATAAAAGCATTACCATGATGCGATGCCAATGAGAGTGACTAGTATATATCTTCCTATTACTTGTCAGTCCAGTTTTACCTTGCAAGTTTTACCCTGCAATGAAATAGTTAACAACACTAAACTGTATATTGCTTCATGATTTAAGTAATGACATGCCATCAAGATGAATGGCAAAAATCCAGATCTTTGAAGATCTTGCTCCACCTGCCTCTGGACACCTTTGTATTGCTTATCTTTGGCTTGCACTTTCACAGCCATCCTTACAGTCATTTGAGGGTCAGCAGGATGTTTGTGAAACATTAAAGACAGAGGGTAGAGGACAAAGTAGCATCCTCTGTGGGACAGATTTATCTGGTGCTGCCTGTGAGCCAGCCCAAACTGCCCACACAGTATGTGTCCACAAGATTTGTTCACTTCTCCTGGGTCATATACTCCCTTGCTCCTCCCTCCATCTCCTATAGTTTTTCAGAATTGCTTTTAGAGCCATTTGTACAGATGGAACAGCAGAAAAACTACACTTAGAACAGATACGGCATTATCTCACTTGTGAAAATAAACACATGGGTACATGCTTCTGTATGTATGCACATTCAAGTTTAATTCAGTGATTCTTGTTTTCCTGCCTTCCCACTCCTGCCTTGTTGACATCCATATAGATATTGCCATTAACAATAGTTCAGAAACTAGTGAGTGTGAGTTTATGAATAGAATTTCATTGCTGTGCTATTTTGTCAGTTGTCAGTACTTCATTTTACATGCCATCCATAACATCTCCAAACCAGAATCTGATTGACTGAGTATGTTTTGGTGTCAGCTAATAATAACTATTCCGTTTTAGACACAAACCATTGATGCTAAGGTGTGGTCCTAACAAGGAGTTTGAGGAAATCAAGGTCTTGATTTGATCAGAGCAGGGAGTTACAGCCAAAACACTTCTAACCTTTTCTTCAGTTTGCCAAACAAGATGTTGCTGTATTTGGACAGCCAGGCAAAAAACCATCTAGAATTTCAAGTTACTTCCAGTGTATATACCACACATAAACCAAAATGCAAACATTATGAAATAGGAAATAAAAGCAGGAGAAATTCCCAATAGCATCCTGAAAAATATTGACAGCTCAGCCTTTCATGCTTCCTCTCAAAGTGGAAGAAAAGCAGTCTGTTAAGAAGTAGCTTAGTAGACTGCCAGCTCCTTTTCTCTCTTTCCACACTGTGGCTGAGATCTTAAAAGTTATTCAGGCACCTGACTCTCATTTGAACAGCTCTGGGGGTCTGGGCTGTGGTTTCTTCTGTCAGGGTCATGTAGATCTCTTTCAAGTTCCTCTTTTTTTATTGACGTTCATAATTTACTGTTTGAATTAATTACTGTTATATTTAACACAGCAGCATTTGGTTTAGCCAGTGCAGAGCTCTACTGATTATACAGACACAGGCTCTCCTCCTTCCCTCATCCCTCAGTGTGACTGAGTGGTGCCCCTGCAGCCTTCCCAATGGTAACCACAGACAGATCGAAATCCCCAACTTTAAAGAGGTGTCAGCTGTCCCCACAACCCACCTCTGTCAATGCAATAATCATGATCTGTTTTGCTCCCAGCAGCCCACAAAATGCTTCATCTACATCTTCAGCTCTCATCCACTGCATCACTCACAACCTTCAAATCTATTATTGTAACATGATCCTTTGAGCAATTGTTATTGCTTTAAAAACCAATTTATTCCATATTCAAGTGCCTCTAAACTCCCATAATATTAAGATTGGTGCCTACACATTAAACTCTCATTGCTAAAAAAGGTCTCAGAAAACTCTCTGGTTACACGTTCAAGCTGGTGCAAAAACAGTGAAAAGAGAAAAGAGAGAGGCACATTCAAACTACACTTAATAGTCTATCTTCCCAAACTGAAAAATTCCTTCTGTTCTAAGTTAAAGACAAGCAGTTCCCAACACACTTGTGCAGTATAATGGCCATTCAAAAGCTCTTTCTTATCATTACCCAGTGTAAAGTGCTGATCTTTCACAGCAGTTCTGAAAACAGAAAGTAGAAAGTTTTAAGACATTTTTAAATACACTTAATACAGTATTGCAGTTGTTGGATGAATTTAAACTATGAGGGAGGTACAATAACTCCATTCCCTGAGCATTTGAATCTCACTGAACAGTTCAAGAGTTCAGAGGAACAAGGGCTTACACAAAGCCCATCTGTCTGTCAGGCCTCTCCCCAGGTACCCTTGAATCTGGTGGTCAATTTCAATCATGTTTGACAGAGCAGAAGCCTCTTAAAACCAGTTTCACAGCAATCCATGTGGGAAGAGGAAAGGGGGAAAGAGAGGCACCCCAAACCAGTGCACTTCCATTTAGCAAGGAAGAGGCAAGCAGAAGCCAGCCCTTACCCTGTGGCTTTGATGGGCATGCAGCTCTAGACTTCTCCTTGCACACACAGCCTCTTGCTCACCTATCTGGTAAAAGTGGCAAATGGTGAGAATATGAGGAAATATTTGAGTTGAGGAGCAGGATAAAGTGAAATTATCACTGTAAGGGAAGATACTGAGGACATAGGATGAAGCAGAGGTTTAAGAGAACCAGAGAAAGAATCATTCTGGGGACATGGGAAGAGCCTGGGGATATTGTTATGGGGAAGTCTTCAGATGCCAAGAAGAAGACAGGGTCATTTTGGTCAAAACTATAGGAGTCTTGCAGCTATGTGGGAAACCAGAGCTCCAAATTTATGTCTCTTACAGCTAAGTGTGGAGTGTACTAACATGCACGGAGATAACTTAGGACCTCATGAAAAGGATTCAGTCACTCACTCGTGGGATTTCACTGTATTAGAAACAGGACTGATTTCAAAGCTAGACCTAAATATATAACTACATTGATACAGGGGCTTGGCCTTGATACTACTTTTAACCACTCCAAATGGCCTGAGGTACAGTTCCCCACCCCATCACACTTCACTGTCCAACTCAAACTATCCACATGGCCTTCCAGCTACTGTGTGACAAGGACTCTTAGTCAGGCCTCCTCAACCATTTTTATGCTCCTAAATGTATGTCCTGGGGTCATGACACCACACAGGTTGGTTGCTCCCTGAGGCAGGGTGATCCAGGAGGATATGGGAACCCAGAGCTAGCAGGACCCAGCCTCCCCAAACAAGGCCCATCCACAGCACCCAAAGGAGGCAAGCAAGACAAACCTGGAGATGATAGCTGGAACCAGCCAAGAGCCCAGGTCATGAGGCAGTATCATGGTGATGAAACAGAGCTGAGGTCAAGCTGGAAATTTGGTCCATAGGTCAGGGTTAAGATTAAGGTCCAATGATGGCCCATCTGTCTGAAAGGTCCACAACAACCAGGCTGGACCAAGCCAGGATATCAGGCTGCTGGTTGAAGTCTGGATCAATTAGGCCCATAGTGGAAAAAGGTGTAGCCACAGACATGGATAAGAGAGTAGCACACCTCCCTTACTGCTCAGCCAGAGCCTGATAGCCCTGGGTTGAGTTGAAATGGGGCTTCTTGCCCCCGTGGGTGTGGGTGTGGCTGGAAGCTCCAGCTGAGGTTGATCAAGGCTTATTAGTGCACTCAGGGGCCCAGCATATGCAAACTTGATGAAGAAGATGGGACATGGCTCAAAATGGTGGCACAGGCCATTTGAATCTATTCAGGAATTACAAATAGCCAGTGACAATACCCCACAAACAACAAATACATTATTCTGGCCCAGAGGCTTGTGTGGCCAGGCTGAAAACGTGCATTGAGGATGGCTCGCTGCAGGGGTGGGAGTTGCATTCTTCTGCTCACGCTGTTGTTGTCTTTGCATGTCCCCTGTGAAAACATACTGGGAAAAGCAGGGCTAGTGTCTCGTTAGGTTTAAGAACTTCCTCAGACCTATCTGAGTCTTACTTGAGAGAAAATAAAAAAACCAAGAAGCCCACTTCAAAGACCCAATGTGCTGAAAACACACACATACAACACACACATGCACCCATGGTTTATTGAACTTGGATCTACAAATGTAGATCCTATGTGAGGCAAAGCAGACAAGGGTCTCTTCTTGGGACTGCTTTTCTACTGCAGTTCATTTTGATGTCTACTGAAAGGATGAGAATTATATCCGTACTGTGAGAGTGATTATGCCAGCTAGTTGATGATATGAAATTGACTAAGTTGTAGCTTTTGCTTTCCCAGTGTGAGCTCCAGAAATGTGAGAAAATTCAGGGTGAGCTGAATTGCTTATTCTGTTATTTAAAGTGCCATGTCTCCCTGTCAGCCAAACTCGGGGCTCAGCAGAGTGCTTACTATCCACCCTCTGTGCAATACTCATAAATGTTGCAATCAATATAAAATTTGGGACGTGTGGGCAATACTGGAAGGTAAAAATATTCTTTCTTTGCCAGATATATGTTAATTGGTTGTTTCATTTTGCACATATGGGACAGTAAAATGTATTTGTTTTCTTGCCAATAAAAGAACATTTTCCTAACTCCTTCGTCACAAGGTATCTACGAAAGGAGAAGGCTCTGATGTTTCCTGTTGGATTTATGGTTTACATTACAATTCATACACAAATGCTTTTTGGCATCTAAATCCTGAGCTAGAAGTATTTTTAAAATTATGTCCTGAAATAGGAACTTCAGAACACTGTGTCGGCATCTGGCAGATATCTCAAGAGTGTCATGAACTATTACTACTTGAGGAACTTGGCAGGCACTCCATGAGCCTTGTGTACCTTACAAGTGTGTAGGAGTCCAGCTTAATCATTGAGCATCTGTATAGCTGGGCTCTGTAATGGGCATATGTCCACCCATCAACCTCAAAAACATGTGGTGGTATGTCTGGATTTCACAGGATACATCTGAGCCCCTGAGCAATGAAGGCTGCTCAAACACTAGTGACAGCAGCCCACTATTTTATAAAAGCAAGCATTTCCTCGGGACAAACCTTGAATCACTAATCAGTCTCACTGCTCAAAGAATTTGGCATGTGTGTTTCCATCCCCATGTGTTTTACAAAGTGCTGATACACATGCTAAGGCTGAAGGCCCTTTATAAAGTGTTTGGGATCTCATGTACAATAGTGTTTCCTGGTAGGAGAGCACAGTAAGCATTTCTGGGGCCCTTGGTGAGGTACTAGGAAAGCAAGTGGGACCCTGGTGGTGACCACCATTCTTGCTCCAGGATGGAAGAGGTTCTCACCCCTGGTAAAAAGTGGCACCATGGCGGGACTTTGCCCCAATCTAATTGACATTGTAGCCATGCTTCATGACCGCTCAAGAGCAGTAGCAGTGTGTTTGTAGAACAAAATTTGCCTGTAAAGCAGGTTTATAAATGTCTGCTTAGTGAGGCCTTCAAAGAGGTCTTTTGGTGGGAGTTTTATAAGTGATGTCCTTCAGAACATCTCTGGTCTGCAAACATGCTCTTTCTGGACAAACATTTGCTGCTTTAAGAAGACACACATGTACCATACACTTGCCGACAGCTAATGACAAGACAAGACTTTTACCATTTTTGAGGGTCTTCATGGAAAAAGTTGCATAAGTCTACACAAAAATGTTAATATTTTTTCATGGTGTACTCATAATTCCAGCACAGAAACCACATAGCTCCAGCACAGAAAACAATGGCTTTGGCACTGCCTGAGCCAAGGAACTAAGAGCTGCAAACCCAGGAGCCCCACTGGGGCGAGCAGTAGCACCAGAGACCCAGGAAGGGGAGTTGAGGCAGATCACCAGTTTCAGCCTGGGCATGCATGCCATGGCAAAGCATAAGACAGCTTTCCTCAAATGCCTCAGTGACACTTGATTGCTGTGTCTTCTGTTTTTTTAACAGAGCATAGAAATCCCCCAAACTGGGAAGACTCTGAAGTGCAAAGGACGAAGTATAGACTGTCAGTCCCAGAGCCCACCTCCCGCAGAGAGCAGGAGAGCAGTACAAAACCAAAGTATTGGAAAGATAGGGCACACAGTGAGAGGTGAGTGCTCCTCTCAGTCCTTATTTAAGATGTTGCTGAAGCTGAGTGCCTTATCTGACCCATCCTCTCCAGCAGGCGCCAGTCTCTGTCCTGGGGCTGTCCAGTCTTTCCAGTAGTTGAAATGAAACAGAATGCTCCTGGTGTCTGTCTCTGGGCCTGAGCTTCCGGGACCAGGCAGGAGGACTTGTCCCCTGCAAACCCTTGGCTCTGGCATTTATTGCTTCTTGACACAGAGTTTGAACAGTTGTAGAATGTGTCGCAAGACAAAACTTTTAACTCTGGAGTTTATTTAATTTGACACTGGGTGAGGCCTTTATTCTACATCCTTCTTTAGCAGATAGAAATGTGTTTGGTCTGTATTAATTTTTTGTTCTGTACCAATGGTTGGCATTGATTAGTTTCATTTTATTCACTACAAATGTTAAAATAAACAAACCAAGGTCCCAAGTGGTGGTCAGGGATTTTGCCAGACCACGGGAAGTAGTGGGCCCCGAGAGGCTCTGAAAACCACCCAGAGAAAGATCTGCACCAAGCAGGGATAATAATCTGTTCCAGAAGCTAGAAAATATTTTCCAGGAGACTTGGCAATTGTGGCTTAAGATGGAGAAAGAGAGAAAGAGAACGATGGATAAATTGCCCTTTTCCCAGGACAAATGGAGAAGTCTGGGAAAAGAAAAGCTCCGGCTATTGCAGGGTACTCGGCCACAAGGAGAGATTGCCTTTGCATCTCCAGAGATGCAGAGACAGTTCTTTGCCCACCTGTGGAGTCCAGACAGGCAAAAGCTGGAAGAAGTCTTTGTTTACAAGAGAGATGACAAATAAGGCTGGTAGATAAGAATTGAAAAACTTAAACTAACCTGTACCAGCCTCTTAGATACACAAAATGATGGCTAGAGAAGTCAGTAAATCATCTGGTCTGAATTTCCTGAAGCCAGTTAAGTTTCAGTCCTTGGGATGGGCCATTAGGTTTTGGACAGTCTTTCCCATAAGGAGCCAAATGACTTGTCTAACAGAAACTCATCATTTAGAAATGCCTGGAGATTTGATGTGATGATAGTTTGATATAAAGAACCAACCACTTTCTTTGGCAATTTGTTTTAATGCCTACTCTCATTGTTAAACATTTCTGATCATTTTCTCATTTGAAGGTGCCAGGCTTCCATTTCCAGCTATTGGCATTTGTTGCACATTTCTCTGCTAGATTAAGAGCTCCTTCATCCATGACATTTCCTGCCAGGAAACATCCTCTGTAATCAAATAATTTCTCACTTTTTATAAGCCTTGATTAACTCAACAGACTGTGTTCTCCAAGTCTTTGCTATGGCCTTTTTCTCTAGGCCCTGCACAATGTTTTGGCTGTTTTCCACACCCATGCCAATATTTCAACAGCCTCCTAAAACTGTGGGCATTGAAACAGTATCTCTAATACTGTACACAGAGATAAAAGCACATCCCTGCTCAAACTGGATTGGGGTAGCAAACTCTTCTGTTTCTGTGATTTTTTTCAGTCGCTGTCAGAAGCTGGCCTGGATTCCATTTACTAATGAGGTCCCACTCCCCTAGGTGCTTGGATGGTGTCTCCTGCTCACATGCTTCAAGTCATAATGATCACCTGACTTGGTTTCAAAGGTCAAATCATCAAGGACATTTGTGAAGTTTTTATCTCTTTTTACAGCAGAGATCAGTCGTGTGCCTCTCACCTGAAGAGTTTCTTGCCAACGTTGGGAGATCAATTCTGCCTTGGTCTTGCCTGTGACCTACAGCTGATGATTAAGATGCTGTAGTCAAACCACAACTTAACTGCTTGTTGGTTCAGTCTGGTTATACCTCAGCAGCACTGAGTAACTTGCTGCATACAGATGGCTGCCTGAAGGGAACCAGCAAGCGAGGTCTCTGGAGGGGCTTCAAGCACGACGTTAATCCCTTTGGAACAAACCACACAGACATCGTGTATCATTAGTTTCTTGCAAGAATGCTATCTTGTAAATCAGTGTAGACTTCTAGAGACTATGTTCCCATTTAATTTCATTAACAATTCATTTTTCTGCTGCCTAGGATCCCTTTTCAGGCACACCAAGCTTCAGTGCTGTAAAGTATGCTGATGACCTACTGTGATGTTGGCTGAACACTCTGCATTGTTCTAGTGTCCTTCTGGTGTTTCAGGATTCAGTAAAAATGAATATTTCTAGGCCAGGATCGGCTCTGTCATCTCTGTAGGTCTCTTGACTGCAAGTTTTCTAGATCTGCTGTTTTTCAAAAAAATTAATTCTGAGTCAGTGTGTTTTAATATAGTCCTGCTTCATGAGTGGAAAGAAGGCATTCATGCTCATTAGCTTTCTGGCTTCCACATACAGTTAAGAACAGAAAAAATCTATCTTTTCTACATGACAATTAAAAATTTTATAATTTTTATCTATCAAAGGGCCACTTACTTCTTTTAGTATGCCTTGCATCCTCGCAAAGTAGTCACATTGTTGCTTATGACACAAATATGGCTGCCCCACTCTTACCTGACTTCAGCTGCTTTTTACATCTTCCATGTTGCCTAGCCTCCAAATACCTTTCTCTTTCTCTTATCAATGCATAGTTAATTTCACTTGAGTATTTCTCCTGATGACTGGAGAAAATTTTCTGAGAGACATTAAAATATTCATACAGTCTGCAGTTTTGGCATCTGGGTCATGCTCAAAAAAAATCTGTGTTTTTCAGTAAAAAATTTAGGCTCTTTTGTGATGTGCTCTGCTTTTCACTGAATTTTGAAAACCTAAATGAGAGCGAGTGTTGCAACTGTATGGATCACCGTCGATCAGCTTTTGGTGCTAGTTTATTTTCTTTTAATTCAAGATTTCTTACTCTCTTCAGTTTTATATGAACATGTATACATTTGCCTTTAAGTTAGTCATATTTAGTCTTCTGACTATTTTTTTCCTCCCAATTCCTCTCAGTTCCAGGAAATGTTTTTTTATGAAAATATGCCTACGACTCATCAGCAGTGTCTTCCATTTACTCCTACTGAGTATCATGCTGCTACAGGCAGGCTACTATCAAGTTTCATCCAGTGACTAATTACCTTTCTCTGGTATAAAGAAACCGAAAGATTTACCTCTTTGGGCACAATACCCTTTTGTTAGAAATTCTTTTCAGACAAAGATTATCTTGTAAGGAAATCTTACCTCTTCATAACTTTTTAAAAAATAAAGCAGTTAATCATACCTGCTCCTCCTCAGCCCTTCAAAAGTTTCCATCTGCGGCCTTCTGCTGGAAACAAGAGCAAAATGGGAGGAGGAGGGGTAGAGGCAGACAGATGGAGTAAGACTGACTGAGAGACAGACAGTGAATGTCCCATATGGACACTCTTCTCAACCCTAATCTATTACCTCTATTTACCCCAAGCCCTGTTTACTTCACACTCCATGTTATTAAAAACTCAAAGCAGTATTGCTTAGACTATTTTCAGTGTTGAAAGCATCTTCTTCAGTGTACAAATCTCTGACACTGTTGCAATTAAACATCATGAGGGATATAGTATTCTGATTATAACTCCCCTGACTGCCCTGCGCAATGCAGGGTTTTTGGTTTTGTGTTTCCTGTAACAAACTATTCTTATCAGAATGGGGAGTACTTAAAAAAAGCCTGTTGCTGTTTACTTGTGTCTGAGCTTTAAGCCCCCATACTGGAAAGCAGAAATAGAAAATGTAATGTAGTTCATCCAGATTTTTGTGTAAATAGACAGAGCTGTCCCGTGATGCCTCTGGCTAAATACTTTCCTTAGTTGCTGATGAAATTGAACATATAATTGTCTCCTGTACCCTGCATATCAATATTTTTTCTACCATGGTGATGATAGTTAGGGAGTCGTTAAATTCAAAAACAGGAACATAACTGGATAAATAAACCTACAGGATCCCAACCCATAAAGAATTGGTATCCAGGTGTTCTGCCAACTCAAACTGCAAATGTTTGTTTAAGAAAAGGACTTGTATTTCTTGTTCTGTGCCAGGCCCCTCAGTAATTATGTTCCAATACAAAACTCTTCATTCACCAATGCCATGCACATGTCATGTGGAGCTCTTGCAAAACCCTTGAGTAGTCCTGAGCTCAGTAACAAGCATAAGCTTGAGCCGTCCAATGCAGGTTTAACTGGAGCCAGAAGAAGCAGAAGTGAGTAGGTGATACGAAAGAGAAGGGAGACAGGATAAAAGGTATAATTCAGGTACAAGGCAGCTGAAAGTAAAGAACTTGTGGAGAAAACAAAGCAGCAAATAACCTTAGATCCCAGCACAAGGTCCAAAGGAGAGGACTGCATCCCACACAACTGCTGACTAATGATTCACACTGACATGGCCAGAGAACACTCAAACACTCACATCTGGACAACTGTCTGGTTGACAGGACTCCACAGAGGAGGAATCAAAGCCAGGAATCCCACTGCCAATTGCAGATGTACGATTGCATTCTTCTCCTTCCTTCCTTCCTAAATCCTGAAGGCAGCAGGATGGGCAGGTGACAGTAGGCATGCCATCTGAGATGGTTATTTTGTTGCTGAAAAATGGAGGGGTATTTTGAAGCAAAGATTTGGGTGGCCAAAACTGAAGGTACTGAGGAGACTTGTCAGAGCCAATGAAGCCCTGTAACAATCCCTTACGCCAAGTATTTTGCACTTCCAAAGTAATCACAGAGCTGTATCCATGAATGCACATAGAGTGTCTGCAGGGCCTTGCCACAGGAATAAGGAAGGAAGGGAAAGTCACTTACTGTGGGACCAACAGTGTTTGCTGTCTGGCAGATATGGCCTAAAACAAGCCTGGAATTGAGAAATTTATCTATTGTGCCATTTTTGTTTGTTTTAAGAAACATTTGCCAAAGAAGATGCCACATTGCCAGGAAATGACTGCTTGACATGATACCATATTTTCTGCTGAGTTGTTCTGGACAAGTGACTGGACTGAATGCCTAGCTCCACGAAAACAATCGAGATCAGGCCTCCTGATACAGGGGAGCCATGTTCCATAAACACAGGCTGCTTTTGAAAAATATTTATGAAGGTACAGTAAGCATAAGTGACACTAGAAAGACTGGTGCCAGGAAGGTTTCTAACCTGTGTTGTTAAGCTTTTCTCAACATAAACCTCTTCATTGCATCCCAGTGCAACACATATGTGGGAACAGCCACTTTCTCTCCTTGTTTCACATGAAGCTACTCTCTGAGCTAGATTCCAGGCACAGGGTGGTCCCTAGAAGATCCCAGGAAGAAGATTTCTCTATGCTGCATTAGGGGCAGAATTCGGCCCATTCAATAGCGGGGTAGAAAGCTGGGCAAGCACACAGGCACACCTTTGCTTGGTGCTTTCATTTGGCTGGTCCCTCGGAAGAATGTAAACAATTGCTGACCAAGATAAGCACGGAGAGAAACCTGCTGATGGACATATGGATATACCTGCGCTGCCTATAAAGGGAGGCAGCACGACTTGTTTACTTCCACCTTGTGTGGGTGAGCTGCCGAGTCCCAGCTGCGCTTGTAGAGACAGTCCCACACCAGTGTGGATGGGACCCACACTGTGCTTCTTGTATGTGCCTCACAGGCTCCACATCAGCTTCCTCCCCTATGTGCTGTAGCTAAATCCCAAAGAGCCTACCAGTGCTCTCTCATGGGCCAAACACAGCCATTCCTATGGGAACCACCTGCAAGCTACTATCCACATCCACAGGGAAAGAAAGACCTTGCACTGTAAAGGAGTAAGAAAGATGTTTGTCTGCCCTTTAAGGATACAATACTTATAAGCAAAGCAGGGGTAAAAAGACTATATTTTGATCAAAGCAAGGCTCACTGCTTTGTAAAACATGAACTGAGTTTCTCTTGCTAACAATTTTCATAGGATCTGTTTGGGGCATATCTATCACATTTTCTGTAAGTTGCTAAAGATGTACCAATCCACCATAGAGGCTGGTTCTGACACAGTTTCCTTCTCATAGCTCAGTCATCACATGGAAAGAAACACAAAAAATCTCTTTTCAAGATTAGTGCACTCATGATGTCCAAGGAGATAAAACATTTAACTGGCATATAGTAAGAGTAAGAATGAATATGGTTGTGTATTTTGTATCTGTTTCACATCTTGTTCGGAGTGAAAGAAGAGTTGAGTGCTTTCTTGTGTTTCACAATAACTTCAAGGAGAAGGAGATAGTTAGATTTGACCTGCTTCATCAGGAGTCAGCGATTTCTGAAAATTGTTTGGCTAGTTTGCTCCAGCGGCTTATTTGGCTCGCTATGAAAAACGATCATTTACACATAAACTTGGCAAATGTCAATTGCTTCCATTCTTGTCTAGGAAGTTTTATTGCACTCTTGAGAAGTGTGGCAGTTGGGTGAATAAGGCCTTTTAAGTCCCATTGGCAGCACAGAAGGCACTAAATTTGCCCTCTACCAAAGAGCAGCAATTTTCACGATTCTTAGAAGCTGATCTTTCACTCAGTCTTGAAGGCACGTCCAAGAAGCCCTGCTGGATTGTTATTCCCAGATTCTGAGATAACAGCTTTGAGGCGACAGCAAGTGCCTGCTGGTATGGAGCATCTGGCAGGGGCATGTGGTGGGAGCAGCATAGGTTGGGCAGGTAGAGCAGGCCACATGAGCTGCACATTCCAGAGGACTGGAGGTGCAGGCACTGGAACATGAGTGACAAAAGGGTAAGACACCCATGCTGAGAGGGACAGACACCTCCATCTGCTCAGCAGAGAGATCAGCTGCATAAGACCATGGGCTGGTATCAGTCTGTCTCCTCTGCTACTTGGGTCTTTCTGAGCTAAACGTGGCGCTGGCAGGCAAATGGAGTCCCTGGGAAAAATAGAGGGAAAAAGCTTCACTGGATTTAGCAGTTGGCTTTCAACCCTTGTGCACAGTAAGATTTCTTCCTGATACTATTTTAACAACACAGCAAACATAAACCAAATAAGCAGAGGAAATACAGAGAATTTCCGAGGTTATCTAGAAATGAAATGCAAGCGTGGTGTCTGTGGGGGAGGAAGCAGCCTTCTGTTGTAGCAGCTCCTGCAATTTGGTTAGCATTTGGAAGGCTCCAGTCCAATCCCTGCTCTGTCACACCAGGGTTTACTGGTATGTCTGAGATGTCAGTGAAGAGCTCACAGGCCAGATCCCAGCCCTGGGACTGCTTCTGACTCCCAGCAGTTTCTTGTTTTTGATGGAAGTAAAGGGAATAGGAGCCAGAGCAGCAATGCGAGCCATTGTGACTCTGAGAATGAGGAAACTGTTACCACAACAATGGTGGAAAAATATTTTTGATGCCAGCATCAACTATAAAAATAAAAGTTTTGTTGGGGCACAAATTTGATGGTCCTCTAGGATGAGTATGCTACAAAAAAATACAGCGATAAGAAATTACTGACTGCGTTGCTTGAGATGGCACATGGAGAAGGGAGAAGGCAAGAGAGGTAATGTTAATAAATCATTGTCCTGTCCAGCGGGCTTCCATTATTCATAGAGAAGGGCAATTACGAAGGCATACCACTGTCCCGCTTCCAAAGTTTAACATTCCTGTTTGATATCTGATCTAGCAAACAGTGTTAGGAGGTATCCAAGCAGCATGCACAGCACTTTAAATGATTAAGGGAGCAAAGTGCTTGGGCACGTTGGCATTCTAGGCCATAGCTCTCTGGCAATTAAAGACATACATACATACGTGTCTCCTTAGGTATTTATTGATACAACCCAAACTTGTTTTCACTGAGAAGGGAAAAACCACATTCCAGGCTCAGTGTTGAAGTCGATGTGAAGTCTGAAGCTGATGCATCCCTGAAACAGGTAGGCTTATGCTGCCAAAATCAGAAGCTGCCTCCACTTCTTTCATTTCTAAAGCGATGATGGTGCTCCCACTGGACTCCAGCTCTCCAGATCTAGGGAAAGGTCACTGAAGTATTGGCAAGATCGAGTGGGCAGTTCAGACACATTCACCTCCTCACCCTCCACAAATAACAGGCTGGTTGGCTCCAAATCCAGGACTCTAATCCTATGGGACAGATTCCAACCTAGAGATACTTTGTGCCCAACTCATTGAGTGTAATGCCTACTCCTGAAAATAAACCACAAAGCTACAAGATTACTTCAGCACAAAATTTCAAATACTTCAATTTCTGCATTAGCACGTGTGCCCTCCTGTTTCCCATGATCATTGGAGGGCTGACCATGAATTAGAAACAAAAATATTTTATGTGATTGCATGTTTGCCCATCATAACCTCATTGATGCTTTCTGCAATGGTTCCAGTAACCTCTGATAAATTGGAGAACGTTGTGCCATGGGTCGCAGCATTAACACTTACCTGGAATGCTTCACACAGATCTTGGGTATGAGCCTGGCATCCTACCTTGGCTCTGAAGCCCAGCTACAAAATAGGGATATAAGGACTGATCTGACTCACTCAAGTGTGCATTTCTCTGTGTGTGATACAAAACACAGCAACAACACTAGGGTTAACATCTTCTAGTGTTGTACACTGGCAAGTGAGAAGGGAGTTAGATGGACTTATTGAGATAGATTTTTATAAATATGTACTGGCCACAGAGTCCAACTGACTGGAGAACCCAGTATGAACTGGGAGCTGAAACATCACATTGGCTTTCCTGACTTTTAGACTTACATTTTTATTTATGGTTTGAATCACCTTCTTCTCCCCGAGTATGGTCAGGGTTTAATCACTTTGAAGAACAGGACACTCAGAGTAGCTCTAGCACTGACTGGGTAAGGATAAAAGCCAGGCAAGCTTTGCAGGGAGAGGTACTTACTCTGTAATTTTCTTCTGCCTTTGAATGTTTCAACTTTCCATGCCACTTCTGGGTCACTTACCAAACCTCTTGTGGGTTCAAAACTAATTTACAGAGCAGAGGGAGAGAGAGCTTCCAGGAACCAGCATCTCTGTATCACAGGTCAAATGCTACTGCTCCTTTCATCAGTAGCATGGCCCTTCCCTTGTTGCTGTGCTCTGCAAGGGAACCTGGAGTGGAAATACACAGATGGACATACAGGGTTTCAGCCTGCTAACTCTGAACTCGTTAAAGCTGATGAATGCCTTTCACAGTACCTCACATCAGCTTGGGTTGTCAAACTCATAACTAAAGGTTGTCATTGATTCTCTGACCAAGACATCCATTTCATCCAGCTGCTACATCTTTCCTGTGGTTTTTGAGGAGGACCCATAGAAAAGCCTCCTTCCTGTGGAAAGACCCACTGATCTACCTGGCCTGTGTTGATTCCCCTTAGTCTGTCTGTTGCAGATATCCTCTTCCTCACTATTTTAGCACAAGAAAGCACAGGGCTGACTCTACTCTGAGGGACAAGGTCTGGTCCATATCAGCAAAAACCAACAGTGGAGATCAGTGGAAGCAGATGCCAATAGAGCCTTCATCTCCTTGGCATTCGCAGCCACTGATGACTTGTCAGGGTGAGCTGGAACTTTTGGCTGAACTATCACAGAGAAACACTGCCATGCAGCACCTGAAGGGAAAGTTTTCGTGATTCTAGAGATGAAGCCATAGGTGCAGCATCTCATATCTGAACAGGATATGCAGTCTAACCCAAAACAACTGCAAAATATGGACTGTCCATGCCAAGCCTTTATGTTCACTGGACACGTTCATGCATGCAGATGTGCATGCATGCATCCAAACACTGCTAATAAAACAGGATTAGTTTTCATACAAAACACTAAATTGAAGAAGAACCCTTTCATTATTCTTAGGCTCAGAAAAAATCTCCCTGAAAGTCTTAATTGTGGCTAACCTACTGTTCAAGATCAGTAACCCTGTCATTGGGTATTTATTTCTCTGTTGTATAGTGGTACCACTGCTTCTACTGTGAGGTGCACAGTGCAATCAATAGATGAAGACCTAGTCTATGCTGCTGTAAATTGTAGATGTTCTGTGCTTGGGAGCTCAGGGCACACTGCTGAGCTTTGTCTGCTGAAACCCCTAACAGAACTGCCTGTGTTTTAACAGAAAGCAAACCATTTTGAGTTATCCTCACTCTTTCATGCCCCAGGAAAAGGTGCTGGTTTATACCTCATTTTCTCCAGTCAAGCAGCTTGTTCTGCAAACTAGCCTCTGAGCACTTCTGTTTTAACCACTGCTGACCTCTGAACCCCCCCAGTATTCACTCAGTGGATATTTGGAATGCCTAAGTGAAATGTACCTAGGAGGAATGCAGGTATGAGAACTTTATTCCAGGCTGCAGATTATTAAATGGTTTTACCCAGCTGGCAGTGGCAATTTGGTTTTCATCACTCAGCATCCTTGCCTCAGAAGAACAAATGCACAAATTGAATTTTGGCAATGTGCACCAGAGCTCCATTCCAGAAGATGTTTATTAGTTGTCTTACCAGCCAAAGAGCAGAAAGAGGCTTTTCAGAGAGGTTGCATCCTGTCCTCTTGAGCAATCCTTGAGTTATTATCTCAAGATCTCACATTTAAAATACTGTAATAAATGAAATTATTCATCAGGAAATGGGCAGTCAGTCCATGGTCACCTTCTGGTATCTCTGACTGTTCTCAGGGGGGGCAGGCTCAGTGAGTCTCTGATTTGAACATGGAAACCTTTTCCTTTTTTTACAGCTGTAATAGACTCATTGCGGCAGTGAAGATCTGTCTGGACTGGCTGTACTTTCTTGGAGGTATAGGCTCAATATTTTCCCCACAGCTGTGAAGAGTATTTGCAAGGTCTTCTCTCTCCACCATCCTGGAGACTGGACTCCCTTAATCCACCTTTACCTTGGATGGGCTTTCCACAGTCTGGTGAAGTGCCACCATCTGACCAGAGTTTCCCAGGCATAGATAAAAGCTCCACTGCCAGGCACCAATACCCCAACTTGGCACACATCAAATTGTTTTTGATGTCTTTTGGAAGAACACATGGCAAGATAAGGAAGATCAGGAGGAGCTGACATTCTGGCTCCTGGATTACCTGGAGTGTGCAGCTTGGTGCAAGGAAGGACTTTGTGTCTTCTATCTAATAAGGCAGGAAACAGCCTTTTCTGAAAGGAGGGTTATGGGGTCGCTTCAGTGAGGCCAGAATTTTACCCTTCTGCTTCTGGAAGCACCCTGTGAAAGAAGCTGCAACTGGAGATGTGCTCAGGTGAGAGACAAGGCTGCTCCACTACTGCTCCTACACCAGGGATAGCAGTGGGCTGAAGGCACAATGGGAGCTGCCAGCCTGCTGCATCGTTTTCAGCTGAGGAGATCCCTTCCTCAGGTCCTGCTCAGTGAGCTCCATGTTTCCAGACTGGGTGCAGAAGTCATCATATTTTCCTAGAAATAATTTTCATAAGGAAAGGACTTTATGGAAAAACTGCATGCAATTGACTGATGCTACCAACACCTGTCATTCTATTTATGTCTCTTTTTAACATCTCTTTACACAATGCTTATATAGCACAATCTCTATTCTACAATAACCTTCCTAAAAGCTAACCTTTGCCAAGAAATTTCACTCAGCCACATGCAGAAATAACCAGATAAATCTCCAGCAGAAAGGGATGAACTTTTCTTTGTACTTTTTGGTGGCTTGAAAGGTTCTCTCTGACCTTAACATCCAGGTGGATGCCAGCATCTTATGAAGAGAGAGGGAAGTTCTCAACACGCTTTCTGCCCATGGGCACACTCCGATGCATGAAGGACAGCCAAGCCTCTGACCACTGCAGCTCCTCACAGTGAATGACAGCTCTACCTGCTTGGGAATGTGCTGAATTTCTCTGTCCTGATCAATTACATCCCACCTGCTGTGAATGACTGACCCCCTGAGCCATTAGGGGCAGGACAGCACTGTTTTCCTGCAAGGGTCAACATTACTTCTTTTTCCCAAACCAAATTCCAAATCTTGACTCGTAGCTTACACTAATTTATAGTAACCTAAACAGCAAGACTCACAAAAGTCTTGCTTTAATTTAAATTAAATGCAAGTGAAACAACTTGCTCTTGAGCTACAGCGATATTAGCATCTTAGTAATTCTATATGAATTAAATCCATGCAATGCAAGCAAGTACTTTGCCTCCTTCCTGATAAAGCAGTTTTAACATGTTCTTCTGTTAGGCTTTTGCTGAAGATGAGACTTTAAAAAACCTCCATAGCTATTCAGATCATCTGCCTCAGTGCAACTGAGCTCTGTGATTCCCCTTTCCTGGTCCTGACAACAGAATCTCTTTTGCTTGTTACTCTCGCTTTGTAGCTGCTGGTATCAACTACAGAAACTATGCCAGCTTCTCCAAAGTAGGTCTTGTTGGTAGCTTGTCACAGTTCAGTGGTGACATGAAAGCCTGCATTTTGGAGCAAGTTAAAATGCTATGTGATATTCAGGGAGCCTTTGTCCTTTAACTCATATCTGTTTGTCATTGCACTTAGGCAGCTATTTTGGATACAGCACAAAATGGTTGTTTCTGTAGGAGGCCTGAAGTCCTGAATTCTTGCTGCTTGTTTCTGCTGTGCCATGGTGGAAGATGCTGTTGGGCCTTGCCCTGCCCAGGTGAATCCAATACTTGCAGGTAGCTCTAGCTCTCTAGCTGCTGCATGCATCTGTGCCCTTCTTTCCGTAGTTCTTTCCATTCCTTTTCCCCCATGCTTCCGGCCCACATTCAGACTCTGTCTTATATCGCCCATGTCCAGGATCACTTTTTAAGCAGCCTCCAGGTGACCCAGGTCCTCAGCTCTCTCTAAGGTCTGTAGAGAGGCTGTTGTGACAGCCCTATACCTCTTGTGACAGTTGTTTCTCAATCCCACTTTCAAAATCCAAACAATCCTCCTTGGCTCTCTCTTTTCTGTGGTCCCCTATCTCCATCTCAGGCATACAGTGCTACTTCCATGCTGCTCCTTAGCTCATGGCTTCCAAAGGACTGGCAGAAGAAGGCAGCAGTAAAAGGGCACTGCAGGGCGTGCCCCTCAGCAAACAGGATAGCTGATCCCATGGGGCACCTCTTCTACCAAATGGATTCGATGACAAAAAAGGAAAAAAAAAATCCCTTTAAGACCTGCACCCTGCAGAGAGAGAACAACCAGCTGCCCAGGTCCTCCCTTCTGTCATCCCTGCAGGCCTGGAGACAGGCTCCAACATAGAGAAGCTGGAGATAGAGGCTAATGGAAAAGGAGAACCAAAGCCCTCTTCCTCTGTTCTGTTTATCCCAGAAGCCATGAAATATGTGCCTTTCAAAGACAGACATTGCTAACACATTCCTTCACTAATACAAATTAGTGTAGGCCCCACACCAGATCCTTTTGGTAAAATCACTGTATTGTCTTAGCTTCTGCTTCAATAGGACTCTCCAAGGTCTCAGATGCTGGCAAATTGCTTGTAGCACTCAGTGCCTTTGCTGCATGGTGGGTGAGAGGAGTGGCTGCTCCACCCAGATCCATTTCACTACAGCATTTCCATTGTCATGTCATGAAAACTACAAGCAAAACAAAACACCTTTCAGCACAAATTCTTTTTGTTATCAGGCAATTGTATTTGCCAAAATGTCCAAGCAAGAGACAATCAATGCCACAGCTTGGGTGTTGCCTCTGGAATTTGGAAGGATGAAATCACCACACATCCCACCACCGCAGTGACCACCCTGCTCTCTTTGAGACATTTCTGACTAGGCTCATATGATGTGGCTGCCTCCAATTAGAAGGGACTGGGATCAGTGAATCAGGAGGTCACTTCCAGTCCTGCAGCCCTTAAATAGTATGGAAAGAGTTACTCTGAGCTTGCCAGTAGAAAGCAAGGGTAATTGTTAAAAATGGCTCAGGGCCTGGAAGTGTGTGACTAGGGCAGGAGACGGGAGATTCTGGTCCCAGCTGCTGCTTAACTCAAGTCATTAGTTTTGGTGATCTTTAATACCACTGCCCTTTATGATCTGAGTAGGTTTGTCCCCTGGGAACGATGGCTCTTCCCAGCCTCTGCAAGGCCCTGTGATCTCTGTGTATATTGACTCATGCTGGCTACTGGCAGTCAGTCTGGGTCAGCAGCAACACACAGACTGAGTGACTCAGTGCCACTAGAAGTGGCCAGTAGCTGGAGTTGTATCAGTTGCTCTCCTAGGTCAAGATGGATATTCTTGTGACATATGTAATTTTTCTCTCTCCTGCACTCTGATTCTGTCCTGGGAACATCTCCTTGTAGGATGCAATAGGCACCATTGCATCTTCTGTCCAACCCTCTGCAGGGCAGTTAGAGACTCAGGAGTATGCTTGTGTATTGCAATTAATTGGGAAGGCTGCTTTAGGAGCCTTTGCTTCTTCAAAACAAACACAAAAGCCAAGCAGTCTAATCGACTATCACAAAATAAAGCCCTTCCCTTCTTTCCCACATGCACAGCCAATATTAAGTAACATCCTCTTGTCCAAACTGGGACAGATCCCTGTTCACCTTGGGCACATGGAGCCTTGAAGTAACTTTCTTACACAGGATATTAGACCAAAAGTACTTATGCAGACAAACTACATGTTTATATGGATGTGTTTATGTTCACACATAACTATGCAGCAGTGAGGCATATTATGGTCTTGTCCTCTCTCTCTCTCCAACAAAGACTGCCTCTAATGTCTCAGTGATGTACCAAGTCAATGTTTACATCCCACTCTATTGTGAAAGCAACTGTGTGATGTCTGACAGCAGTATTTCCTGTCTGTTATAAGCAGCACCAAAAACTGATTTTCATTTCCTTATAGAAGAAGCCCACATTTGTGCTCCCCAAAGGCAAAAAAAATGGTGCAAAATGTGTTTCCCAAGGAGTAATTTCTGGGCATGATATGATGCCAGCCTGGAGCCCTGATGCTGAAAATTGTTCTGTAAGTTATTACAGCAAGTTCCTCCTTTAGCCTGCAGCTGAGAGCACATACTAGTAACTCAGCAGAGTAATACATGTGGTAAGATATTCAGTAATATTCAGCTTTACCCAGGCATTCCTTCTCCTCTGTTTTTGTACAGAGTTCCCCTTCTTCTTACAGTTAAGCCTGGACATATTTTTCTATTTTAAATTTTCCAATGATTTGTACAAGAGAGTATTAAATTGCTAAAGGGCATATTAAGTATTACTGCTCTGTTAAACTTGAATGAAGCAATGCAAGTCTGGAAAGCATTTAATAAATCTGCATCCCGATAAGGAAACTTTCTTCGCCAAATCTGACATTCCTTTGCACTAATCACCTACGTGAAAGAACTGCCTCTAATTCTTTTATTCTTTCAACTTTCTCGCCCCAGAACTAAAACCAGCTGCAGACTTCCCCTTCTTTAGGCACCATATAATTTAAAACCCTTTTCACAGCCTTCAGAGGAAGGTGTGCAGGAGCTGGGCGCTGTAGAGGCTGCAGATCTGTCCACATGGCCTCATTGGAGCACCCCTTGCTTACATTTTTCCAGGTTTTTTGGTTTTTTTTTAGTTGGAAAATGAGCACATAGCACAGTCAGCTCTGAGGAGGGCTCGTGGTATGTGGAAGCTGTACCAAGAAAAGACATACGGCAGTGAATGCAGGGGGAGGAGACCAAACCAAGTCATCCAAAATTGCCTGGGAAAGCTTGGAGATTTAATACTGAATATTGTTTTTTAACCTATTCTTTAAAAATTGGTCTTTTACTTGAAAAGCCCACAGGTCATCTCCAGGGTGATTGACCTCCTTAATTTGATCCACAGGGGTAGTGGCCATTGGATTAGGCTCCATGAGGACAGAATTTGTGAAATGTGAAACCATTACAGTGGCAAGGTAAGGTGACAAATCAGTTTTGATGGATGACAACTCTTCTAGATGGCTTTGCTTTGCATTTCAGCTTCTTCTGGTACTGTATCCCTTCACTGCATCTGTCCTTCTCACTTGCTGCACCTTCTTGCCTCACAGAGCTGTTCTGGTCTGTCTGCTGCATGCTACATTTATGTTTAGCATATTAAATGAACTAAGTCAGGAAGATTATGAAACCCACTTCAACAGAGATTTCAATCCTTATGAGAAGCCTGTATAAACTTTTGGACCTGCTGATAAAACAGCAAAGAGAAAACCTCCAGGTCTCTATGATGAAAGCTCCAGCTTTCTCATACCATATGATAAATAGCCTTATTATAGTTAGCACTTCTTGCCCATGGTAGCCTCTTGCACAGCCCTCGACTCACTCCTGATCCTCACCTGGAGGGAAAGGGTGACAATGGCAGAGCATGTACACAGCTACACTGTACCTGCTGCCATGCTTCTGGAACTGCTCCTAACAACTGCTCATCCACTTGACAGCCTGCCCAGCCATGTGCCACTGTACCCAGGTACCACCTGGGTACTCAGCCTCATGCCCAGGAGGAGCTGGGGAACAAGAGAGGAGGATTAGCAGGCAGAGGAGATGATGGCGTGTCTGCCAGGCAGCAGGAAGATAGGACACCACATTTTATTCAGGAGGAGAGGAGGACAAATGGTGAAGGCAAAATAGAAGCTACAGGATTGATGGTTGAGTCCTGGAGCCTAGAGAGAGGAAATTGTGTGTCCTTCTCCGTTAAAGTGAACATACAGTAAAGGGTACCCATGCTGTGTGCCAGACTGGCAGGACAGAAAAGGAAAGCCAGTCCGTGTGAAGAGGGCAAGTACTGTATTGACAGCGGGAGCACAAGGCTCCTCATACTTTTCTGATGACACGTTTCAGCCCAGATCAAGCTCTTTAGGAGTGAGCTGCCTCATGTGTCACAACCCTCAAATCCTTGGCCTCTGCACTGAGACTACCAACGAGAATGCCAGCTATGATGGTGGGTTTATTTTCACTGGACTGAATGGACTTCCCTCTCATTCCACAGAGAGCACGAGACAGCTGTAAGTTAGCAACAGCTTTTCCTTGGAGAGGGGCCCGAGGCATAAGATTTAAACCACCTAATCTCTCTCTGTGCCCATGTCCCAGAATCCATGTTCTGTCTGGACGAAAATAGCGAGTTCACCTAATGAAAACTGCACATACCCCTTGAGGTGCTGCTGGAGGAGAGGTAATGGGAAAGGGGAAAAATGTGGGAGAAGGCTCCTGTCTCAAGTGAAGGAAGAGATCCAAGTTCCCACTCCTGAAGTGAAGACTGGGTATGTCATGTGCTTCTAAATGTGCCCAGCAAAGCTGGGATTATGATAGTGAATGATCTCTCAAGAGAGCGATAAGGTTTGGGCTATTAATCTTTTTTTGGGCTTTGATGTCACCAGAAGAAAGGTACCATCTGTGTCGAAGTTTATTTTTTTCTTCCCATAGCCAAAAGTCAATGGGAATACGGTTTTGCAGGTTTGATGTTTGTTCATCAAAGGTTGTTACAGCCCCAGCTTGAAAACAACTTTTCGCAGCTTCGGTTTCTTTGGTTAGCTTTTGAAAGCAAGCTGTGTATTATCATTTCAGTACTCAGCAATGCGCTTCCTCCCTCTTCCTCTCTCCTCCAGCGTACCTGGCCTTTGCCCAGATCTCGAGACGCGGCCACTCCCTGGTTTTCATCTTCTAATATCCCGCCACATCTCACACCACCTCCCGCCTGGAATCTCTTGCACTCCTCGGTGCCTGAGCGCTCGCTGCCAGCCAGAACCTCTCGCTGGGCTGCCCGGCTCCGTCGCGGCCCTCTCGGGCAGTTCCCTTCCTCTGGCACCCGGCCGCTTCCCCCGCAGGTGCCCTCGGGGCGCAGCCGCGGAGCCAGCGCCGACAGCGAGCCCCGGGCGCTGCTCCGGAGCGGGAGCGCTCCCGGCGCTGCTCCGCCTGCCCGTGCCGGGCCCGGGCGGGGATGGCCGCGGCCGCGGCTCCCTCTAGTGCCCGCCCGGCTCCGGGCACGGGCCAAGCCCGCTGGGAGCCGGCATCGCCCCCCGGCAGCTTCGCCCCGCCGGCTGTGCCTCAGCGGGCACCGCGTTTCTGCCCGGAGAGCACGGCTGGGGACACCGGCTCTTTCCTCCAAGGCAGGAATTCCGGGGAAAAAATAGAGTCCACCCCAAAAGCCCTGGGGGAAAGGAAGACCTTCACCTCTTGCATGAAGAATCATTTGTTCAGTTTCCCCTGCTTCTCATTATAAAAGCTATTTTTCCAAAAACAGGATGTTGGGCCAGGGGAGGTAATATAAACAGATGCATTCTTTGAAAGCTTGCGGTGCATTTTTGCGGAGCACAGGCTCTGCAATGGAAATGCAGAGACCCACGAGGTATGGGAACAAGGGACCGCAGCAGCAGGAGGAAAAACCCTTCCTCTGACAAAAGTGAATCAGCCCAGCGCCTCCCTTGGCTTTAGTACTTTTTGTTGAGAAGCAGAGGGCACAAGGTTGAGATAGAGAGGTGAAGAAAAACTTTAAACAAAGCTGATATTGGTAGCTTGCTAGAAGAAAGCTTAAATCAGTATTTTTGGCAGCCTTGCTTCCTTTTAAAAATATGCTGCATTAGTTGATTTACACCAGCACTGACCTTTGATGACCAGAAAGAAAAAGTATGAACAGATTCCATCTCTACTCATTTCCCTCAGACTGGCTCCAGCACCTGAAAGCCAGTGACTGCTAGGGTTATTACGCAGTTTCACCTGGATCCATCACTTCATCTGGGCACAGGTTGAAACTTTTCCCCGTTGCTGTGTGCTCCTTTTATCAGGTGTGGGCTTTTCACAAAGTGTGCTCTCACCATCAGGGGCAGGGAAGGTGGAACCAGAGGCTGTGACTGGTCTTTCTGACAGCTCCCTTAATGGATATCCAGCTGCTCAATACCTGCACCAGGAGCAGCTTTCCTCAACCCCTCTTGTACAGGGTTCTGCTCCTTATACCCTGCCATGCATATCACCTCTTTTTTGGTTTCTCTGCTCTGATCTCTAAACTTCTCTTAAACCTTTTAGAAGCAAAACCCTTCTCTCTTTCATTCTAACCCCCCTGTGGAGTTCTGGAGGGCCATGGTGTTTTGAAGCTATGCACATACACTTGCTTATGTTCCTATACAGGGCACAAACCAAACCCATGCTGACTGTGTCACTGCAGTGCTATGGTGGGAACTTGCCATTGCTGCGTAGCCAGGCTGGTTTTGCTCCCCTTGGTTGTTTCACATTGTGATCCTGTTTATGGTGGCACCTTCATGCAGGTTGCACTGGCCCTGAACAAAATCACCATTTAGAGAGTCTCCAAGCCTGCAGTCCCGACAGTCAATGCAGTGGTTCCCCAGGAATGAGCTACCAAGTGCTGGTGCAAGGTTCTGGGCTTGTCCACACCGTTTCTCTGCCAGATCTCGCCTTGAGCAATGCAAATGGGAATGATGAGTAAGGGAGTAATACCTTTTGACTCGCTGGACTAAAGCAAACTACTTTTGGAAGGACAGGCTGGAAAAAGCAATGGATACTTGGGTTTGGTTTGGCTTGGTAATTTTTTCTGTTTCATCTAAACTGAAATGAGTGGCATGCACTGGAGAGGAAGGAAGAAGGGAAAGCTGGCTGTTCCCAGGCATTGAGCACTGCAGTCTAGGCCGCCTCAGCAAGAGGCTTCTGCAGTTTAACCTGCACTTATCCCCTTCTTGCACAAGGCTTCCTCTGCATGCAAAGCATCTTTTTTTTCTGAATCTACTGTTTCAATTGAACACTGGGAAGTAAACACAACATTATTATCATTACTATTTGTAATTACTATTACTATTTGACCTTAAATATTGCTGGTAAGAGGAGTCTTCAGCAATATGACGTGTTGGCTTCACAGTACATAAGGGCTGGCCAAAACCTGAAGGGCTATTCTGAAGAAGGTGGGGATTACCTATCCTGTTTCAAATTACTTTTCCCAGCTCACTATCCGGTAGGATCACAATGAAGTTTTTCCTCATGGAAAACCTCCCCAGGGAAATTCTCAGGACCTCCTTTTTATTTCCAACAACTAGTGCAAAGTCCCCAAGTGGTTTAGAGAGCTACATTCAGCTGTCTTCCAGTGGTGCCCATGCTCCTTTCTGAGCCTGGGAATGAAAGAGAAGGAGGGAGGTGGAGGGTGAAGTGCTGGAAGCATTGAGCAGTTGCACCTCAGCTGGATTGTGAGGGGTCTGGGGCACTTTCCACAGGGACTGGTGGGAGGCAGAGGAGCACAACTCCTCCCTGAACAGACTGTGTGTGAGGCAAACAGTGCAGGCATTTGGGTTTGCATAGTCTGGCTCCACTGCAGCTATTGTGATCTCTGTTATTCAGGAATTCTACAAAACCGTACCAATTCTCATAAAAGTTTTGCAGAGTAGATAAATACTACACTCCAGCATTGGCGGTGAGGGGAAAAGGAAAGCTTTAAGGAATTAGGCTGGGCCACACAGTGATTCGGCAGCAGGCGGGGCCGCCAGCTGCGCAGGGCTCCCAAGGCGTCCTCATCTGCCGCCTGCCACAGCACCGGCATGGCCCCATGGCCCGGCAGCTCTGCAGGGGGGGCCAGGGAGGGGACACTGCAGCACCACATCCCTCTTTTAGGGGAAGGAAGGGTCTGATCTTCCTTATGTTAGCAGGAGCAGCAGCTTTTGGAAAAGATGCTGACCTGCAGCTAGATGTGTTTTCCCTTGATTGCCCCAGTAAGCTTTGCTATCTATTTTGCTCTTTTCTATTTTATAGAGAAGTTAGTCTTAACTTTGGTCAGAGCCGTTCTTGGCCAAGGTTTTGCTGATGCCTCTGTTCCCTTTCCTGTGGTGAGAACAGAGAAATGGGTTGGGTCTCATCTCACCTTCCTTGCCAGAGCTGGCTGACATAGTGCTCTACCTACAAGAGACGAAAATGCTTTAGGCTCCTTTGGGTTGACCAGTCCATGTCCACGACAATTTAGAGAAAGTTTGAGAAGAAGCCTTGGCCCCTGGACAAAAAGAGGACATTGTATTTTCTTTTTGAGAAGTAAAAAGCTTTTTTAACTCAGAAGATACTGTTTTGGAAAATCAGAGCTGACTGCATTCTAATTCCATCTCCTTCTCCCCATTTTGGAGTGATAAAGCATGCATGATGCTGCTTGACACTGATATTTATAAGACAAAGTAGAGGTCAAATTTGCTGAATGTTTTCCAAATTCCAGTGAGGTTTATCACAAAGAGCCCCATGCACAGACCCAAGTGGTGTGACTGACAAGGGCTGGATTGTGGAGTCACTAGAAGGCTCAGTTTCCAGACAGTGCTGATGGCTCAAATCATGTTCTTTGGGGCAAAACCTGATGGAAAGCTACAACCGTGCAGAGGGACTCCAGGGAGCTTTCCTGGCTAAGTTTCTGACACGAAACTCCACTGTGAGTAGCTGAGTTTTCATGCTTCAAGGAGCAGCACTGTCCTCTACCAGCACCATCCTGCCTAGGTCTGATAGAAAGAGCTTGGAACCCAGCCCCTGTGGGGCAGGCAGGAGGCTGCTGCTTTCCCTCCCCTGCACCCTGACATCTCCCCTGGATCTCTGTAGCTTCTATGGAAGAGAAGCACTGCTAGGTTTTCTTTGCCAGCTTCCTGTCCAAAAAGTGCAGGAAAAAAGTTTCTTTCCCAAGTGCCGACAAGACTAGCAGAAACTTGTCCAAGGGAGATTGGCAGAAGTGCCCACTAGCATGCCACGATTAAGAAACCGGCTCCGTTTCCCCCACCCCACTCAGACACCAGCCCCAGGGCTGCTGCTGACACCGAGTGCCTCTGCTCACATTGGAGGACTGACACTATGGAGACTTCTTTGCACCCTGATGGGCTTACCTGCCAGTGCATTTCAGCCTCCCGGCCCAAAGCCAGAGGGGACGGATTTGGTATTGCTAAGCCTCAGTTATTTCAACAGAGACAGGCCAGCACCCGCCCTAATACTCAGAAGAGAAACTAGATCTGGAGCAGGAATGAAGCCGACATCTGCAAGGTGGGCTCAAAATCAAAAGCCTTCCCCCAGTACCAAAGTTCAGAGCAAGACTCAGCAGCTTGTGCATCTCCACAGACACTTGGACAGAGCATTGTCCACATCTGCGCAACCTTCCTTAAGATGCTCCCCAGAAGACATAGGCAAAAGTTTTAACAATGTGTGCTGTCCAGGTAAGGGAAGGACAGGGAAGAGATGAGAGGAAAGCACCAGAGCTCTCAGGTGAGAGGCATATGCCCCTGCCCAGTCAGTAGAAGCTATCACAAGTTCAGGTTTATGAGTACATCAGACAAAACCGACTACTTGGTGAGCTGTGTGAGAGCTGTCTTTTCACTCCGTTGTAGTTGCTGAACAGCGAGGCATTGCATCTTGTTCTGGGTTTTTAAGCACTGTGGAAAACCAAACAAAAACACAACTTAGACCACATACATGAACAGAGGTCTGATAAATTTTCAGGTAGGCTACAAGCGCCATATATAGCAGGAGAAAATGTGACCATATTCTTGCGAATGGCTAAATTTACAAGATGTGACTTCATCTATCTGCTTATCTGCTTATCTGCTCTTAACTGCTACAGGAACACTGTTCCCAAACATAAAGCCACCTTACACCATACCATTTCTACAGGTGTTTATTATGCAACTGAACAGATAACTTGGAATTAATCTTTGTCCTAAAAGGAAATAAATGGTCTGCTGAAGGGCTAAAACATAATTTGTATTTAGGCAGTTAACTGAAAGGTGTTCCCAGTTTTAAGGAAAGGACTCCAAGTAACTAAAATTTTCCATGGTTGTTTTGCCTTCTGAAATTTAGGGCTGATCTTACAGCAGAAAAGAAAGTTCAAGAATTAAGACACTTGGCTAAATTATCATCAGTTCTTTTTCACAGCCTTACTGCGTGACATTTGGAATATCACTTACCCACTTGCTGTATCCATTCCCAATGTATGAAATGGCGATAACAGCACTTCTTTACCTCCACTGTGGATCAAAAGGATAAGCATTTTAATCATTTTCCAAGATGCTCAGACAATATGGTTAGTGAAGAAATAGGCTACACAGACTGACCTCGGGAAATACAGCAAATACAGCCAAATACAGAATGGAGAAAGTGAAAATGGAAAAGGCTCACAGCTCTTCTGTGAAGCACAGGTGCCTCATTGCTGCTTCTGTTAACACGTTTATCCAGCATGATCTTGAGAATCTTGTCTTCTTTGAGGAGTCAGAGACTAACAACTGCAGCTGACTTCCTCTCCCTGCACTTCCCACCACAAACTAGATAGGAGGTTCCAAGAAGAGAAATCCCTGTGTGCTGTGGGAAGCCATACCCTGGACTGTCACTCTTGTGTCTCGTACGAACTGTAACCACCTCTGTTTCTTTCCTGCACCTAACCTGGACATGATCATCAGTTCAACACTGGGACATGCAATCGGCTTTTGCTACCTGACAATGGTCCCGTGACCCCTGAGGTTATCCAAAGTCTCCTGTAGTAAACTGGAGAACTACAGGAATACTTTCCCTTGTGGCACAGTAACTAAATATTACTCTGCCTGTTAGCAGCAACACTGTGCCAAGGATTTGTTTCACTCTGCTTGTCACTTGCACTTGGAGAGAGGTTTGCTGAAGGATCAAATCCATGTCTCTGATGAGCTCCTGCACATCAGATACAGGAACAGGCTGTGTGCTTATGCTCTGCCAAGTTTCTGAGGTGAAGTGGCAATTTAAAAGCATATGGAGAAAATAAAAAAATCAGTACTGTCCTGCTAACAGTACAAATCACAAATGTGAAGCAGCATTTGATTTTGAAGCACCATCTCAAGTTTTCCAGATAAGTCAAAGCCACAGAGTGAGCAGCTTGTATGCCACTTTTGCTGGTTACTCCATATCATCCTTGTGTTTAGACCATTAATCTTAACTCTGAACAGCATCACCTCTATGTATTCCTGCTAATCTCTACTTTTCACAGCGCCAATTGCCCTGCAGTATAGCTGAATTCTTTAGTTGTACTTTTTTTTTTTGCCCATTGCCTCCAAAGAAGGGGACAGAAAGATGACAAAAGTCTGCATAAAGCACACTCCTATGTGCCTGCCTGGCAGCAGTGTTATTAACTTACCCTTTCAGCCACAATCAGTTAAATACAAAACCAACTCACATTCTTCCTTTACACACTCAGAAAAGGAAATCCATGTGTTTATACTCAAAATCCACATTAAAATAAACCAACGGTCAAATCTTGCCATCTTACAGTGTCTGAAAAGCCAAATTTGTACTTGCAGAAAGCTTTTTCCTTCCCCCATCCCACTGCCCCAACAACAACCTTCCTGCAGGCTCTTCCAAGATGACAGGGTCAGACATCGGTGCCGAGACACAACCATTACAGTGTGCTGGTGCTCTCATTACACACACCCTGATTTTATAAAGCTTACAACTGAGATTCGACATCCACTGCACGCTGCAGCTTGGCATATAATGCCATTTCCAGACAAACCAAAGAAAACTTATGACTGTTTCTCAGCTGTGAGACATCAGGAATTGATTTATGCTGGTTGCAATTTAACCTGCAACCTTCAAACTTCCCATCCACTTTAAATATTTTGCAGGGAAATTTTTTTACCCTCCAGTGGCCATTTCTTATGGAGTTGCCTTCCAGCACCTTTCCCGCCATACCTGTGGGTACTTGAGCAGAGCCTAACTTTGCAAACCCTCCCTTGGGACAGACCCTGCAAAAGTGGTTCCGATGATTCCAATGCCAGTAGACACGCACTTCCAAGGCTTGGTAACACCCCTGTGTTTCCCACGGAACCTGCATATGGAGGTCTATACGAAGCAACACTTAGTTATTTACTCTGGTCTTGGCTCATGCAAGCAGAGTGATCAACAGTGTTCTATGTAACTGTTAGCTGAACTCCTTGCAAAAATGGCAGAGTCCTCAAAAATAAAACAGAAGGAATGCTGTGGTACTGTATTATAATATTTTAGCTCTCAAAAATGTTGCTGCGTTTTAGGCTAATGTTCTAACATCACAGATGTTCCCTTTCTTAGAATGGAGGGAAAGATCAGAGCACCATTACTCTCAGCTGGGAATTAGAGGTCTTTATTTTTTAAGAGAATGTAGATTTTTATTCTTTGGCAGACAATGTTTTTTCATTTGATAAGAGGACAAAAGTTGGCATGCAGTGTGGTTTCCCTTCTTAGTCAAAAAACGTACCTGTACATTCAATATTATTGTATCAAATATTGAAAGGAGGAAAAATTCCATGGCTTGAACTCACAGACATGTTTTCCAACATTTAAAATTTGTGGCTTTGCTCATGTGTTTATGATAAAATGTACCATTCTATATCATAACATTCAAATGATTCATCAAAGATTCAATGATAAAAGAACTGCAAAGAAACTGGAATGCTTTAAATACACCATCAGGTTCATGTACTTTCAGTTCCGCCGAGCTACTTCTCTACATACAAGCAGGAAACACTTGAGATACTTGGACTTAGCCCTGCATCACCAACAAAATTTATGTGGAAGAGAAGTAAATTGAAGAGAAACAAAAAATGGCACAATTCGTCATTGTCACTTGAAACTTAAGACTAAAATTTATTTTTTTCCAGAATGCTGCATTTAAACAACAGTTTAAACAACTCTCTTTAGTGTGAAAGCACTGATACTTCACTTCCATTGTAACACCACGCTGACTACTGGAGCTTTTATGCCTGGCCATCAAATACCATATCCAGTAAAAATGCAGTGTATGGAGACTAAGTTGTTTCTCTCCTGGATAAAACTTCTACTTAGAAGCCACAGAGCACTGGACAATGTACTTCAATGTACTGACCACCCACCTCAGGTGAGTAAAACAATTCTGACTTCACTCTCACAGCTTCAGATAGTTTGGGAGATGCAATAACCCAGGAGCAACCTGCTCCAGTCTCACTGCTCAAGTATGACTTTCAGAGGATGCCTTGTGCTGAATCCAACCCTGTTCTGCTGGGTGCAACTCCAGCATCCTACCCACAGCCACTGTATCCAGGCAGGAAAACTAGTGTAAGCAAGAGGACTATGGCGCCAGGAAGAAATGTGCAAGTTTTATTTTTAAACATCGCTGGACTGAAAAATAAACTCATATGGCTTATTGATATTTCAGGAGATAGTAGTGAATAAGTTAAAGAAGATTCATTCCAAAACATACGTTGCTTCATTTATAACTAAGCTAATGTACATATATATTTTCTTATTTTCTTAAGTGTTGAACAGCCACCTTTTTCCCCCCCACAAAGATCTCCAAGTACATGCATGGCACTTCCTACAAAGCTGTCATGGGCTAGAGGCTTACAAACAGTGATTTTTTTTTTTTTAATAAGAAATATTCATCAGACCCAAATATAATTATTTAAACCAACTTCTTCCTGAGCAACTTAGAAATTGGAATGTGCTGAAAAGTTTCAATAAATAAGTCAAAGATTAACCAGCTTAAAATGTACCTTTTAAAAGTTAAGCAAAATATATTTCATGACAGAGGAATAGGCCATAGGATCAGGAATATTAGATACTATGTGCCAGATAAATTTAAGAATTGCCATTTGAGGAGGAGAGGCCAGGTTGATTGTTACAAAAATACAACAATATTAAAACCTAGCGAGTAAATCATTAAGCAGCTTTTGTATTTCGATTATAAGTAGTGATGGCTGAAGACACCATTAAATAAACAGATAGAAACAGACTTTACTGTAAGCAGCAGTGAACTTGCAGGAAGGGTGAATGGTGTTAAGTGACTATACTCTGTTAAAACATTGGCAGAAAAAGGATTCAAACAGAATTTCAGAAACATGAGAATACTAGTTTTCTTTCCAAAATATAACAACTCCACAGTGTGTAAACTAATCATTACTCTTTCAATGTAATTTCATAGAAACCACTTAAAATATACAATGCAGCAGATTCATATTTTAGCTAATATGTTAGTTACTATCTGTGCCATTTTCAGCTTTCTTTAATGTGCTCCCCCACAGTAGTGCACTGCTACCACCAGCCTGGGATGTTAATAATGAATCTTCTTCCTAGTATTTTCTGTAAGTTAGCATCTTGTCTCAACTCTTCTTTATTTTCATTCTCTGTATATAGGTAAAGACTGAGCAGTGAAGAAGACCATAATGTTTATTGGCTCTCAGCAGGCTCATGGAAGGGAAAACCTTTGGAAAGCCCATTTCAGCTGATCCCGAGTTTATATGCTTCATCCATCACAAAATAACTTTTACTTGTTATAGCAAACTGAAGTATGACCTTGCAGATGGCAGCCATGGAATAGGAACCAAAAATTTTCTGGTAGGTGTTTTGAGAAAGGATGTGAGATAGACAGAGGTGGATTGTCCTCATCCTGGCAAGCAACTGCAACATCTTGTACCTGCTTCTTTCCTGTGCTCTAGGGACAGGAATTTATTGCTCTTATTCTCTATTAGTCCAGCTTTTTCTGGCAACATAAGAGGCCAAGGCCTCATCAAGACCCCAAACTCCCCCCTATTCTGCTGTGAAGCAGAAGGACAAAGAGCTGGGCCCAGGGCTGCCTGCAGGTCTGTCACTTCTGCACCACCAGCGCTGGCAGGCTGCCCAAGAGCCAGCATGCCACACATCACAGGGAACCCCACCCCAGGGACACCCACCCACCCCAGGGACACCACCTCACATATTGGTGCTACTTCTCTTTCCCCTCCCAGCTTCCACCGATCCCCTTTCTAGTGTTAGCAGATAATATTTGTAGTGATTAACAAGGGCAACTTTCACAGTGACTCTCTTAACCACCTATCACTGAATCGGCTTTGGTTTCAGAGAGTACATCTTCTTCTATTTGTTTGATGATTCTCAAGTATTTCAACTAGAGAAGCTGTGTATGTTCATACTGTTAATTTTCCTTCTAGGCACGCTAAAAGTAGGAGTCTGGTGTTTGTGCTGGTGGGGATGCTGTGTTCAGCTTCAGATGTGAACAACTAAATTCTGCAGCTATACTTAATAGGAGTTCCAGATCATCTGAGTTTTTTAATGAGCAGCTTTTTCTGTATCTCTTTGGATTTGTGACCCAAAAGAATAACAAAAATCTAAAAATACCATTCTTGAACATAAACCCCACATGTTACACCTTTTCCTTTAGAGTCTAATAGAAACATACTCAACTGCTGAAACAAAGCCCTGCCTGGCCCTTTTAATTTGTTGTTGCCATTCACCGACCTGGTAACTCTTCCCACTCTATGAACTAGAAGGGTTTACCAAAAACAATCTGGTTCCTGTAACTTGCCTTACACCCACTAGTATTGATTTGGCAGAATAGCAGCCTCTCTCCTCCAGCACAGGTGATTTGAGGAGCTGTTACCTAGCCCCTTTCTGAGCCTGTTATCCTTGGATTCACAGACACAGCAATGGCTCTGACCATAACACTGGGATACCAGGGTGCTTTGGACAAAAAGAGGCACTCTTCCCAAATGGCTCACTGCCTGTAGTTCCACTTGCTCGTAGTTAATGCCACAGTGTTATGCCACAAAGACTTGTTTCTGAAGAGAGAGAAAAGAATCCGTAAAAGTTACTTTTCAAGAATGCTAATCTACTCTCTTGTATTTTGCAGGTTCCCAAAGGACTCCTGTGTATTCCAAAAGTTATTTTGTGACAGACGGTAGATACTTCTCTCTTGAACTATGCTATAGCAAGGATGCTATAGAGCCAACACTGTATAATGAATCAAACCTGCAAAATCAGGTATCTCCCAAAGGCTCCAGCATGTGGGAATGGTCTGTTTTGTTCCATTTCAAATCCGCTGCACGTTAACCCAGTTCCTTAAGGAATTACTTTTCATAATAATTAAAAAAAATCTTAAGAAAGCTGGAGGGGTCACCAGAAGAGAAAGGACAGCTCTTCCATCCATCACCTTTTATAGATATCCTCTAGCCACTTTTCATCATCTTCTTCCTCATCATCTATTGGTTCCTCAGTTTCCAGGGGAGAAGGGATGAAGAACTCAGGTCTGGGACGTGGTTTCCTGATATGAGACTTCAGTCCAAACTTGCGCTTTAGCAGGTGGAATTGTTCTTTGACATAGTAATAAAACTCATATTCATATCTCATGCGTTGGTAGAGGATCTGTATTGCTTCTGGAGAGGGGACGGTCTTTTTCACTGTCACAGTCAGATTGCCAAGTTTCCTATGTTCTGTAAAGAAAGAACAACAAGCAACATGGTGGGTGCTGATCAGCGAGACCACACGTAAACTTTTAATTTAAAACATTAAGGCATGGCCCTACTACATTACTGATACAAATGAGTTGCTTTAATAATGGATTTACTTTTAACAGGATATGAAAAAATACAGATGTTTGAATTCAGGCTTGCATGTTTAAATATGGCTAGTTCATACAGGTCATTTGGCTTGTCTGCAGTCACTGAAGATCTTAATTGTCACTGGTTATGAGAAAATGCAAACCACATCATATGAATTATGAGCATAAGCATATCAGTAGAGAAACCCACAATCTTGCCTAGCTTTGGAAATTTTGTCAGGCACACCACCGAGCTTAACTAACCAATTATTTCCTATGTGGCATATGGTGACCTGTCTCATTTGTGCTTTATTATAGTTCAAATATTAACAGGTATTTGTCAACCTGAATCCTTCGGCAGCACCGAAGGATTGTTGGCAACACCACATGACACCTCAGGAGCAACTGTGCCTGTTAACTTTCTTGTCCTGTTATGCCTGTTAATGGAACTAGACTCATCTTCCTGTCATGCCCTGGAAGATTTCACTACTTTTTTGCTCACCTGACAACTTTTGCTTTGGTAAACTGAAATACAAACCTTTTATTGCTGATAAAGAATTAGAGTTACTAACAAAAATACTGAATTGTCTCTTTGCCTTCTCTCTCAGTAGATGAGCCTACCATTGGAGATGAATGTATTTGAATGAGGTGTAAGGCAAACTCTGAAGGCAATCATTTTGCTCTTTTCTAGATGGCAATAGGCTGCCTGAGCATCCTAAGTATTTTCATCCTGAGTATATAACACGAGAACCTGTATCTTCTTGTAACAGCAGTTCTTCAAGTCAGAAGTATTCAAAAGGGTCAGGCCATGACGGATGGCAAAGAAAAAGCTTACATGGAGGAAGCAGACAACAAAGAACATTTCACGTTTCCAACTGGCAGCAACCACCCTCAATTCCAGAGGGACTCCTTGAATCAGAATGTGATTTTACCATGGGCAGAGTTCTGCTCATGTGAGCAGAACAAATGGAGGTCTTCTGAAGCACCCACCAGCAAAGCTTAACATATGCTTACCATCTCTAGAGAAACATGTTTTCATAATTGCTTACGCATAAAGCTAAGGGATGCAGCGATGGTTCCTAGCAGGAAAAGTAAGCTGTTCTTGGGATCCCACAAGCAATATGTTTATCCAAGAGAAATAATCAAGAAGAGCTTTTTAGGGAAGAGAGGAATTTTAAACAAAGAAAAACCCTTTTATCCCAAGAGGTAATAAAATATGAGTAAGTCCATCTAGCAAGCAGAACAGCAATGATCTTCAGACAAAAAGCTGGTACAAGATTTTAAATCTTGAAAAGTACAACAGATGGGCAGAGAACAGCAGTGAACATGAACTGCTTTCTTTAAATTTTGAAAGATTAATATTCATAGAGCTGGAGGTATCAACACTTGCAAACAAATTTGATTTTCAGTCTGTGGACACACATTTTCCTCCTTCAGAGTGAAGGAAAACAAGGAACATTTTAATAATACTACATGAGACCAATGCTCTGGGCTGAACATGCTCTTATTCACTGGACTTCATTGTGTCACACCCACCTGGTGCAGAAGAAAAAAGTTATATCTGAAATAACTATATCTGAAATAGTCAGTTGTGCTTATCAACTCCAGCAGAGTAATTTGAAATGTAGGAAGAATGATACAAAGAGAAGATATGTTGAGTAGCTTACCCAATGCAACACTGTTCTAAATCACGAAGTATTTAAAGCATTAATTCTATTTTGCATCTATACTTTTAATTCTTTCTCTAAAGGAACAATGGTTTTTATTAATTGGTAACTATTAAAACATACTACTGTGTAATTAAATGAAACTTTTACACCAAAGTTAGTAGTTCTTTACACTGAAATCTATCTCTACTCATATATCTAAGTAATTAAACAATTGATTACACAGAGTTCTCTGTTCTTTAGTTACAGTGATGTATGGTGAAACATGCTGTATATTTACTGACTGTTTATCAATTTGCTCAGTTTATTTAGATAGTAGTGAAATGACTAAAATATACAAAAACAGAAAGAAAGATGCAATTTTTAACATGCTATTTATCTAAGAAAAAGTGTAGAGGGAGGATCAGGAAATGCTGAATTTCAAACAGACATTAGCATACAAAGCAGGACCTGTAGTTAGTGAATAGTGTGAAGTATTTTTGGTGAAAATGTCTGGGCTCCCCAAGAGCTTATTCTGGTCTGCACCACCTTTACTCATAGACCGGAATAGACTAATAAATGTCTTATCTTCTTAAATTTTCAGTCAAGTTGTTCAAGTTACCTTCATATTGCCATTGATGGCTATGAAATGACTACACTCCAGGAAGGCCACTGTACTCAGTCTGTCCCAGGGTGAGAAGAAAACTTTCTTATGATTATTGAGCACTTCAAGACATTCCTCTTTCTTGTGCTTAGCTGATAGCTCCTGCCAGCTTTACAGTCTGGTTTTCTTTACAAATTCAGCAGCAAATATACACTACTAAATATTGCATTTATTAGCTTAAGCCTTTATACTGCTTGCCAACTTCGTTTTTATTTTACGTAAGTTATTTCTGTTACAGAAAACTCCATTTAGCTCACTGGAAAAAGCTCTTTACTTATACGGTCCCTCCAGGACTCTAAGTGGGGAAAGCCACTTTCACAGCTCCAGCTCCCTTTGGTGGCTGCTTCTCTCAGCAGAGAGGAGCACTTGTGCTTAGCCCAGGAACGCTGCCAACGATGACAAGGTGAAAAGCATGAGACTGTTTTCTTTGGGGGGCAGCCTGTGGGGGCAGGAGTGGCCAAAGGCAATGTCCCGGTGGTGTGCCAGGCAGGGAGCAGCCCGGTGCTCCATGCCACCCTCGCAGCACAATACACTCCTCCTCTGAATTTGCTGTTGCAATGGCACAGGGGTTTCTGGATGTGTGCAATTCTCTGCTCTGTGCACAGACCTATGTCTACAGAAGGACACATACGAACAGACAGAAACACCCACACTCTGGAAGGCTGCAGGGGCAGTGTAAATTTTCTGGCTCCTGTTTGCCTTGCAGCACAATCATCGGAACTGCAGAGCATGAAGAGCTGTGAGGTGTGGGTTGTTGGATGGCGTGAGTTGGGCCTGCGCCTGGCTGCAGGCTCAGCCTTTTGATAAAACAAGTGAACTCTGCTTTTTTTTGTACCTGAACTTTATTTAGACTGTGTTTTAATCTTAAATACTCTTAAAAGGCTCTCTAATACAAATATGGATGAAATCACAAAACTGCCCCTTGAGGTCACCTCAACCACCTCTTCTCATCATAGAAGCAAAATGGAAAATTAGATCTGGCTTAAAGCCAAAATACCAATCTGCATATGCTGCATAAACCCAGCTGGCCCACCAAAGGACCCCCATTTTATGACCTTTGAGACAGCTAACCACATGGAGGGCAACAAACTACACCATTTACTTCTCAAGGTTATTTTTTTTTAAATGTGTTTGCTTTGGCATTCTTTTAAATTGCTAGAAGAATGTACTATACAGCAATGCAACCCCCCAGTGCAGCCTGCTCATACCTTGAATTAAAACTAAACTGGTACGTAGATAGGAATGAAGAAAATTAAATTCTTTTGGGTTACCAGTTGATGAGCATTTACTGTTACTTTCCACACTCTCACTTTTTTTTTTTTTAAACTAAGAAAAGGACATTACTCACTGGAGCAATCCAAACCATAGGGAAAAGTGAGTTTTCTAACTTGTGGCTCAAAAAACCTTGAATTGCCATATTTAGACAAAATGATCCTAAAGGCATTCTCCACCTCAGAAGAGCTTTTCAGAATGATGTGCTCTCCAGTGTCCTCCTGTTTTGGGGGGTGCCATGCCGAGGCTGCTCCTCAGCGCTGCTCCTGGATGAAGCCACAGGGAGCCCAGCGCCCCTGGGGGGCCCATGTGGAAGAGGTGAGCCAGGCTGGAGGCAGCTCAGGGTGGCTGCAGGCCAGCAGAACTGTGGGTTTGCTGGGCTAACGCCGCGGTGCAAGAACGCCACGCTGAGCTGTGCTGCGCTGCTCTCGTGGCTGTGCGAGCACGACGGCTGTCACAGATACAGCAAACTCATTTCCTGCAACCACACACGGAGGCCCCGCGTTTCCATCGTATGCAGCCGAGCTACAGCACATACCTACTTCTCCAGAGTTTTAAATGGAAATAAACGTATGTCACTGTGGTTAGATGTGACGTACAAAGGGGCGAGGGTCTCTGCTTGATCTGCCTCTCGTTGCTGCAGTGCCAACCAGGGCTCTTATGGCTACACTAGAAATGATCTCCCCCAGAATATTAAACTGCAGCTTAGCAAAGAATTTTCCAATACAACTGATTTGCTTTTCAAACTCAAAATTTTTATCCTGGCTCTTGAAGGATATCTGGAAAAGGACAGTGTGGGGAGAACCGATGAGACACTGATGTGCTGGGCTCACATGTCTTTCCAATGGCCACAGGGTTAGTGCTGCTCAGGAGTCTTGGTCCAGGGCAGGTCCCTGGATCCAAGCTGGAGGAGGGATGGTGTGCTGCAGCCACACTCCGCGATGGAGCACCTTGCTTGGGCTCATGTTTGTTAATGGAAAGCAGGGATGTTGGAGAAAACCTAACAGAGACACCCGCCAGACAGAAATATATTAAAAATCAAAACTGATAGAAAAGTTAAGTAGCAATTTGTCCCACAGCATCTACCAACTTTATCTGAAATACTATGAATCCCAGTTACTAACCTCTTCACTGCTAGTTTACTCTCCTCTCGGTTATTCACACCAACAAAATACGGTGTAAGTTGTAACGACATGTAGATAAAGATTAGACCGTCATGTGCATACTGGGGACTTATGCCAGGCTCACAGCAATGCTTGCTTTGTTTTAGCACTTCTGTCCTGTATTATTGTGCTGCTTTGCTGCCATGGAACAACTCCCAACTCCAGGGGATTACGAGAACTCTCACACAGTGGCACACAGCCATTTCCTATCTCCTAAAGGTCAGGTATGAAACTCTCTGAAAGAGCAGCGCTCCAGAGGTCACGGAAACTCCCAAAACTTCAGGGACCTGCACTCCTAGGAAATGGAACGTCCTATTATTTTTCAAACAGGGATCTTGGGAGCAAATACACCAGACTGTAATTAGCACAGATACTAAAATTATGGCTGTCAGTGACAGAGATGGAACTAGGTGAGACAGCAATGGTCCTTCTTCTTTCTTACCACTACAATGAATAAAGAAACTGGAGGAAAGAATAGTCTCCCTGTTAACCTTATATCATTTCATTATTTATATTAACATAGACAAAATGCAGGAAGCTCTGACAATGATAAGCTGGCAGAGAAAAATTGAGGGATGCCTAAACAGAGATTAGCTAGGAAGAGCTCAAACAGATAACCTGAATGACGTGCAGTCAAAAAACTACTAATGTTCCAGGATGTAAACACCAAGGAGGCATGACATAAAATCACAGCAAGGAAGAAAAAATGAAGAAAAAAGAAAAAAGAGGTAGCGATAAGTGATAAATGTAAGAAGTACCTTGGTCTGATAAGGCCACAAATAACAAACATCTTCCTACACTATGCAAGTAACATATATTTGGAAAATATTGCAGAAGTCAACACTGCACTGGTCTGGCTGTCAACTGGACAATGCAACAGCAATACGCATTCAACAATGCTCTTACATACTGCTTGAGCTGTTAAAGGCATTACATCACTATTATGAAACACTTGCCATACAACAAACTCAGCAATACAAATATATAACTTTCCCCAGTTACCACTCTCTGAAGTCTCTTCTCCAACCAGTGTATTTATCATGAAATCTCTAACTCTCCTCCTGGAAACATCACAGTGCTGTGCCTTTGCTCCTATGAGTTCAGAACTGTGGATCCAACAACATGGATTTCCAGCTGCATGGGACACCTCAGCCAACCTTCCTGTACCACACATTGCCTCTGATGCTGCCCTCACCCTGGAAATGTGCTGTATCTCACATAAGATCAGATAACAAATCTCAGCAGGATCTTCTAATAGATGCCCTCCTTTGGTGCATTTTAATATTGTATTCCCAGTTCAGGTAGGTTAACGCAGAAGAAAAAGAAAAGTTGAAAAATAACCCACACTGGTAGAATGAACAGGCAGATTCTTATGAGAATGTGGTCAGGTACTTTTATATCCATTAAGCAACTTTTAAGTTGAACTAGACAGAGTTGGAAGTGCCAAAACCAAAGTCATCTGCAGAGGAAATGCCAGGATTGTCTAGTTTGAGTTGCCGAAAGAACTGCTATGGTTGCAGCTCATATGCAATTTCTAATGTATTTTTTATAGCTGTTTAAGGGTTACTGAATGAATCCAGTCAAATCTGGATCTGACAAAACCACAATTTAAAAATAGCTTCTTACAGATCGCTTGTGAACAGGGCTGCATAGTAGGTTATGCAGATACTAACATTATTACTTTATTGCAGAGACAAGAGAGAGCTGCAGTGACCGAGACAAATTTCAGCAGCGCTTACAAGCAAGAAAAGCTTCACCACAGCTATGTAATGCAGAAAATCTGCAGAGATATAGCCCACGACCTGAGAATCTAGAGCAGGCATCTTGCCTTTGTGCTTCGAGTCATGGTAGGCTGCTATCTGTGATTTTTGTCCACAAAAAGGAAATGATGAAGAGGCGTGCTGTGCAAGCTAAGATGTCCAAGAGGAATGGAGAGAGGTGGAGGTATCTTTATTTCCATATATAGTATTGGTAAGTGAAACACTGGCATATAGCATCCAGTTTTGTAACCACATCCTAAATCAGACAGACTATGAAAACAGCCTCAGAATGAACACTGGGGTTGAAAGGGACACTTTGGAGAAAGATGATAAATTTGTTCTGGTCAGCTTACCAAAAAAAGATGATTGAGAGGTGACTTGTTTACAGCATCTGCATATTTTCATGGTGAGAAAACTATGGGTACTGAAGAGTTGGAAGCAGGAACCAGACAAATGGGGACTGGAAGCATGGCACTGCTTTTTTAAAGTGGTGAAGGTAATTGATTGTTAGTACAAAACAAACACAGTTGATTTGCTATCACTTGAAAATTTTACATCAATGCTGGATAACTTAATGAACTCCAGATACTGGTCTCTATGCAGAAGAGAGACTCTGTGGCCTGGAGCACATAGGAAGCCAAGCTCAATGATCCAATGATCCATTTAAGTCTTTCACAGATGCAAGTTTCGAACGTCTTGCTTGTGTCAGCTTCCAAATCAGAAGCACCACATGCAAAAGACTTTTTGTCACTGCTTTTCAGATATCTCAGTGTGAATGTCATTTTTGGAAGATGTCTGGACACCCAATTTGCGACCTTTTCCACTTTTTTACTGTTCAAACCTAGTGGTCACCACCCTCTAGTACTAGGCCTTGCAGGAATGGGAAATAATCCTACCTTTAAAAAAAAAAAAGTTGAGATCATGGCCTTAAAAATTGTTAATTCTAAGTGCAGGCTCTTAGCCTCTTAGACTTAAGCCTAAGTCTTCCAAGAGCATACATATGACTGCTTATTTCTTTATATAACTACTGAAATGAAAAATGAAAGCAAAAATACTATGATGCAAGTAATGTCCAGTAATAAAATTTATGCACTGCCAAGGTAAAATCACAACTGGTATGAGAGACAGTACTGGGAAGATGAGTGGTACTGTAAGAAAGCTGCTATTAAAAAGGGGGGGAAAAAGGTGCTATTGGTTCTTTTCTCCCTTGTGAGAAAGATGCCAGTTCTAAGAAGATTTTCTCCCAACCATGCCTGCACACAGACAACTGAAAGCCCCAAAATGGTTTTATTTCTTACTATTTCAAGTTACAGGCAGTCAAGAGAAAATTGTCTCTTTTGCCCTTAGGTTCTTTTGTGTATAATGAGTGACTGAAGGCAGCCAGGGGCCGAGACACTGCTGAAGAAGGAAGAATGCTACCAGAGCAGAAACAACACACTGTTCCTTTCAAGTTCACCCCCTCCTGGCCCACAGCCCGACTGCCTTGGCCAGCTGCCAGGAGATCGGGACAAAGACTTCCTCCTCTGGCCAAAATCGAGGAAAAGGGTCTGTTGTTTAACACAGGCAGACTTGTTTCAGCAAGAGAAAAAAATAAAAAGAAGGGGAATTATATTAACTAGAAGCCCTGGGAGAGGAGAGTAATCTCATAGTGTGGCTAGTGCAATTCTCACCCTGCTCTTTTCCTGGAGAGGGAACATCCTGATTTTCTACTGTTCAGACTACAAGGCAAAGTATAATGTCCCAACAGGGCTAAGCCCTAAGGCTGCCAGGGTCTTCATGTCCCCTGAGGTCACTATGAACCAGAAACAAGAATGCATCTTTCCTCCTTCCAGGAAGTTCCAGGCAACACACTCTGCCCTCCACGCCTCCACGAATAAGCTCAAGTGAAGGGTGAGTGTCCTCACTCACGGAAAGACGGTAATTCCTATGCACCCAGCAGACCTCCAAGAGTCTGACAGATAGATAAGCCAAACCTTTAGGTATCTTGGGACTTCACATTGACCAAAGATACTGCTGGATTTCCACAATGGCATCAAACCCAAGTCAAGGTGAATTCATGCCTTGGCTTTTCACTGCCTCTGTTACAGAGCCTGCAGCTGTGTCGGCAACGAGGAACCTGGGACACCTGGGATTTGCTGCAATTTGAGAGTTTGTGTCTGTCCTGGAAATCTTGGAGGCAGATGCTGTTACAGAAGTTACAGAGATACACTGGCTCTTCATGCCAACCTCAGCACTTCTTTAGCAGTGCAGCTACAGGCAAGGAAAGGGGGCTTGGAAAAGGCAGAAGAAAATCCCTAGGTCTGGGGTGACCTGTTTGATCCTGAGCACCAAAGTGCTCCCTCAGAGGCTGTATCACAGGATGTAGTGTCTCAGTGACCTGTGGCAGTAGACTTCCCCTGGCAATGCTTTATATGCACAAGAGCTTTTGGAAGCAGACCCCAACTCAAGGATAAGTATGATTTTAATCTGTTTGGGTTAATATAAACGAATACAGGACATTTTTAGGTGCTTAGAAGCTGTTCAAACACTATCAAGATTTACACATGCATGTACTTGCTCTGTATTCCAGGCAATATATTTTCTTCCGGAAGGAGTGTGGAAATAGCATTTCTGACATACTTATGAGACCAAGATCTTTGAAGATAAAGGCTTTCCTATGCACCCTATGCATCTGTCCCAGCCAGTAGCAAAGACAGCTGCCTCTGCAGTAACACTCACCTGTCTTCAGTCACTGACACAATCAGCTCCAGCACACCTTTTACCATTCTTGCTTGTGTGTCAGCACCCGGAACAATCCATTGAGGAAACAGAGCTTGCTCAATGATCTTTTAAAATTCAACCTCCATTTAACATTAATGTGCAGACAGGGAAGAGATACATGGGCACATCGTTCTGCCATCTATCACCTTGTTTACAGGAAGTAGCCTTAACTCTACTGCTTATTAAAGAACTGAGCTGAGTACTCTGAAAGCGCACATGAATCGGAATGAGAGACATACCGGGTATGAAAAGCCATTGCTCCTGCACTTAATCCTGCAAATTGTCTTATGTCTGCAGTATTTCAACCAGTAGTTTCATGCCAGTGTTAGAGAGACTGGCTAGTATCAAAGTTTCCAGGATAGTCTGCACATTAGTTTAATGACAATACTAGACCTGACATAATGACTACCATGCTTCAAAGTTACACTGCACAAACCTTTCCCTTGTGATTAACAAAACAGGAGATAAAATGACCTGCTGTCTTTTTCCATTTCAGTATTTACGGACACTTATAAATGTTAACACCTCAGAATAAGAATAAAATGAGACAGAAACCAGGAAGGATGTGACAGCAATTAGGAAAAGCTCTACAAGATAAATCAATTTTGGGAGGGAACGAGGTTACTAAAAGGAACACTAAATGTGCAACAACCTAGGCTTTTGTTGAAGAACATTGCAATTTTCTACATTGCAGTCTTCAGGAGAGGTGGAACAAAGGCACTCAACATTACTCGCAAGACATGCAATGTTAAAAGTTTTATCAAGATAAAGAGAGAAACGTGTTGAGGCAGGCTGCTGCCCTAGTAAGCAGTCAAGCACCCATGCGGCCATCTGCTCTCACAGTAGGAGAATGGAGAGACCAGGAAGAACAAAAGCAAGAAAACTCGTGGGTAGAGATAAGAACAGTTTAATCTGAAGGAGGTGGGGAGGGCGGGAGTGATGTAAACGACATCCCTTACCACATTCCCCAGTCAGTGCATAAGCAATGGCCAACCTAGAAGCCAAAGATCCCACTCCTTCCTCCACCTCTACTTTTATTGATTACTGAACATGTTGTTATACGGTATGAAATATCTCTCTGATCAGTCTGGGTCAGTTGTCCTGGCTGTGTCCCCTCCCAACCTCTTGCCCATCCCCAGCCTACTGACCAAAGGGCAGAGTGACAAGAAGAGAAGGCATTGATGCTGTGAATGATGCTGTGAATTACAGATGAGTTCTGGAAGTAAATTTAACTTATCTGATAACATAACACAACACAGAAAATACCATTAAGAACCAAAAGTCAACATTTCAGTGCCCAATTTCAACACCTATTCCTCTTAACAACAAATCTGAGCCTGAATCTACAAAATCCTATTTAATTTGCTAAGCTTATTAGAAGAATTTTTTTTTTAATACAGAGTATTTTAATGAAGTTCTGTGGAAAACATGATGAAAAAGTTATCTGAGAGAACAGTACACTCAGGGTTTCCATAGTAAGAAAAACAATGAAAAAATAATCAAGCCAACTTTAGACAGGCCTGTCCAAAAAAATAAAAAAATCACCTCTGGGAGGCTCAGTGTACATTTATGTAGAAGGGACAGTGACCGTGTTGGATGTGTATGTGCACTTAAACATAACAACAGGGCTCTGAGGCACATGTTTTCACCCAGGCTCAGGGCTCAGTGGGTGACCAATGCACACAATCAGGTTTTGTCTTAGAATCATAGAATCATTAAGGTTGGAAAAGACCTCCAAGTTCACTGAGTTCAACCTTTGACTGAACACACCATGTCAACTAAATCATAGTGCTAAGTACCACATTCAGTCTTTCCTTGAACACTTCCAGGGACAATGACTCCACCACTTCCCTGGGACATTTCTTCCAATGCTCAAATACCCTTTCAGTGAAGAAATTTTTCCTGATGTCCAACCTGAACTGTCCCTGGTGCAACTTAAGGCCATTTCCTCTTGTCCTGTCGCTGGTTCCCTGGGAGAAGAGACCGACCTGGCTACAACCTCCTTCCAGGTAGTTGTAGAGAGTGGTTAAGGTCTCCCCTGAGCCTTCTTTACTCCCGGTTAAACACGCCCAGCTCCCCCAGCTGCTCCTCATATGACTTACCCTCTCTAAACCTTTCACAAGCTCTCTTGCCCTTCTCTGGACATGCTCCAGCACCTCAGTGTCTTTCTTGCAATGAGGGGCCCAGAACTGGACACAGCACTCGAGGTGCGGCCTCACCAGTACTGGTGAGTACAGGGGGACAGTCACTGCCCATGTCCTGCTGGCCATGCTACATCTAATCCAGGCCAGGATACCATTGGCCTTCCTGCCCACCTGGGCACACACTGGCTCATGTTAAGCCAGCTGTTGAACCACCATGCTCAGGTACTTCTCTGCTGGGCAACTTTCCAGCCAAAAAAATCTATTGGGGAGGTTGTCCTCTGCAACTGAGTGTGCAGCTTTGGAAGGGACACACCTGGAGCTATTGAGGGAGGAAGGGGACACCTGGCCTAACCAGTCTAAGCAGTAGAACCAACCCTGGCAATCAGTGGGGTGACAGATGCCTCAGCTAGATTGCCTTCACATCCAGTTTTAGTGCTGAGTATGCAGGTCCCAGTACCCAATTCAATGTCTGGATAGGGCCAAGTTCTCCAGTAAACCCATGCATGCTAGGAGTATGAAATTGTGACTCTGAGCTCTTTAAAAACACATTCCTCACAGGCTACTCTAGTATGTCCAGTGACTGTGGTCACCAGATTCTAAATAAACAAAGTAACCTGGGCACATCACATTCAGCTGGAACTTCATCCATCGGCTTGCCATAATGGCTGACAGCATTTCTGGCACATTCCCAGAGCATTTAATTTTATTAAGTACATTTACTGAAGAAACAAAAACCCTTAAACTGAGCAAATATAGAGTCCTCATAAATGTAACTAGTTTTTTTTTTTTTCATTTTGTTTGAGTAACAGTGGGAAATGAAAAACTGCAAGGCTAAAGGAAGTGAAGGGACTATTTATATAGCATGGGAAAAATTAAACTGAGATTCAACACTTTAAAGTGGGTGACATCTGTTTATCAAAATACTTCTGTTGTATCTTTTGCTTTTTGTCTTTTCCTGCTAAGAAACAAGGATGCAGTGCTAGATTCGTCCTTTGATTTTAGCAGCAATCTGGGCAAGTTCTGCCACTATTTCAAAATCAAAATATTGGTCTGGCATTGCCAATTGCTAGTAAAATATACTAACATATCATGTGCCATTTCTTCACTAAATTACTCACACATGTATATACAGTATGAAAAGATGTGTGGGACTAGGAGGTTTTCCCTTTTTGCACATGAGATACAAAGAGGCTATGCACTTAACTTCTTATTACTTTTGAACAAGTGGGATGCACACCAAGATGTGGTCTGAAAGGGTAACTGAAGCAGTCTGTGAACTGAGCAGCTGAATTAAGCAGGAACTCAAACCACTGATTTCTACAAGTAGCTTGCAAAAACATGCACCAAGGAAAATAATTTTCAATGATTCAAAGCAGAACCTTTGGCTAAGTGGTAAGTCTGCCCTTAAAATAGGCTAAATAAGGTGTTCTGCAAATGCACAAAGTACTGGGGCCTGCCAGGGACCCAATACCATATTCTACCACCAGCAGAAGGCAGTGCTAAGTAAAATCTGAAATTTAATATACAGACAGATATGCTTTGCAGTTTCACTGCTCTTCTGTTAGTAAAAGTTCAAGATGAACTGGGCTGACATTTTTGGTAAGCTGTTTGGTAATGGGTAAGACAACACTTCTTGCTATCAGCCACTTGCATTGGCGTGTCTGCACCAAACAGGCAAAGTTGTACAAGATGCAATTTTTTCTTGTTATTTTCAACTAATAAGAGCTAAGAATAGCTGACTACAAAAGGGGTTTATTGTCCTCCAGGAGCTGTTCTTGGTATATCTGGATGAATACGTATGTATATCAGGATGTGTGTATATGTATGCCCACCACAATAATGTATTTCTTTCAAGGGCTTGGACTAAGAGCACTCATCTCACGCTTTTTCACTACTCTGACTGGAAAGAACAATTTGCCACTTGCAAACAAAACAGACAAAAAATATTAACACAAGAACTCTGTTTCATTGCACTTATGAAGAATACACACCCTCCATGCTAAGCATCTCACCTGGTCATTAGAGAAAATCAGTGAATTGGTTTGGCACACAAAGTCATGAGCTAGACTAAGTACCCAAATTCGGGAAAGAATATGAACTCTTCAGAATGCTATTTCGTGTGGAAACCTAGAATGCAGAGAATATTTCTCTGTTTTGAAAGGTTTTACCCCCCTGGACAGTACTGGTTTTGGCCTTTGTCCATGGGAAAATTTGCCTAGCCTCTGGGAAGAATTTGAATCTGCAGTGGTGTGAATTAGGTGATAGAATACTATGTGAGATTATCACAGGGTGAAAAATTTAGAGTTTTTAGGTCTATTTGCATAGTAAATAGAGAGAAGTAGAAAACCTCAAAATGGAGGATAAGTTGTAGTTAAAAGCTTCTTTCTCCTTCTTCACTAACTCCGTATTTTGCAGCAATAGTGGTTTGGGATGATTGGATACAGAATCCCGCAGTTCCTGTCTACATGATTTAGGAACTTGTTGGACATTGGTAAAAAAGTGAAAATATCTTGTGTTTTAAGTTTTCATTGGGTAATTTACCTTTAAAAAGGCTGTGAGATCTTGATAAGTTGTCTTCTTGCTGCATTCTCTGCTCTGTGCTATGTCTAAGCCATGCCAGTGGCTTGTACTCCTTAGATAAGAATTAATAAACACCTATCTGGAGACTAAGAAGCATGAAGTCCCATTTGCCTCCTTTTTTCTCCTGGCAAAAATCTACACGTCTCCCCCATCAGGGAAGACAACAATTAATGATGTGGACAGCGTTATTCAGTATCCAGGATTCCCAGCTTATGTCCTGACTCTAATAGCTTTTAATTACCATCACAGACTCAAAATTTACCACTGAGTTTACCACTTACTGAATTAAATTAAGAATGGGAATAGACAGGATAAGAATCTAGACTGGAAAAAACCCCACACCTGAAATATCCACAAATGCTGAAATAATAACCCTAAGGAAGATGTGGAAAGCATGTGATACTTCTGTGGTGAAACTGGACAAACACTAGTCCCTATGAACCAGGTTTCAGTGCAGAAAGACAGACTGAGGACTTCTCGAACACTGAAACATAAGCCGTGCACAGAGAAAGACCGGAGATATATCTCACATGTGCTGATCCAAAACTCTTGGAGAGAATACGGAGGAAGCAACTGGTGAAATTACCTCACTGCCAAATACCTGAGCAGGTTTGTTCAACCATCATCCCTTACCCCAGCTGGTCCTGCCATGCTTCAAGATCCCTTCATAGTTTTACTGTCCAAAATCCTTCCCCAGGTTCCCCATCTTCTGCAGTTCACTCTCTAGCAGTTGCTTTGGTCACCATGCAGGGGTTTCTTGAGAGTTTACTAGAATAGATCTTCCTCTTCATTCACCTCCTTTGCTCTTGGTAATGGAGTCCTGGGCTTCTGCTGTGTTTCTGTGCACCACAGGGAACTAAGGTCATAGACTTTGTTCCTGGAATCACTGCAGGAAAATACAGCGGGGTGCTAAAAAACCCCAAGTGAAGCCCACAAGAAACCCCCAAACAATTCCACCAAAACTTAAATAGGACTCAATGATGCACAGATCTCTCTATTGGATAGGCAAGGAAAGCATTAAGAAGGATGACATAAACTTTGTTTTCATATGCATACTTCATCCTTGCTCCTACAAACACTACTGCATGTCAACTCCTAGCCAGCATCCTTCTCTACCCTACTGTGTACTGTATACAGCACAAGTGAGGAATATTCCTGCTGATGAACTCCAGACAGCCACTCAGGGCACCAAACAACCCCCAGAGAGATGAACAGCCATTTAACTCTCTTCACTGATCATGCAGAGAGTTCAGCTCCCCAGTACATAATTTGAGCAGTGCCATTAAATAATGTCAATATCCAGTGAAGTAAGCCAGGTTTGTCTGAAGACCCTTCAAGGACAGTCAGGCTACTGTGAAATAGGCAGAGCACTTATGGAACAGTAGAGTGGAAGAAAACTTCAAAATAAAAATAAGACTTCAATGTCCAGAAAATATTTAGTGGTTTTTAGGCTAAAACAGAGTTTTCTGTGAATATTTTCATTCAGTGTTTTAAATAAATTTGCTTTGGCTATGCTGTCACTTCTGTCATTTCCAATTTCCACTAGCTTTTGGAAGATGTATATTATGTATCAGTCACCCATTAATTCCACACTCTCATTTTATGTAACAGAAAAAGCATGTTCGTGTCCAAGCAGTAAACGTCCAAACTTGCTAACATCCTGAAAGCCACAGGAGCACAGCTCTGCAAAGCACTGGGGGCTCTGGCCGACTGTGTGCACCCGTGGCTCCCTGCATGCACCAAATATTCTGCTGCAGCAACATCCGTGTGCTCCCTGTCCCTGTCTTCCCTCCCCATGGGCCCAACACAACCAGCCACTGGGCTCTCCCAGTAACTTCTGCCGTGCTTCTTTCCAGTGAGAAAGAAGCAAAACCTTCTGTCCTCGCTTCTTTTTTAGATCCAACAGTATTCTTTATCAACCTCCTTTTTCCCCCTTCCACTGCACAAAAACCAAGAGATCAAATCATGTAGCTGACGGCTTGGAAATTAATTGAAGCAGTCAAGAAGCAGGAGAAGCAGAGACAAGACAACCAAACAGTTTTTGTTCTAAGCCCTACATTTGCATGCTCTGCAACGCCGAAGATGTGATACCCATAACGACTTACAGGTACACGTGTACCCCAAGAACAGAAATACATCACACAGCAACACAACTTCACAGGCCCTGCAAAATTCAGTTGAAGGGAACAAAATGGAAGAAGACGAACCTCATTCAAAATTTCCATTACACAAAAGGTATTAGATAGAATCATATTGCAAAAGGCACAACAGGATATATTATTTTATCATTAATCTGTCAGAACGCAAGAATTTAGGGTTTTTCTTATGCTGGATGCATAGAGCTGAATAATCCCATATTACAGGGAAGCCAGATCAGAAACAACAGCCATGAGGAAAGCAAACTGATTGTGAAGAGAGTATTTCAGGGCCTGAGAACAGAGCAGGAGTGCTTGCGTGGGCAGACAACAGATGCCGCTCCAGACTTTCAGCAAACAGCAGAGCAGGGAGGGATGGGTAAATGCTGGTATTTACTTGCTGTTTTAACTTAAGCAACTGGAGGAAGATAACAATTTAAGACACTGCCCCCTGGATAGCTTTTGTATTTCTCCTGAGTCTTCAATTATTATATTTTTCTCTCTCTTCAATATCCTCATTTCCCCTGAGTATGCACCGACCAGCAACTTGCATTCCCTAGAAATCCTCCCACTAGCTATCTGGAAAGAAATTTATGCTAGAGGGCATAACACTCTTCTAACATGCAGATGCCTTTAAAACCACAAGTCATCTTCAGAAACCAAATTGAACAGAGGTGCATAAAGAATTCCTCCAAGACCTATTCTGGAGGCAAGTGGATTCAGCCAACTCACAAACATCAGCAGTAATTTCAATTCAGTAAGCATGTTTGGCATTCTCAAACCTTCACCCAAACCACACACCTCTTTGCACGTGCACTTCTTTTAAAAATACTTTTTCTTGGTCTGTTTTTGTGCTCACTTTTTGCCCTCAGCCTGCATGATAAGAATTTTCTGGGTGAACCCTGGAGAACTGAGCAGACCAAACACTAATTCTCATATGGAATTTATTTAGAGGAGGAGAAAAAAAATCCCTTAAGTTGAGTAGTTACGTTATTTTGAACTGGTTTTGTATTTTATGCGTACATAGCGGAGCTGGAATTTCAGGGCTGGCTTTTGTTTGCATTCATCATGAAACATTTGTTATATGAGCTGCTGCTACTGCTACCAAAACAGCTGCTGCTCACTGCTGGAAAACCAGAGGCCAACTCAACAGTTTCTTTCTTTCTCTGGTAAGTCTAGCTGGAAAATGAGGCCTGGTGTGTCTGCAGAAAATTACCTTTCTTTGGCTTCACTGTCATCCTTGCCACCTTTTGCTTGCCCAGAATGTAAACTTGAAAGAGAACAGATAAATCAGAACAAGAGCAGGCATGTTCTGATGCTCCTGAATCACCTACCATTAAACACAAATCAGAAGTACAGCTGCGTGAACTCCCTGCTTTGCAGCTAGGGCAGCACCTCAGATGTGAATGTCTTTCCTTCAGCTGCTCTTGAGATTCAGCCAGGATTTAGCCCTTCTGTCCTGCATTATCATTTTCTGCCATCTGGAAAAATTGAGTCATGACTTGATCTAGCTTTGCATAAAAATTTCTTCAGTAGGAGACTGCTTCCCTGTGCAGAGAAAAATACCCACCCATCTGACAATCTGTGCACTTTCCTACCAAGCTCCACACAGATCAGGACCCAGAGCATCTGCGGACTGCAGCTCTGAGTGCTGAGGACAGACCTTCTCAACTGCACATGAGATGAATTTTAATGCTTTGCTTTATTATGATTCGTAGGCCACTTCAGTGTTGTTTTTGTTGCTTCCTGGTAACATCATATCGGCATTGACCTCTCTTACCTCAGTCATACCTTTTTAAGAGAACATTTATCCCAGGCTGCACCATAGTCCCTGTGAGACTTCCTTGTTTTTTTCAAAGTAAGGGGACACTACCAGACAATGCATGCCTACCTCTTCCACCAGCTTTATCCTGCAGGAGAACATTCTTTCTCCTATCCTGACAACTGGTTTTCTTAAAGAGCTTTTAGACAGAGATCTTGCTGAAAAATCACACCTGTACCATCTCATATCCCTGTGCTTGCTACGTCCTTCAAGGAAGTAGTTGATTTTTGAGTTTTTACAAATGCCATACTGACTTTTCCCAACTGTCTATTAATCACATCCTCAATATATTATAGTTCCTCCCAGTACATCAATTTGATTTTTTCATCTGTTATGTCTAGGTGACAATTGCAGCCCTCTAAAAGCTTGGGAGTCATCTTAACTATTCTTCCAAAATAGCTGCAGATTGAATCAGGGGACATACCACAGAGGTGGCGATTTCAGTTTCAAAGAAATCCTTGATGAATGCTAGCTCTCACAGCAGCATCCCTAACACTGCCAAGGACTCAAGACAGCTGTGGAGTAAAAAATGCCACACCCTAACAGTTACCTGTATTATAGATGGCATTTGCAAGTAACTGAGAAGATATTCAAATGGAGTGCAGATAGCACAACTCAAAAGATAATATTTATAAAGTGCAGTAACCATTGTGCAAATGTTGGAGATAGACAAAGATAGAAAACTGGAAAGAAGATAGTAATAAAAGAACACAATGAGAATGCAGTTTGGAAGAAGAGGAGGAAACTGGGAAGATGAGCCAAGAGAGAAGCAGAGGGGAGAATGCTCTTTCATACTACATTTGAAAATTTGTGATTCTACTCCAAGAACAGAGAAAAAAAAGAAAAATGGAATCTTCATAGCTATATTTAGTAAAAACCTCTTTTCTCACTATAGCTTCTTGGAGAGAAAATTTTCAAGAGGGATGGACCAAAAAGGCTGGGAAATTCCAACAAGGAAAGGAAGTAGGGAACATAACTCCAAGGAAGGAAGAGCAAGGGGTCAGCTCTCCAGCACCATAAACTGCCTTCAGGGCAGGGAAAGCAAAGGGGTTCAGAGGAAAGAGCACAGGCATGGTCTGAAGCTGTGTTCAAGAGAGGAGTGATGGCTGGGAGACATACCAAAGCGACTCCTGTGTAGCACCTGAGAGCTACACTGCTAACATATTTACTTCATTTCAATTCTTAAAATTTTGTCATCAAGAGCTGACCCTTGCACTTTGCTGAAATTCACGTTACTTATTCTCTCCCTTCTTTTCTAATAGTAGCAACAGGGTCCTTAAGATGATTTTAGAGCACAATACACTGTGTCCTCTGGGAGCAAGTGGTCCCTTTACAGATGTACCTGGGGGATGTCCCTTCCCTGTCTCCCTGCCACTTCTCCCAGCTGCCCACTGTCTCTCTGCCTGACTCTTCTCGGCCACCTAGCCCTGATGTGTCTGGGAAAAACCCTTTTGATGTTAGCTTTAATGCCTTTAGCAAGCTGCATGTCAGAAAGTGCCGTGCAATAATTTCCCACCTAACTTGTCAGAACTTATGCTCTCTCATGTTTTCCTAATTTTAATTATTATAACAGTTTAATTACTATAGCAGCTAATTTGCATCACTTTAGAAACTAGATTTTAAATTGCAGCATTTATGTGAAAATCTAAGTAATTCCTAAGGGATGGATGCTTGTCTCTACTGTAAAAAATTACAGGTAAAAGTGTCTTAACAATTAAATTGCTTTTCTATAGTTACCTTACTTTTAATGCTTTTTAAAACATTTCTGAGCCATCAAAGATGCTGGCTCATGGTACTTGGCTTGTTCTTGCAAGATGCCTTGGAGATAAGAATAATCAATTTAACCTGCGGCCCATTCTACCATTGATACAGTGATTTAGTCTAAGAAAAAAGTACAACAGCTTTATTTGAAGACTGAAAATATGATTGTGCTCCTAAAAGCTAAGTGAATAGTCAGCTCTGTGATCTGCTCCATACTGCTCCTGTGTCTTCAATGCCAAATATGATTAATTTTCAATTAAGAGACGTTTCTCGCTAAACAGTGGCCCTGAAAACATACTGTGGGACACAGTGATAATTGAGCTAAATTCTCAGTTGTTTTGGTCCTATTATTAATAAAAGTTTTTTATATTCCACCCTCAGCCACCTTGTGCAGCTTGCTTGTTTCTGTGTAGGTGAAATGAAGACATCTTCAAATATACCAGAGCTGCACCTGGGAACAGAACCACACCAATTAACTGGGATTTAATAGCTCCTTCTGTATGCCTTCTGTTGCCTGGAGAGAGGTCAAAGTTGTCAAAGAAGCAATCTGCATAATCTGTTACTGCTGTAATTTTTGTTTAAATGATATTTTTAAAGCAGCAGCAGTAACAGAGGTTTAGCTGAAATGCTATTGATTAAAATAGCATTATGATTTTATTTAGGAAGTTACTCAAGAAGGAATGAACTATCATTGCAAGCTTTAACTGCCTGTCATTAAAATCTCTGTGGTATATTGTCATCAGTAACCCTGGATCATTTATGAGATATCACTAATGTTGTATCCGAATGCAGCTATCCCTCTGTGCCAGAGCTTTAACAAAGCTGGCTATCCATAGGTTTTCCATTTTGTGATACTAGGAACAGGAAATATTCAAAAGATGCATCAGGGAATCAACCTCAGATGAGCAGCAGGAGCGCACTTATAAACCGTAACATCTTTAGTGACTGATATGCTCATTAGATAAACACGACAGTTGCTTGGAAGGTATTAGCACCAAGCCTTCAAAATGATCTGACTACACATGAATTCATACACAGGAATTCTTGATGTGTGAGATATAAGGGCTTGTCTGACTGGTCCCTTGGGATTTAGAACATAAATACGTTTTGTTTTTACCGCAACATGGCATGAAATTACATCTTTGCAGCTTTAATCCAAAACCAGACAGCCCATCAATAGATCTGATGAAAGGAAATGGAATGCAAGTGACATGAATAGGTGGGATGAAATGCAAATTCTGTAGGCTGAAATCATGGAATTGCACTAAAAGACAAAGATGATGCATCAGGCGGTCTCAGTCTTCATAATCCTACAGACGTACAGAAACTTTAGAGGGGGAAACTCTGTTAATGATAGAGAGGCTCTGATGAGCATGCAAAAAATAAAATTTGTTTGGCTTCAGGTAAAGACCCTGCCATTTGACAGGAAAGAGAAATACAAAAAAGGTGCAGGAGAGGAATAGGAAAAAGGTAGCAGATTGCAGAGCACAAGCTCGGTATACGCACATGTTATAGCTCAAAGAAAGGGAAGATGAAGTAATTCTACAAAAAATGCTCAGCCTGTCTCTACAATACATTGTAGTTTGTCAGAGCCAGTCTATGAACTCATGTGAACTTTACCAGAGGAGGAATATTAGATCTAGGTTTTTCAAACAATGATTTAAGGGAACATGGACTTCACTTTCCACTACAACTGATTCTGAGCAGAGCCTTTGCAAATACAACTCCCATGAAAATCCAAGCCTAAAATAAGGATTTAAAAATCAGTATTGTAATTAGCAAGAAGAGAAACCATATCCTTCTTTGCCATCATCGGTGATGAGATCTGGAAGGCAGCCAACCTCCTTGAATGCCAGAAGCACTGGGAAGGGGAACTACGGATCAACAGTAGCCTCATTCCTCATTTCTCCAGTTCATGAACCATGCCCATGATCCTGGCCTGCCAATATGAAGTATGTAAATTTCTCACCTGATCTAAGTGATTACTGCTGGTGCTGCTGTACTTACCAAGTCAACCACTGCTCTTGACTCCAGGAGAAAGCAGAGCCACAGCAATGTGTTTGGCAAACGGACATATAAATCTCACTTCCCTGCACTGTAGGCTCAGGGAGCAGATCCACCCAGACTGAGCACCGATGTCACGTCAGGCTGTCAGCTGCCTCACTTTTCATCTCAAAATGCCAATTCATTTGGGGCCACAAGATATATTTATAGGCAACTGCTCTGCTGTGTAACCATGCACGTAACAGCTAACTCAATCTGACAAGTACATGCTAGCAAGGAACAGTAAATAGAAAGGACTTGAGCCTGGATGTATACAAGCTCCATGTGGATTGGAAAGCCACACCAAACTCTCTTGCCACACCTTTACTCCTGATTCCATTTTAGCAATGACACTGATACTATCTTGGATAAATCTTTTAGTGGCACAGTTATGGTTTTCATGTCACACACACATTGTCTGGAGTGTCTTCACCTTCCTCAGCAGAACAAGAACCACAGCTGTTATAACACTGTCAATCTTTGCTTCAGAACTCACCACAGAGAAGTTTTGTTTCTGAGACAAATATTTCAAAGACCTACAGGATCTTTTGAAAAACAGAGTCATGAGAAAGCCCAGAAGTGCTCAAAACTTTCCAAGAGCTCCTAGTTTTAAACAGCTTAGTTTATTCACAATAAGATTTCAAACCTCTGGAAGACAGAAAACAACATATTTTTCTTTTATGGGACTGAAAAAAGAAAGGATACTTTCACTGACTATGCTTATCACTCATGGGTGTATCCACTATCTTCAAGGCATCCTGGATCAGGCAGCAAGGTTTTGTCCCTGCTCTCCAAACCTTGTATTTTCATGGCTGAAGAGCTAGATAATAAATCTACAGCTTTTGATAGTGACTTCAGTTTTATAAAACAAACCAAGGAACACATTAGTTGTGCAGAATGTCCTAGATGCTATCGACCTAATAAAAAAGAAATGTCCTCTGGGATATGCACTGTGACTCTTCCTCTTTCCCTGACTGTCTTGCACACAGAGAACAGGGAATTTCTTTTACAAGAAACAAACATACAATTAAACACTCTTCCTAGGTCTTAAACTGTTACGTTTTAGCATACACACTGTTTCATAGTGTTCCTCTATGCAATATTGAAAGTTGAGACTTCAAAGGGAGAAGAGAAGAATGGTCTGTTCACGTTTTCTATTTTCAGAAGAGGATGTTGGGTGATAAGAAAACGCCACCCAGGCAGAATGTAAAACCACATGTGCTGTTAGCACTGGGATCACTGCAAACATGGGTAGATCGCTCCACCTGCTGGACAAAGCTTCTCTGCTCACACACACAGTTTGCCTGACATCAGAGATGGGAACCTGCTACAGAAGTGTTACACACGGAATTACTTCCCAAATCCAACTTCATGTTCTACCTCCCCGTGAAATTTAGAATTTTCCTCTTCGGTAGAAAATTTTCAGTCAGTGACTCCTCTTCAAAGTATTACTTAAGGAAAACACAAAGCTCTCCCAGAGGGCAAGGCAAAAGAAAAGACAGCGTATTTGGAGTCTCCAAAGCCTTTAAACATTTGAATGAGTTCAAAGTTTTAGAAGTGATGCAAAAAACCAAAAAATAACCACCCACCCAAAACCAACCCAAACAAGAAAACCCCACCACAAAACCCCCTCAGTATTTAAATTGAAACTAATCCATGTTGATTTTATTCTCACATCAGGAGTGCAGGTGCTTGTAGGAGAGAGAAGGGTTTAGCACACAAGATGAGCCAGTGTGTATTCCCTTTCCACTTAGTAGTCACAACCCTTCCAGAAAGTATAGCTCACAAGAAGCCAGCAGACTAAAAAGCCTCAGATAATTTGTCCTAATTTCTTCTTTCCTTTCATTTTGTGCTGAACAAAGGCAGAATGTAAGATGGTAAGATGATCACTATTTAAAGACACCACACAAAAAGCACTGCCTCCTTCCACAGAGTCCTACGATCATTTCTTTCTCAGAGTTTTTGCTCTTGGAGGTGGTGCCTGTAAAGACATTCACTACAATCTCTCTGAGAGAAAAAACCCTTGGTTCCTGAACTTTTACACATGCGTAACATCTGAACCATCTGAAGGCACGTCCCACCTTCAGTACTGGCCTGGCACAGGAGTGATTTCGGCACACTGCAGAGACTCCTGAGCTTGATTCCATCCTTCTCCTAACTCCATCAAAAATTCCCTGCTTCTTAGGACCTCAGCTCTCCAATAAAGACAAATGGCAGCATCCTCTCCTTACTGAGTTTAAAGAGAAGGGGAAACTTATCAATAGAAAATGTCAAGACTGTAACATTAACATTCATGAACATAACAGATTTAAAAAAAAAAAAGGTTTATATTACCTGGTATAATATTACTACTACAGTTTAAAACATTCCCTGTAAGTGCAATTCTTAAGAGAATCAAATTTTCATTGAATTAAAAAAATATATACTTTTTACAGTTTGTTTACCTGAACAATATTATTTTCTTCCAGCTGACAATGTGACTTATTTCATTGCACTCAATAAAATTCACTGTCTGAAAAGCTTAAAGTCAGTCTTCTTGTTGTAGAGTAAGGCCTACACATTCTCCATGCAAAATGCAACTTTGAGGAAACAAAGGGGTTTTTTCCTGGTTTTGGGAAGAAATGTTTTTATAGGGCTTCTGGTGCCAAACAAAATTTATGAACTCCCGCAGAGAGGTGTGAGGACATGGGTCATTTCTGAGGTGATAAAAAACCATTTTATTGCCTATTGTTTTACACTAGATGCTGTTAGCTTTTACCCCATGCCATAGAAGTTGACAAGACACAAGAAAAGTCTGTTTTGCTGAGCATAGTATGTACTTTTTGCCTCTTAAAAACACCAAAGATATGAAACCCACATGTGCCCATTTCAAAAGAAACTGTGTAAGTATTCTCTGTGTTCTGGCTACCAGACAGGTTGCAGAAATGAGCTATAGCCAGCAAAAATGAACAGGACTGACCAATGCTTTTTTTCCTTTAGTTGTGCTCCTGGCAAGTGAGGATTTTATATGTCAAGTTTTATTATAACTATTTCAGACCTTTCAAAGAGTTAAGGAATACTTTTGAATTTTGCAATAAATAAAATCTAAGACTCTGCAATTGGATCCTATCTGCTTCAATGCTAGTGAAAAAAGATTTTGAGCAAATTTTACTGTGTTAGCAAATATCTTCTTAAAATTTATTCTACCCATCTATTCATCCATCAATTTCACAATCTGTCTGCTGCCCCCATTCCTGGCCTTTTAGTCTCTTGTCAAAGCCAGTTTTGGCTGCCAAGGCAAGACAAGTTTGTAACTTTAGACAGGACAGGCATCAAAAAAGAGAGTTCTTTTGCAATTTCTTGACTTGGTATTAACATTAAGAAAACACTTCATTTCAAGGAGAGAACGGAAACGCAGAAAAACAGGAAGCCCACGGCTTTAAAGTATTGTACAAGATAAAACCAGATTGGTTCCAATGAAAACTTTAGCACCACAAAGAGCTTTCACATTTTGTTATACATGGTTATAAAACACACAAGTCAATATATTTGGCATATGGAATAGCTGAAGGCAACATTTTGTTAATGCAATGAAGGAAGTTATCCTCCTAGTCTCCCCTGACATTTTCTCTCATGCTGAATTGACAAGTTTTTAAAATATTTTACCTTTCTTCACAGTTTCCTTCTGCCAGCTTATGTCAGACAAATCATTAGCATCAACAAGAAGAGCACTTAATTCGTATTGCTTTAAGCAGTTATCTGTGTCATCAGGTATACAGATACACAATAGCACTCTGCTCTCTGATGAAAATGTCCCACTATCTCTCTGACCACAGAGCCACAGTTTTAATGATCTGCTTCAGAACAACAGCAGAAAAATATTTTTGAAGCTAAAACAACTACAGGCTTTGTTTTCTCCTAAGAGAACACTGAGCAAGAGTTTCTTGATAAATGTTATTATAGTGTTTCAGATGAGAAATTTTACTACAGACACAAAAGAAACAAAGAACTTTGAATATGGCCTGCACAGTTCAAAGGAACAGAGATGAGAAAAAGTTTTCTAGATTTCCTGATTTCTATAGTATCAACCTACACTGAAGGTTTCCAATACTAAGAAGTTTGCTTAGATGGGAGTTACAGTGATCTGGTGACAAGCCAAAGCACCTGCATGTGAGCAAGGAGAGTCCCAACTTTGGGAAGAAGGGGTTTAACCCACAACTCCTGCAGATGTATCTTAAATGCGTATGTGGTTTTATGGGTTTGAAAACACCAGGCATTTTGCTTCCTATAGCAGGAAGGTGCTTTTAATATGGTTTAGATTATGATGGGACAGCAATCACCTATTTCCTACTGTGATTTCTAATCTATGTAATCCTAAAAAGCAATACTGGATTGAAATTGTCTTTCTTCAGCTACTTTTTGCTTCGAGGCAGCTCTACAAGTCCAGTTTTTGAATTGCCCCTAATCTAGAACTGCTTATTGCAGTGGACTCTGGTGCAGATATTCACAGACTTGGAAATGAATCACGTTTCTGTACTCGTCCTTCACTGTGTTTTCCTCATCTTGTTATATTTAGCTGATGAAAGATAAGTTGAAGAAAAGCTTTCTTTATGCAGAAAGAGGAAAGACTGCCATAAGAGACTAAGAGCAGCAGGTCAGCAGACAATACTTTAAACTGTATAGATTTAATCTGCAAGTGTTAGTTGCAAGAAAAGGTCAATTTTGGCCCAAGTTATCTGCTGATTTGTGGGACCACCACACAGCTGGCAAAACAACATGTCTTCTTCCAAGCACTGCATGATGCAACAGCAGAGGGTGTTGCAGATCAGGCCTAAGATGCCCTGAGGAGAACAAAATAGGACCTTACACACCACTTGAATACTTTTTATTTTTCTGGCTGATTCTGTTAAGGTTTTTTTTGTAAGCACCAACTCAGAAATAACCAGAAAATAATTATGATAGAAAAAAACCCCTCAAACATATGTATGCATGAAAAGAGGAGGAGAGAGTTAACACAAGGAAACTGTTTTCTTACTAGTATGCCCAGTCAATAAGTGAATGGGAAAGATAAAATAAAGATTTAATCCACCTAGGGAATACTGAAGTAAAGTGGTGAATCTTTAGACATGACACAAGACCCGTCTTACACATGAAATCCCAGAGGAAATCACTGTCCTGAAACAGGTGATCAAATTTCCTTCAGATACTGGAAAATACACAGAGAAGAGAAAGATTAACCAGCACTTAATGATTCTGGCAGATTGCTTATTTCCCACCTGACAATTTCTAGGGCACCCCAATGCAAATCAAAACCCTGTGTGCTGCTTATAAGCTTCCCCCATAGTAAAAGAAATGAAAATATATGGTGCACAGAGCAGCTAAGAAGGCATATAGACTCTCAGAGGAAAGTCTCGTGGCAGAGAGAGCACATCATTCTCTTGATCCCCCTGCCTTCCTTTTGTCTAACATCCCTATAGGGACACCTCGGAGACCAAAACATGCAAACGTTTAGGATGACTTCCACATACTACAAACAAAGGTATTTTTATTTTTTACGTTATAAAGATAAGGGAAATAACTGATCCCAAACTGGGCGTTGCTCTCATGTCAGTACAATACTCTCTTTATGTCTGTTATTGAGCAAAATCGCTCTAAGGCTGGATATGACACTCCCACCTTCCAAACAGCTGCCTTAACTGCCTTATTGCAAGCAGATAATGACCCTCTGCAATCATATTCAGAGAAGGAATGTCATACTTTCCCTAGTATCTGTATCACTGCTAAATACAGGATTTCCAAAGATGCATCCTGGGAGAAGGGTTTGGTGAACAGTCACGCATAAATCCTGGTTATGGATAGAAACCCATAATTTCTCCAAAGTGATTGACTACTGTAATTTCTGTTCACAGTCAGAAGCCAGCCATCAGCTGCATACATTACAAACTAAATTCAATCTTTGTTCCATGTGCTTTTAATATACAGCTTGGTACAAAACACATATTAATGGCTGTAGGCATTTTACACTGACACAAATGCAACCGAATCACAAAGGAAGAAGGGAAGTTTTACCCCTGCTTGGTTCATACAATGTTGATGAGCCAGTCAAATGTAAGCAAGAAATCAATTCTGCTGGAATGACATGCACAGCCCTCCAGAAGCATCATATTTATTTTTAGGCATAGGACACAAGACTGCCTTTTAAAGAAGTCAGCAATAAATAAGTGTTGGAGGGATGAATTGACAGAGGGAACCCTTTCAGAATGCCCAGGGGGTGCAAATTAAGCAGTAGATTGAGTGCCCTCCATTTTCATTTCTCTACTCCAGTCTCCTAAGCCTCTTTCCTCAGTATGCTTTGTACTGGAAGTGCTGTAAATACACATTCTTATTTGTACTTCACCTAAACTCAGCTCAACTGAAGGTTCATTTCATTTCAACTCGTAGTCAAGGCTGAACTTGGTCCTCGAGAATCTCCAAAGTGTCCAGCTCCCCAAACCATTTCTTGAAGGTTTCTTTAAGTACATATTGCTGACACCATTTTGGGAATATTTTGACAGTATTATTTGAGAACTGAGTATGACAATTAAAAGAAGGAAAAGCCACTCCAGTGGAAAATGGGAAGCTTTCTAGCATGTGGAAAGATCACTGAGCAACAAGTGCTTGCAAGGAAAGAAAACCACACAGTAACATTAAAGATAAAAGTGGAATATGTGACCTTCCCCATTAATCAAATCTGCTCCCTAAAAGGGAGATAAACTTCCTCATTGACTGAACAAGAAAGAAACATGTACCCTTCAGCAGCCATTCAGATTTTGCTGAAGTTTCCGTAAGAATAGCTTTTTAATGAAAAATGTTACCTGGATTTTTGTAGATGCTAAGCACATCCTTGAAATAATGAGGTAAGAATCTTTCTAATAAAAGCAGCACATCCTCCAACTCCTCCAGAATGCCCACAAGCAGAAAATTTTCATTAACGTTCAGCTTTGCTCTTTCAAGGGCCCATTCACCAGGCTCCCTGTATGAAATTGATGGGGGAAGAACAGATGGAGGAGGGAAAAAGAAAAGTTTAATTATGCATTTACTTCTCAAATTCAAGCCAAGAACAAAAGTGAATAAAAAAAATATTCAGTGCTATACTTAGAACAAAAAAAGACCCCCCACCAAACCTGAGCAGCTTACTGAGCTTTTCCCCGCAACATCTAAAATTGGCTTGGCATGTAAAAACAGGATCACATTAAAAGGAGGCTAATCACTGTGTGAAAGTACTCCATTCTGAAGACATCTTTTGCCGAGCTGTTTATCAGCTCAAACTTGTGAACTTTGGTATTTCAACTTGGAAGCAGCACAAATTGTCTGATGGGAGGAATGACTGCCCTGGGTGTTGGAAGGTGCTGAGGGGTGGTGGTATCCCTAAACCACATCAGCAGAACTGTTGGGACCAATGTCCACTGCCTGCTGTTACTTGGTGAATCCTACACAGAACACTATCATTTTCCACCTTGTCCTTCATTTTAACTTCTGCCAAAGTCTCCAGGATCTTCCCTTTCCCTGTTATTACCCCTGATTCCCCTGTAGTTTTGCTACAGGGTTTGCTTTTTTTTTTTTTTGCTGTGACTGATACCGGTTTTTAAGAACAGTTTAGGGTTCTTCTATCTTTTCTCCCAGTGGGAGAAGCTGGCAGAACCTCGGTACATCTTTACGCTTCCCTTTTCCCAAAAGCATAATGTGGTTAGACAACCTTATGAATCCCAAATCCCATATACTAATTCATATTAGTTATGTTCTGGGAGCAGCAGTGTCCCAGTTTGAGACAAGTTCGGAGGAACATCCAAAATGGATGTCCTCTGATAGAAGGCAGGTTACAGCCATCCCTCCCCCACCAGGTTCGGGAAAAATTTTCCTTGGAGGAAAGTGAAAGGGAAGAAAACTATTTATTTAACAGACACAATGCACAATGGGAAAAGAATAATGCTAAATAATAAAACCTCTTGCTGTGGAGAGAACCTGGTAAATTTCAGTCCTTTCTGTGTGTGTAGTCTCTCTCGCTCTTCGGAGCTGGGTCGGCCTGGGCCCCCCTCCAGGCCTCAGTGGAAAGTTCTGAACAGTTCCAGAAGAGGAGAATAAGAAGAAGCCAAAGTCCCAGGGAGAAAAAAAGTTTAATTCTCCATCTCTCTCTGGAGAAAACAGAGCCGAAAGCTGGCTGAAAAGCAGCAAAGGATGCTTCCTCCGCTCTTGCTGCCGCAGAAGCACGCAGAGAGATAGAGTGACCTTGGAGCACAAACTGCTTCAAAAAGTTCGCCTGGCTTTTTTCTTTCTCTCACACCCAGATTTAAAAGACTTGGAAAGGCACAGGACTCATGCCTGGGCACAGAGCAGCAATAGGGGATACACATCATAAAGTCACTCCAAGACATTCCACCTCTTATCCCATATCGTCGGCTCTACACACACACATTAATACATACATATACATATACAGCTGTGTACAAACAGTGACAGTGACACTCAGCAAGCAGTGGTATACAGGCATTCCACATTACAGGTGGTTTTCACCCTTCACATGGTACACAGCATGTTATTCCATCTCTCTGCATTACCCACCATGTGCAATCAGGTCCCTGAGCAAAGACAACCCCATGGATGGGTTTGTCTGTACTCGAGGCAGAATTAATCCAAACAGTCTTTCCTAACCATCCTCTGACATGCACTACAGGGACCTTATCTCCATCTACTGTATGCAGGATTCAGATTGGGCTGGACCAGCTCTATTGTAACCTCGGGTGTTAACTAGCCAGGTGCCTTTGCTAGATGCTGCTCCCAGTTTTTGAAAGTTCCCCCACCTAGTGCCTTCAAGTGGTTTTCAACAATCCATTGCACCATTCCACTTTGCCTGCACTTGCATGGTAAGGATATGTACACCCACTCAATGCCATGTTCCCTAGCCCAGGTGCTGATAAGGCTGTTCTTGAAATGAGTCCCATTGTCAGACTCAATTCTCTCAGGGTACCATGCCTCCAAAGACTTGCTTTCCAGGCCCAGGATGGTGTTCCGGGCAGTAGCATGAGCACAGGACAGGTCTCCAGCCACCCATGGTGGCTTCTACCATTGTGAGCACATAGCGCTTGCCTTGGCGGGTTTGAGGCAGTGTGATGTAATCAATCTGCCAGGCCTCCCCATACTTGTATTTGGACTATCGCCCACCATACCACAGGGGCTTCACCCACTTGGCCTGCTTGATTGCAGAGCATGTCTCACAGTCATGGATAAGCTGGGAGATACTGTCCATGGTTAGATCCACCCCCTGGTCTTGTGCCCACCTATAGGTGGCATCTCTGCCTTGATGGCCTGAGGCATCATGGGCCCATCGAGCTAGGAACAACTCTCCCTTGTGTTTCCAGTCCAAGTCTATCTGTGACACTTCTATCCCTGCAGCCTGATCTACCTGCTTTTGTTTCTTCATTAGCCCTACTCTTGGGGACATGGGCATCTACATGGCGGACTTTCACTGTTAGCTTTCTTACTTGGGCAGCGGGGTCTTTCCACTCTTCAGCAGCCCAGATTGGTTTTCCCCTATGCTGCCAATTAGCCTTTTCCCACTTTTCCAGCCATCCCCACAGAGCATTGGCTACCATCCACGAATCGGTGTAAAGGTAGAGCTTTGGCCACTTCTCTCTTTTAGCAATGTCCAGGGCCAGCTGAATGGCTTTGAGTTCGGCAAGTTGGCTCGATCCACCTTCTCCTTCAGTAGCTTCTGCAACCTATTGTGTGGGACTCCATACGGCTGCTTTCCATTTTCATTTCACCCCTATGTTGCAACAGGATCCGTCAGTGAAAAGAGCATAGTGTGTGTCTTCTGATGGCAGTTGGTTGTAGGGTGGAGCTTCTTCAGCACACATCACTTGTTCTTGTTCTTCCTCATCACTGAGACCAAAGTTTTCACCTTTGGGCCAATTTGTGATTATTTCCAAGACCCTAGGGCGATTCAGTTTTCCGATACAGGCACGCTGTGTGATGAGAGCAATCCATTTGCTCCATGTGGCACTGGTGGCGTGGTGGGTAGAGGGAACCTTTACCTTGAACATCCACCCCAGCACTGGTAGTGGGGGTGACAGGAGGAGTTGTGCCTCAGTGCCGATTACCTCTGAGGCGGCTTGGACTCCTTCACAGGCTTGCAAGATTTCTTTCTCTGTTGGACTGTAGTTGGCTTCAGACCCTCTGTAGCTTCGGCTCCAGAATCCCAGTGGTTGGCCCCAAGTCTCACCAGGCACCTTCTGCCAGAGGCTCCAGGACAGACCATTGTTCCCGGCTGCAGAGTAGAGCACGTTCTTCACTTCAGATCCTGTCCTGACTGTGCCAAGGGCTACCGCATGAGCGATTTCCTGCTTGATCTGGGCAAAGGCTTGTTGCTGTTCAGGGCCCCAGTGGAAATCATTCTTCTTGCAGGTAACTAGGTAGAGAGGGCTCATGATCTGGCTGTACTTGGGAATGTGCATTCTCCAGAAACCTATGGCACCTAGGAAAGCCTGTGTTTCCTTCTTGTTGGTCGGTGGAGACATTGCTGTGATCTTATTGATGACCTCAGTGGGAATCGGATGCCATCCATCTTGCCACTTCACTCCCAGGAACTGAATCACTTGAGCAGGCTCCTTGACTTTGCTCTTCTTGATGGCAAAACCGGCTTCCGGGAGAATTTGGATGACTTTCTCTCCTTTCTCAAACACTTCTGCTGTGCTGTTCCCCCACACAATGATGTCATCAATGTACTGCAGATGTTCTGGAGCCCCACCCTTTTCCAGTGCAGTCTGGATCAGTCCATGGCAGATGGTGGGACTGTGCTTGCACCCCCTGGGGCAATTGATTCCAGGTTTACTGCACACCCTTCCAGGTGAAGGCAAACTGAGGCCTGCACTCTGCTGCCAGAGGAATGAAGAAAAATGCCTTAGCAATGTCAATAGTGGCGTACCACTTTGCTGCTTTGGACTCCAGCTCGTACTGAGCTCCAGCACGTCTGGCACAGCAGCGCTCAGCAGTGGAGTCACTTCATTCAAGGCATAATAGTCCACAGTCAATCTCCATTCTCCTTCAGATTTTTGCACAGGCTAAATGGGACTATTGAAGGGTGAGTGGGTCTTGCTGACCACCCCTTGGCTCTCCAGATCACGGATCATCTTGTGGATGGTAATCACAGCATCTCGAGTTGCCCGGTACTGTTGGCAATGCACTGTCAAGGTGGCAATTGGTACTCTTTGTTCTTCCACCTTCAGAAGGCCGACTGCAGACGGGTTCTCTGATAGCCCAGGCAAAGTGTCCAATTGCTTAATGCCCTCTGTCTCCACAGCAGCTATCCCAAAAGCCCACCTGAGTCCCTTTGGGTCTCTGAAATACCCATTTCGGAGGAAGTCTATGCCCAAAATGCATGGGGCCTCTGGACCAGTCACAATGAGATGTTTCTTCCACTCTTTTCCGGTCAGGCTCACCTCAGCTTCCACCAGGGTCAAATCTTGTGATCCACCTTTCACGCCAGCAATAGAAACAGATTCTGCCCCCACATGTTGCGATGGGATTATTGTGCACTGTGCACCAGTATCAACCAAGGCATCATATTTTTGTGGTTCTGATGTGCCAGGCCAATGAATCCACACAGTCCAAAAAATATGGTTTTCCCTGGTCTCTACCTGGCTAGAGGCAGGGCCCCTCTAGTCCTGGTTATCCTTCCTTCCCTGGTCATACATTTTAGAGGTTCCTTCAAGGGGATCAGACATGTCATCTTCTCTTCCCTCATATATGGCAGTTTGGCTATGGGCAACTGGAGCTACTTCCTTTCTGGTGGAACTTTCTTTCTGAGTCTTGCACTCCTTCAATTCATGCACTCGTGCTGCCAGAGCAGAAGTGGGTTGTCTATCCCACCTCTTCATGTTTTCCCCACTATCGCACAGGAAGAACCACAGCTCACCTCATGGGATGAACCTTCTCTCTCTAGCTGGAGGACATCTGCGTCTGGTAACAGAATCTCTGGTCTGTACCACCGAGATTTGGAGAAGGCCCTCGTTGATCTCCTTCTTGAGTTCCTGGTGATTCTTCTCTATCTTATTTTCCACTTTCTGCAGATGTGCTTCCACAGCTGCAATTCTTGCATGTGCTGGGCCATGCACGGCATCTGCATATGCTCAGAGCTTTGTCACCATATGCTGCATGGTCTCATTCCCACTGTCAGCCAGTTTCATTACTGCTAAAGCAGAAGTGTATTCTTGTGGCCCAACTTGTATGAGCTTTCACCACATCACTGGATTAACTCTGACCCAGTCTGGACTCCTCAATCCGGGGTCATCTGTGCAGACAACCTCTACCACTGTTAGTTCTCTCAAGTGTTGGATCCTTTGTCCTATGGTCTTCCACTGCGTTTGCTGCATATAGAAATCGTCTGCGCACAGGTATCTATCCCTCACGCCACTCACGACCTGTGTCCAGAGACTGTTAGACTCAGCCCTCCTTATTATTGCTTGGTCAATAGCTGGATCACGTGACAGGGATCCCAAATGCCTCGCTTCAGCACTGTCCAGCATTCTATCATCTCCTGCCATGTCCCAAATACAGACCATCCAACTTATTAGGCATTCATCAGACCATCGGGTGTAGTCCTTTGTTAGGCTACGAAGGTCCTTTATGGACATGGACTCAGTAATAGTTTCTGTGCCTGAGTCAGTTGGTGGCTTTGAGGTTCCTTCCCCTGCATCATCATCATCTTTCACTGGGCGATCAGTTTTGGTTGTGTGCTTTTTCCTCGTGACAGGAGCCACTGTCAATGGCTTAGAGTCTCCATCTGGTTTGGGCTTCCTGTCTGGTGTGGCTGCAGCCTGAGTGACTGGGGTGTCTGCAGGCTTTGCTGATTTATCTTCCTGCCCCTCTACCTTTAGCTGCTGCTCCACAGTACCTAGCAGTGTGCGATAGGTATATGTCAAGGCCCAACATATTGCAATGAGCTTTTTCTCATTAGAATTGCCATTGCATTTCTCTTTCAGGTATTTCCCCACCTCAGCTGGGTTCTGAATTTGCCCAGGGGGAAAATTCCAAGCTACTGGGTCAGAGAATTTCTTCAGGGTTTGGCCCATATCCTCCCATTCCCCACACCACTCAGGATTTTCCATGCTGGGTTAGGTGTCTCATCAGTCACCCTGGAAATCTCAGCCCTGATTCTAGACAAACTGCAAACCATATAGAGGAAGCCTACCGGATAAAATACCAGGAAGGCGGTCTCTTTAATATTCAGGGAAAACTGAACATTCTCAAAAGATAATGTATTAAATTTAAAGGGGAAGGAGATGAAAGGCTGGGAAACCCCATCTCCTCCTCTAACAAACTGGGTGCAATTACTAATAAACCCCCAAAACAGGCTACTGAAACTAGGACTGGGATTAGGACGGAGAAACCACAAATCATACACATTTTGAACAGCTGCCTGTACCTCTGTTAACTTCTTATAAATCATTATCACTGAGCACAGCAAAATAGAAATCTGGATTCATGACCCTGCTTGGTAAAAGTTACGTACCAGGGACAAAATCTGAGCAATCTGTGGATAGGCAAACAGGCCTAGGGACCAGAAAGACATTAGTACCTCAAACCAGAGAGACAGTATGAACTCAACCAACATGGTGACTACTCTACCCCAATACAAAGCAATTAAAACCAAACCAAAATGTAATTACTACCGTTTTTTTCATTTTCCTCTGAGCCATGCGCTGGGCGCTACTAATTATTTGTCCCAGTTTGAGACAAGTTCAGAGGAACGTCCAAAATGGATGTCCTCTGATAGAAGGCAGGTTACAGCCATCCCTCCCCCACCAGGTTCGGGAAAAATTTTCCTTGGAGGAAAGTGAAAGGGAAGAAAACTATTTATTTAACAGACACAATGCACAATGGGAAAAGAATAATGCTAAATAATAAAACCTCTTGCTGTGGAGAGAACCTGGTAAATTTCAGTCCTTTCTGTGTGTGTAGTCTCTCTCGCTCTTGGAGCTGTAGTCTCTCTCTCTCAGCTTCTTTGGAGCTGGGTTGGCCTGGGCTCCCTCTAGCCCTCAGTGGAAAGTTCTGAAGAGTTCCAGAAGAAAAGAAGAAGCCAAAGTCCCAGGGAGAAAAAAAATTTAATTCTCCATCTCTCTCTGGAGAAACAGAGCCGAAAGCTGGCTGAAAAGCAGCAAAGGATGCTTCCTCCGCTCTTGCTGCTGTAGAAGCATGCAGAGAGATAGAGAGACCTTGGAGCATAAACTGCTTCGAGAAGTTCACCTGGCTTTTTTTTTCCTTTCTCTTGCACCCAGTTTTAAAGACACGTAAAGGCACAGGATCCATGTCTGGGCACAAGAGCGGCGATAGGGGTACACTTCATAAAGTCACCCCAAGACAAGCAGTCATCATTCATACTGAGACAGGGTATAATGCCAGTGTCCCAAGCCAAAGGAAATCAGTTGCCCACACTGCCTGGGAGCGGCTGAAAATCACACCTCTTCCCTGACTTCATTAGGTTATTGTGGAGCCTACAAAATAGTGAATTTAACATTTATCTGAATACTACTTTCTACTCCTACTAGAGCAGACTTGTAGGAGGTTTTTCATGCTCTACCATGTTCTGTGCACTGATCTGCTTTCTGGAAGAGCAAAGTCTCCTAACAAACACTATGAGCCTCCTGTTTGTAGCTCCTTGTGGGATTAAGATGTAGGTGAAGGAAGTGCAAGGACATGACAGGAGACAGATCTTCAACAAGGTATAAAACAGTACTTCAATATGCTGCTTGGGAACCTCAGAGAGATGTGTTGTGAAAGTATTCAGGCATGTGACTGTTAATGGAATTACTCATGCACACAAGTTCAATGTGCAATCATAAGCATTTGCAAAGAAAGCCAAAATATGTTAATAAAAAATGTGTAATGTAAATGAAGTAATAAACCTGTTTTGTTTCTTATATATAACTTCACTTAAGCCAAAAAAATAAGGCAGGATTTTACAACAAAGATATTTAGAAATGAAGACAAAAGAAGTAACACATTTTCACTTGTTTTTGCTGCTACCAGAAGTATGGCTTTTGAAAGAAGTTCTGGAAAATGTGCAGTTGTTTCATTATGGAGAAGCCTGAATAATACAGAAACAGAATACTCTGAAGTTGAACAAGCCTAACAAAGAACATTTGTTACCAACAGTAGAAAAGTATTTAAAACCAAAAAAGTATTTAAAATTATTCATATATTGTTGCATAAAAATTTACTATGGTATCAGTAATACAGCAAAATGAGAATGGCATACACAGAATGTTAAAAATGAGGTAGCTCAATTAAAGCAGTAGAAGGCTGCACTTTACATAGTTTTAAGCATGATTACGGTTTCTTACATGGACACAGAAACTTGTACTCCTCATATGTAGACCTGATACAAGCATCTGAGCAAATCAAAAACATGTATTACAAAGTTACAGCGCAGATAAAATGAGCAACCCAGAAAAAAATTTCACATAAATACATTTGGATTTGATGAATTATTCATGTTATGAATCAAGAGAATAGTGCTACATTTGCAGTGCCCTCCTTACTTCAAAATAAATGCATGCAGTTACCACATACAGTGCTACATTCCTTGTACTTACATTTCTCTCTTGTACTTCAAATAATGTCATCTCTTTATTACCAGTTTCTGACAAAATGTTGGCAATAGCTATTGCTGAACAAATTGAAATACCTTGCATATATTTACCTGCATCTTGGATGTTGTCCACAGAAATACGGTATGATGTAAAATAACCTGGGATTGGAACATTCAGGGTAGTTTTCAAGGATACATACATTAATGTCCTGTGGGGGAGGAAAGAAAAAAAATTACTGTATTTTCCTTTCTCTATTAGACACTGTTTTCTTTATCTCATACTTTCTATAGTCATCTCAGGGTCAAAGAACTGTGCTGAGGCTACAACAAAAATCTTAGAAGTCATTTATTGGTCCATCTATCTACTTCTAAATAGCAGCAGGGGAAACAAAAAGTTATTTTGTCCTAGAATGCAGAAAGCACTTTTCTCTTCCTTGCTGCAAACCCCACAATTATTATACTGAGATTAGTGTATGATTCAAAGTGGGACACATTAATCAACTCTCATACTGAGTAATATTTAAAATATGCAGGAGATTATTTTCAGGCTCTTCTTTGTTCTAAATACACCCTGGAGGAAACCTGAAGTAGCAAGAATAAATGAAATTCAAGCAACAATTATTACCTGTTCTCTCTTTTTTTTTTTTTAAATTCTGCTTCATTCAATGACTGGAATGAAGATATGTAAGCTGTAATTCACACATCTCACTCAACAGTAGAACATACATCACTTTTGGTTACAATTCTGTAAACTTCTCAGATTTTCAGAACTGAGCCTACTGTGCAAAGCCCCACTGAGAAAAGGGGTTATAAGAAAGCATCATTTTCATGAAATATCATTCATCTAATTAGAAGCTATTTATCATTTTTCAAAGAGTAGGCATAGCTACTGAACCCTGAGGAACTGCATTCCATTTATAGCTTTACTTCAGCACAATAAGAAACACGTGGGATTGAATTCCATTATCCTTATCTAATCTAATAGAGCCTTACTCTGCAAGCAGACACACCCACTCCAGAGACATACAGGGCAAAAAATGTGTAAGACAACAAAAGCAAGAAAGGAAGGATCTCACCTCTGCAGAATCAATCTTCACTGTTATTCAGATGTGTGCTTTCACAATGTAATAGGCGTGATACACATCAACATCAAACCAACAACTAAACAAATCCGTATTTTATCAAGTAAATAAAATGGGATAGAGAACATTCCACAACATAGATGTGCTTGGCAGCATGGAAGACACAGACAGCATCCCCTGCTCTCCAGGGGCAGGGCAGGGTGCAGGCCTCCAGCATCTGCATCTGAGGCCTCATCAGAGAAAAGCTCTTCCCAGAACTTCAGTTCTCTCACCTAACTACATTAGAGCCCCATTTGGGTGTGTAAGCCTTTTAAAGTACATTTCTGGTTCCTACCCTGTCTCACACTAACGTGAATCCAATTTTATAAGCACATCAGAAGACCTTGGGCTAGGAAGTAAATCACATGGTGAGGAACCATTAAACAAAACAACATAAGAACTGCCAACAGGGATACAAACAATCAATTTCCCCTCCTCCCCACAGTCTATTCAGGGCTTGCCTTAAACACACACCAGAAGATTTATGGTCAAGACCTGAATTTTGACATTAAAGACTCTGAGCTGAAGCTAACCAGCCCCCCATTCTCAATGCTATGATTACTAAGAAATCTTAGTGTGGATGTACAGATTGCACAGGCAATGTGCCTCTCTCCGATCATCCCAATCGAGTTTTTTTAACATGAATTACAAATTGCACTTCTTTAAAGGCTTATTGTGCTTTTTACTATAGACACCACCAGAGATGCTTTCAGGGATATATATTTTTGCCTTTCACAAGAACCTAAAGACCTGCAATGAATTAATAAATTGCTTGGATTTTAAAAAATCTGAAATATTGCCCTGACAATGCTTTAAATTATGTCCAAGCTGGCTTGCACTTGATTGATGGATTAGATGGAAGGTAGAGAGAACACCTACATAAGATTTAAAAATCTGTAGCAACACCCAACTAAGTATATTATCTCTTTTCTCACTCTCATACAAAGGCAAATGGACATTAGCTTCCAACAAAGAAACTTACCATTTCTTTGCAAGAATAATGAATATGGTGGGTCAGAAAATATTCTCCGAGAGGAGTATCAATACAAAAGTGTAACCGGGACCTTCTTGTAATTGTGAAAACAGTATTTGATTCACATGGCCAGAGAAACATCTGTACAATAAAAGCAATGTAAATTCACATGGAAAGTCGTGCAGCTTTAGCAAGTGAACAGCTGACAGTAACTCAAAAAGAGATTTTTAGTGTCCTTTTTAGAGTAAACTGGTGTAGGATCACTGAAACAACCAGGCGGACTCTAATCTAATCTTCCCTGCTCCTTGTTGATGACTCAAGGTTTAATACAAAGGCCAGGTGAGCTTTCCTACAAACTTACAATCTTTTGCCACACAAGGACATGCATTTCACCTTCCTGACATCAGAAGCACCAGGCTTTCTTTGCAGTAGAAGCACCACCCCTTCCCAGGCTTTGTTTGCCACCACTGCTGTGATCTGTATTCCAGCTGCTGAAGTGTCCTCATGCATTTGTAGCACATGATCACTCCATGAGATGTGAAATCAGTTTTCAACCAACAAAACAGGGTGAAAGAAAGATCAGATGGAGGTATGCTAGTCATTTAAAACTTAAACACCCCTAAAGGAAGATGCCTTTTGGTGCTAGTGGCACTCAGGAATTTCTGGGGTTTTCCTGGTGCATGGAAAACCAAGGTGAAACGACGCTACTCTAGGCACTGTTACTCTGCTATCCTAAGCAACATTAATTGAACCACATTTCCCAGTAAGAACATGCTTTCTCAGCAGCACACAGATCTTTCAGGGCAGAAATGTTTGTGTGTGAGACAAAAATTTGCAAGGTGACAGATGACAGCCTTGCTCATTTAAATCACTGGAGGAGCTTTCTAAAAGAATTATTTTAACACAGTCTGGAAAGATACAGAACGAAACACAGAGGGGTACTTTGATCATAACCCTTCACAAGAAAGAAAGAGGTATTTTACTTTATTCTTCAGCTCCTGGCTACAATTCATATCACTCACATCCCACTAGGCTTGTGTCTTCAACAGGGCAGTGGGAGGCCTGGGAATCAGCCCTGGGGCTCCAAGTAACAACAGAAACTGTCTTTCTTTTAAACAGTACTATGTTTTTCTACTCATGTAACAATTTTGTCTGAAAAGTTAAGCCGGTAATTTCTGCTGAGTTCTTCTGTAAAATTGTCTTTGAAATAAAAATCACAACATGCCTTAATCCTTTAATCTGTCGATGAGTCAGACTACTGATCTATCAGAAATAGATCAAAGGTGCATTATTAATATGTTTTTCTGAGATTAATAATAAACTATTTTATTTGCCATAGTGAGCTCATACATGCTATAAGAAGAAGTCAGCACCCAACCAAAAATATTTCATAGAATCACTGAATCATCGGGTTTCGAAGAGACCTTCAAGATCATCTAGTTCAACTGTTAACCCAGTACCACCACAATCACCCCTAAATTATATCCCCAAGTGCCACTTGGGACACATATCCAGATGCCTCTTTAACACTTCGAGGGATGGTTACTCCATCATCTCCCTGGGCAACTTATTCTGATGTCTAACACCTCTTTCAGTGAATTTTTTTTTTTTTAACTATCTAACCTGAACCTCCCTGATGCAACTTAAGGACATTTCCTCTCATGAAACCTCCTTTCAGGTAGTTGTAGAGAGTGAAGGGCTAAAAAGTTCCTTTGGGACTTCTAATGCCATCACAAAAAGAGAAAACTTTAAGGTGCTCTTTTTTAGAACAATAAGCAATTTACTGAAGTTAATGTCTTTAACTTATGACAAACACTGTACCATATACAAAAAGATGTGCCATAAGATTTGAGAATTTGATTTTTTTTCGTCCTAATACAAAATCCTAACAGTACTGACAGAAATAGCAACTTTTTTTTATCCAGTAGAAGGAACACCCAAATTTAAAAAAAAAAAAAAAAAAAAAATCTTAGGCTTCAAGGTATTCCCTATTTTTTGATTATCAGTGTCTCAACCAAAAATTACAGAAACACCAAATTCTGTCATGGATGCATTACAATTCTTAGTAGCCCTGACAATTTAAAATACGGAATCATAACTCACATACATGCCTTGCAAATAATTTCCATTCCATTCCATCTGTTCATCTACAGAAAACTACATAAATATCCTTTCTCTCACAACCAAAACGAAAAATACACACCCTCTTTCTACGCCCTGCCCCTGTGGGATACCTCAACTTGTGTGAAACCAGGAGACCTTGCTCAAAGCCCAGGAACAGTCCATGCTCCTTCAGACTGGAGGGTGAAGATGTGGAGGTGTGTCAGCAGCAACCTAAATAAATATCTTCCAAGTTTTCATAAAAGGAAATGGAATAAAATGATGTGGAAAACCAGTGACTGAGCCCAGTCTACGGTGACTTCTCCTGCTTACAATGCTGCTCTTCATATACCACTACAGTCAGCAGTGCAGTCTTGTCCTTACTGTTGCCAGCCAAGGAAAATTCTTCCAACTCTCCAGAGAGCCACCGAGAATCCTCTCACAGCTTGTAAAGTGTTCTCTCACATACTTGGTGTTTGTAAAGAGGTCAAACTGACCATTACATCCTGAGGACAATGTTGCATCATATGAACTAAACACAGCCACGCTAAAAAAACCCCAACATAATTCCCCATCTTTTCTGGCCCCAGCTAGGGAACTCTGGGGAAGAAAATGTAAACATGATGGCTCGGGAAAGGGCTTTTGAGTACAAATATGAAATGAAAGAAGGAAAAGCAAAACTTCCTCCTTCAGAAGGCTGCAGAAAGACACTGAAAAGTCAAGGTATAGGTGGCATGAAGGTTTCCAAGTATAAATGTAACATGACTTGCTAAGTCTTACTTAGGAGCACAAATTATTTACACATTTAATGAAACATAAGATACAATGCACCACACTTTTATTCCTAATTAGAGAGAGTTTTACTTCACCAGGTGATATTTAATGTTTCTATTCAATCCCAATCAAGTATTTGGATAACTAGAGCCACACAGCAGCAAGATGACTTCTTTCTTTCAAATTCTGGAGGCATTTGGTATCTGTTTGTGCACCTATGCCAACATCACTGGCAGCAGATTGCTGTGGAGCGGGCAGGTGCTGGGCATTGCTTCCCAAATCAGCACTACCAACATAGACAAAGCCAAATGTTTCTCATGCTGTGCTGTTGTGGTGCTGAGCCTCTCCAAGGTGGGCTGCCAGGTGGGGTGGACTGTGCCAAACTGTGTGGGATGATTGTCCTCTGGAGATGACAGTAAGCTGGACAAGTTTATTGGGACACCAGTGGCAGCTGCAGAGTGACCAGTGGGCATCCTGGGGAGAAGCTCCACAAGATGGCAGAGCAGATCCAGCTAACCCTAGAATGCAGGGTTTCTGTCTCCAAATGCCCCCCTGCACCAGCTGTGATTGCCCCTTCACTTCTGTGAGGCTCTGCCAGCTCAAAAAGCAACAGAAACCCTTTTCTGTTCCTCCTCCACTGCCTTCTGGTCTTCTACCAGAAGAGCAAACAACACGGGGCTTGCGCACATAAATACCACAACGCCACCACAGCACTCCAGCTGCACAGGGCGACACAGGCCACAGCGGATGACTTCAGTCACTACTTTAATGTCCTTCACAGCCTCCCGTGGGCATCCACCCTCTCTTGCCTGGGGTCCTCCACCGGCTGCAGGTGGACACCTGTCTCACCATGGTCTGCACCACAGGCTGCAGGGGAATCTCAGCTCTGGTGCCTGTAACACCTCCCCTCTCTCCTTCTGCATCGACCTTGGTGTCTGCAGAGCTGCTCCTCTCACATATTGTCACTCTTCTCCAGCTGCAATTGCTCCTGTGCAGTAACTTCTTTGCCTTCTTAAACAGATTACCCCAGAGGTGCTACCACCATCACTGGAGGGCTCAGGCTTGGCCAGCAGCAGGTCCATCATGGAGCCGGCTGGCATTGGCTGCACGGGACATGGGGGAAACTTCTGGCAGCTTCTCACAGAAGCCCCTCTGGCCCCCCAGTACCCTGCCACTGCTACCAAAAGCTTGCCACGCAAACTCAACACATTTTTGTAGAGGATAATTCTGGGGTTTCTTTGAATTGACTTTACAATTTCTTCTGGCAAAATACATGTTTTTACTTCCCCCCCCCAAGTAAAGAGGCTGCCAAGTTTAATCCCCACTTTTTTTTTTTTTTTTCAATGGACTCTTTAGCCTGGGCTAATTTGCCTGACTTTTCAGCCAACAATGTATTACACTTTTCTTTCTGGCATCTTAGCAAGTGAAGCAGCAGCTAACAAAACAGCATCTTCTGCTAACCATCTACATTTTCATTAAGTGCAGACATAAGTTATTCATTCATATACAAATTTTTGCTGGCATTGACATAGCAAAAGTGATGAACTATGCCCACAATGCCACTATTCAGATGTGACAAACATTAAACACATTTGTACATCATTATTTTCTAACTTAAGATGATGTACAACATCAAGAAAATACATAGGTGGATATATTTCTCTCTTTTCTGTTATCAGAAATCATGTTAGTAATTTGTCAAAAGTAAGTTTTACTAGTAAGAATGGAACCACTTCACAGTTGTAAGCAGACACCATATCATATCTTTCTTTTCCATTGCTTCTGTATTTTTCACCTCAAACCATCTTAGCATCGAAATACATAAAAAAAAGTAGAAAAAAATTATGCCAAAAAAAGGGTGAGTGGCTGCCAGCTGGAAGCAGTGTGTAAGCATTAAATAACTATCCTGTTACAGAGGGCACAGATCCAGGGAAGACCAAAAATGAAGACTGTTATACTGTAATCAAGAACGAATCCCACTGGCAACTAACAAGGAGACAGTACCTCTGCTAATTCTGTTTACCAACACTTCTTCATAGAAGAACCTGGAAAATTTGTCTGCTTGGATGATGAGCTTTAATGAAATCAATTAGGAATGGCATATATTCAATTCTGCAAATGCTGAGCAGGAAATACCCACCACCTCAAGGACTTTTCAGCCCTCCCTAATGGAGGGCACGAGGACTCCAGAAAATTGATGCCTATAAAAAAGCAGCAAGTCACAGAATGGTTTGGGCTGGAAGGGACTTTAGGATCACCTAGCTCCAATCCCCCTGGCAAGGCAGGGACACCTTTCACTAGATCACGTGCATCAAAGCCCCATTCAGCCTGGTCTCCCCAACACTTCCAGGGATGGGGCATCCACAACTTCCGTGGCAACCTGTTCCAACAACCCTCACAGTAGAGAACTTCTTCCTAATCTCTAAACCCACCATCTTTCAGTTTAAAGCCATTGCCCCTTGTCCTGTCACTACATGCTGTTTTTAAAAAGTCCCTCTCCAGGTTTCTTGTAGGCCCCCTTCAGGTACTGGAAGGCTGCTCTAAGGTCTTCCCTTCCCTTCCCTTCCCTTCCCTTCCCTTCCCTTCCCTTCCCTTCCTTCCCTTCCCTTCCCTTCCCTTCCCTTCCCTTCCCTTCCCCAGGCTGAACAACCTCAACGCTCTCAGCCTGTTTTCATAGGAGAGGTGCTCCAGCCCTCTGATCATCTTCATGGACATCCTCTGGACTTGCTTCAACAGGTCCATGTCCTTCTTATGTTGAGGGCCCCAGAGCTGGACTCAGCAGAGTTGTAAAAGAGAAAGTCATAGAAGGTGGAGTCTCACTTCCCTTGACCTGCTGGCCATGCTGCTTTTGTTGCAGCCCGGGACACATTTTGCATTCTGGGCTGTAGGTGCACATTTCTGGCCCATGTCCAGCCTCTGATCTACCAGCACCACTAAATCCTTCTCCCCAGGGCTGCTCTCCATCTGTTCATCCCCAACCTGTACTGATACAGAGGGATTGCCCTGACTCAGCTGTAAGACCTTGCACTTGGCCTTGTTGAACTTAATGAAGTTCACAAAGGCCCACTTCTCAAGCTCGTCCAGGCACCTCTGGATGGCATCCCTTCCCTCCAGCATGTCAACCACACCACACAGCTTGGTGTCATCAGCAAACTTGCTGAGGGCATGCTTGATCCCGCTGTCACCCACAAAGATGTTAAACAGCGCCAGTCCCACTACTGACCCCAAGGAATGCCACTTGCCACTGGTCTCCACTTGGGCATTGAGCCACTGACTGCAACTCTTTGAGTGCGACTGTCCAGACAATTCCTTAACCACCAACTAATCCATCCATCAAATCCACGTCTCTCTATTTTAGAGACAAGAATGTTGTGTGGGACAGTGCCAAATGCTTTGTACAAGTCAACATATACAGACAGTAATTTATGCTCAAAAAAGATAGTTCTAGAGTACAGATAAAGTTAATTTCTGACAGGTGACAGCCTCAGCCTGGAGCTGACTGTGAGGCTGAAGTCAGTGGGCTGAAAGAGGACAGAGATGCTGCTGCTGGGTGATGGTGCTCCTGGTAGGGTGGTCTCACCATTCCTGGCAATGCAGTTCAGCCTTGGCTGCCCCTGTCCCGGCAAGAAAGGCAGAAGACTCAGGTTGTTGAGAAGTATTTTAGACCAACCTTTGCTAAAGGAGAAGCAAGTTTATCTATACCAGGTTACCATTTATCCAATCTCTTAAAAAAAAAGTTCATATCCACTGTAATTCATAGCAATGCTTTACTGCTCCTACTGTCAGGAAACCTTTACTAGTATCTGATACAAAACCACCTTAATGTAATTCAGAAAACTGCTTTGTCTTGATCTCAATGAACACAAGGAATAGCTGCAGGACATCGGCTTTATAGCACATCTTTTATTCACCTGAAGATTTCTATTTCCCTACAGCAATTCCTTTTTAAGACCATCTTCTGGACTCTCTTCAATTTCTCAGAAGCCTTAAAACAGAACAACTTTTAACTTAGGCTTTTTCACTAAAACCAGAAAAGACCCTGCCAGTGCCTTACTAAGCTCTCATCTGAACAAGGTAGTGCCTGGGAATTAGGGAATCATTTCATGTCTCTGGCTCCTGGAACCCAACATCTTTTGTTTACCTTGAAATGCTGGATCCCAGAAAATACTTGTGCTAAAACATTTTTAAAAAAACAAATTGGAGGAGATGCAGAGGAAATCATCAAGTAGCGCTGTGGATCATCACCTCTCTAATACATCACTCTTTTAACATTAAAAGCATCTATGTTCAGCCAAGTATACTGCAATACTAAGACTCTGTGACCTGTATTAACAGCAAGTCCTGCTCACAACTGAGCAGTAATATCCGTTACCAGATTGCTCAGAATGAAAAATCATATGAGAAAAACCATGGGACATCACAGAAACAGAATGGTATGGATTGGAAGGGAAATTAAAGAGCATCTAGTTCCAACCATCCTGCCATGAGCAGGGACACCTTCCACTCAACAGGTTGTTTGCATACAGAAAAGGGCTCTCTAGAAAAAGCGTAAGTCAGAGAAAAATAGTCTCGAACTGAAGTGACAAGCAAAGACACTTTTGAAAAAATGGATAAAATAAACAGAAGATTGCCAGAACCTAGCTAGTATTAGACAACATCGTAATGAACAACACAATCAGCAAGGGGAAGAAAGAAAATCAGCAGAAAAAGCTTCTTTATCTTGCAACAGGATCTTTGATCCAGTCACTAAAGATGTGATAAACACAGTCCTTTGATCTCAGGAAAAAAAAAAAAAGGGGAAAAAAGAGAGGATAGAATGATTAAGGGTAGGAAACTAAAGACAGGAATAAAATAGCTGGTTTTCTTAGTGAAATGAGACACTGAGTAAGGGCGCACAGCATCTGTGCTGGACAATACTCAAGAATAACAAAGAAGGGTTAACAGTAAAGTAGCAACTTTTTCAGGGAATATTAATGACAGCAGATAAGAAATCTGACCTCACGGAGATACAGAAGGACTCTATAATGCTGAAAGACATTCAGGGCTGGTAAAACCATAGATTCTTACAACAGGATACTCTGGATGACAAGGATGTAACTGGATTTGAAAAGAAAAACCCAAATCACCAAAAGAATAACAACAATAATAATAATAAAATAAAAATTATATATTTATAGAAGAGAGATCTGTCAAAGGCTACTAAAAACAGATATGGCAGCAATATCTGTTGGTAAGCTGAAGGACGTCAGAACCTGGGAGGACACTCAAGGGGAAGCACCTTTTAGCCTGTTCCCAGTTTGTACTGGCTTCCCCAGATGGGCTGGATGGTGCTCATGTCTCAAGAAGGGCCTAATGCAGAAAGTTCACACCTCCACATATGACACAGTGTCATTTGCACAGATACCAAGGAATTTAAATGTTTCAAAATGTCACATTTCCTACAACACAGGAAAGCCTATTTTAATAATGAGACATTTCTGTAGTTCACATTTTTCTCCCATTTTCTTTCCCAGGTCAAACGTTCCCATTCCTTTAAAGCCTGACTGGATACACAGAAATTATACTCGGCAGATTTTAGCCCTAACCTCAAAAATGCTTATATTAACAGAAACACATTTAAGTTCTATGAATGCCTCAAAATCTTGAAGCTAGCATTACACATTGTTTTTAGCAGAGGTCCACAAAAATAGTTTAAACAATATGAAAGTTTAAAAGAGGCTTATTAGAACAAATATCAGAGGTCTGCATACTAAATATATCATTGGAGAAAAGAAATCCATGAGCCAAAAGGAAATTAATTTTATTAACAATGAGCATTAGATATTATTGCTTTCATACACCCCAAAAGGACAGAGGCAAAACAAACATAAGAGATCATTCCATTTGCCTTTTTTTTTAATAGGATTTCATGTGACAAGAATTGGGGAAGAAAATGCTTACTTTCTACAATATAAATCTTCAAAATAAAAGAGTGAAGAGACGGAGAAGGAGAGACATGGACAAGGAAAGATATGCCCCATGAATCCAAAAAAATTATTGCAAGCATCAGGAAAGAAATAATTTTTTAAAATTAGTAAGCTTTTCCTAATCTGCAGATGTAGCAAAATTTTCACTTAAGAAAATAAGCACTCGCTAGCTAATGCATGTTTTATTTCAACATACTGCTCGGTTACAGCTTAGGCTATGTGCTGTGACAAATTCCAGTGATACAATTCCCTTTCGCTGAAGTTAAAGGGAGAGAGGCTGTATCCAACAGCTCCTGGTATGTCCCTGAAATAATCCAGTCACATCAAGTACACTGTCCAGCAAAAGAGGAAAATAAACCTGCTCCTGACCTCTGAATTAAAAAAGAGAATATATATGATTCACCATACAGTACACATTTTAAATTTCTTTGGTACTGACTTTTAAGAGAAAAGTTCCTCATGGCACCAATATCTAATGTCTTTTATGTCCCCTTGACCTACCACATTTGTGGTGGCACTTTAACACAAACCTGTTGAATGGCGAGAAAACAGCTAGAAGTTTGACTTGTGGGCTAATTTTGCTTTCTTATCAGTCTTCTGCCTAGTGTTGACTGACTTGGAATCTCTCCCTTCATCTCTCAGGGCTGAATTGCAAAAGGAGCTGCAGAGCAGAGAAGAAAATCATACTGCTGCTGCATGTGGCTTCCCTGCTGCTGCAACTGGACATGGTTTCTGCTCTGCTGCCCCCATCTAATTTCCCTAGTTAAAATCTTTCCTGCTGAACAGTTCTAATGTTTTTCTGGAAAATTACTAACACTTTGCATTATTCATAGCACTGCCATTCTGAACAGCAGACACAAAATGGAACATATTGATTCCACTTTTCAGTTTGACAAGACTATCACCGTACTGACAACACCAAGTATTAAAAACCTCCTAAAATTAAAAGGTTCAGAGGCATAAATAATGTTCTTATTTGCATTTTTTCCTTTTTTTCCCCACTTTTTAAATCTTTAGTCGTCTGCTGAAGTTCTTTTCTACAACTATGAAAAACAAAACCATACTTAGCTCCCTACACAGAAACCCAGAATCTCTCAATGCCTTCATCTCAGGTGCTATGGCTTCAAAAAGCTCAGCAAGCAAAAAGATCAAGTATAAAACCATGAAGGTTAATAAATCTGCTATGAAGAGAAAAAAAGTGTAAAATAGGCTTTTTTCCATCTCCTTTCTGTTAATCAAAAACATAATCTCTTTGGATTACATTCTGAAGAATTTTTCTACATTTTTTTCCTTCAGTCATTGATGAACACTTTAGTTTTCTTTTTTCCTTTCAAAGAGAACAGAAAATTAATTTTGAAGAAAATAATAATCTCATTTAACAATCCATCTTCACCATGGAAAGTTTCCTATTTGCCACCAGTTAGTGGATTTTTCCCCAAGAAAAAGGAAATTACTCTTGACAAGCTCAGTTATGAATAGTGGCTGGCTTTGCTTGGATCAGAGTTCATAGGAAAAAGCTGTGTTCAAGGTAACCTGACTAGACTGTGTTTCAGTAATTTACTGAGCAGTAGCCAGTTTTGCTGAAACAATGGCAGTCTGTTTTCCAGAGTCTGGAACAACAATCAATCAGCTTAACACCCATTGTTGGGGTTTTTGGATGGTTTGGTTATGATTTTATGTAAAGCAACTATATTTACAAGGGATAGAGGAGCTTTGAAAAGTCTAGCAAACAAGAAAAGAAAGAAAGCAACACTTAGAATAATAGTAAAAAAAAAAAATGAACACTGCTTTTACTTCAAAGGAGAATTTCACTACCTTGTTACACAGGGAATGTATTTTCTCAGTGGACACAGCAGGTCTGCTGCTTATCCTGAAAGATGGAGTTGCCTTTTCATTCAAGACATGCACCCACCATCCCTGTGATAATTCACAACCATGTAATATCATCAGCAAACTGGTGAGGGACATGTATTTATCAAAAAGGTAATTCGACTTCAAATAGCCATCTTAAGGCAAAAACCAAAAGCACATTTGAAACAGTTGATGTCTGTTTCTTGGGGATTTTTTTTTCACATTTATTTCTTTAAATAATGTGGAATTACAAGGAAGACAATAAAAAATTATTTCCTGGCAGCAGTACTCTTCCTTACTTGACTGTTAAGGAAAAAATGGCGAAATGCCCTGAACCCCAGCTCAGTGACAACAAATACAATTTTACAGTTTATCACACTCTGTTCCCTCACATTTTCTCCTGGCAACGGTAACTCACCAAGTTATGAAAAACTGCTTTTATTTTTTCTTTTGAATTTGATTAAAATCCACCACAAAAAGGCTGAAGGAATCAGCTTTCTGGAGGACTTCCTCTGACCATCAGTATCCTTCAGATGTCTGGGGTTATTTCTATTAGGTTTCCAGTTCATTAAGGTGCCACGATGCCTTAGAGCATGTGGCTTGAATCCATCCTTGTTTCAGGGAACAGAAGCCATTAGTCCTTCCATTGCACTGAGCAGCAAAACTTGTCAACTCTTTTGATTGCAGTTGCTTATCTATCTGGCAAAGAAGCCAATCGGTCACCTCATTGTCTGAAGTCCCTCGTCCTTTCACATCTCTTCAGGAAAAGAAGAGAAGGGAGGTCACCTAAAATTAGTCTGGAGCCTCTGTACTGAAACTGTTACTCTAATAGAAGCTACTGGTATGCCGAGATGAAGAGAAGAGAGAAGAGAGAAGAGAGAAGAAGAGAGAAGAGAGAGAGAAGAGAGAAGAGAAAGAGAGAAGAGAGAGAAGAGAGAGAAGAGAGAGAAGAGAGAGAAGAGAGAGAGAAGAGAAGAGAGAGAGAAGAGAAGAGAGGAGAGAGAGGAGAGAGAGGAGACAGTGGTAATACCTTCTATGACAAGAGGGAAAATCTGATTTCTGGAATATCTGACACCTGAAGAGCACTCCTGAGGGAAAGCACAGCAGCCACTTGCCAGGCAGGGCCAAGCAACCAGAGGAACATTACAATCCATCTGCCAAAACAAACCTATGGCATTTGGTTGTTTTTGGAGAAACACAAACACCCATCTCTATGTCATAGGAGCATACTGAAGCAAACAAAGCAAGAATAGACAGACTGCCTGATTTTTAGGCAGACTGTTCCCCAGTTCAGATCTGTTCATTCTGTAATGAGACAAAAACAAAACCTAGATTTGCACCTCTGTCCTTCATCTTCACTGCTGTACTAAGGGTTCTTTCCCTGCTGGGCTGGCTGGGAAGAACCTCCCACCTCCCCAGTGGGACAAGCAGCCCAGTTGTGTCCCACAGGAGATTCTGGCACCCCATATGTCCCCTGGCTCCAGGGACATGAGCCTTGGTGCTGACCAGAAAGGAGCAAGCGCATGGTGCTCCAGCAGGTCCTCGGGTCCCTGTGAGCTGGGACCAGGATAAGGCACAGGATTTTACTCTGTAGGGTATAATAAACCTTAAAAACTTCAGAATAACTGGAATAAACTAAGTCTTCAGTATATCTGGGCACTGATATCCCTTTTTTCCACAAAATGCCACCTCTGCTTCCATATGGTTTCAACATAAACTACATCAGTCTTAAAAATACAGAATTCACAAGTGTGACCCAGCCATCCTGCAGTCAACAGAAGAGTCCACACCAGCACCAAAAAATTACATGATAGGAAAATATTTTGTTGTCAACAAACACCTAAGGCCCAGGACAGCCTTGGATGCTTGTATAAAGACATGCCTATCCCTCACCACGTCAGCCGTGCACCACGGGTGAGCAGTTCTCCTAAATCTACTGCCCTGCGCTCTCTTTGCCATCTACCACCTCAAAGCTTCAGCTTTGCTGTAGCTGAAGGAAGTTTTAGAGATCAGGATCTCTGCTTATTTCACTTTGCTGGCAGCTCTGACAGCCAGAAAACTTAGGTATAAACCACAAAAAGGAAAGAGGAAGGAGAATGACAGACAAGGAATAAAACGGGCTAATAAATTCAGTTTTATTTTCATGGATTGTCAGTTCCTGCAGGTTTTGACACCTAGGGAGTGAAGTGAGTATCTGACTGCTTGAAATTACAGTATCATGCCACAGCCTGAACACATTCAATATGCTGGCAGTAAGAGGAGGGCTGTCTCTCTCTGCCCTTCTTCTGTCAGGAGGAGTAAAAGGTTCTGCAGTTTCCTTCCCCATCCGACTGCCAATAAAAGAGCTTTCATTTAAGGTGGTTAAAGCATAACGCAACAAGGAAGAGGAAACAGGCTCTACTCTTAGCAAGGAATGCATTTAGGAGGTTTTATAGGATGGTTTTCTAGGGACACCTACCATGATTTCATCAGACAAGTCTTCAAAAAAATTGTTAATTAAGCATAATTTCCAAAAGTCTGACTCCTACTACTAAATACACACACACATATGCATTATTACACCATATTTTTAAGACGGACTATTTGCTGGTCAATGCCCCATCTCTGTTATTTATGCAATGTATAAACTGTAACTTTAAAAATATTGATTTAAAATTTTATACTAACAGAAATTGAAGGCATTCTTTTTTTCTGGATGATAAAACATTCCAGTTCTAAAAACCACTGTATTCCAACTTAAGACAAACAAAATATCAATCAATAATTAGCTTTACTTGAGGACTATTAAACACTTCTTTCAGGTTCATAATGCCCAAAATGCTAGACTATGCACTGAAGATAACATCCGTATCACACACAGATCCTCTTGTTTTCGTTCACCTAAAATAGTTATTTGTCAGCTAATTATCATTGTTAAATCATCCCTTACTGGGAATCATGTAAGTGTTATCTCCTTAGATGTGTCCTCCTGTTACTTTCACATTAACAAAGTACATGAGAACTGAAAATGCAAATACTCAAGGCTTACAAAAATTATCAAACACCTGAAACTCACCCATACTGAGATTACTGTAAATAAAAACAAAGAGACTTTGCATTTCTGAAAAGCATGCACTGAAACAAATGTTTAAACCCACTATTTTAAGGATTTTTACATCTTCTGGTGTCTTTACTATTACAGTGCACAGTGTAAAACTGTGGATGCAGTTCATACTTTAAATGCATTTTTATCTTAGCTTTTAAAGATAAATTTGAGAATAGTCATGACAGTGTTAACAATTAATAGCTTCAGCATCAGTTTGGAACTTACAAAAATTAATTTGATTGGCAGAGATGTAAGACAACAAAGTCTTAGCCACTATGGCATATACCCAAGAACACTCAACTACTTCAAAGTCAAGAAACAACACATTCAGCTGGAGATGTCTATAATTTTAACTATCTTATATAAATCACCTAGTAGTAGAATTCACTTGTAAGCATGTATAAAGTTTGCTTTTGAGTCACCCAGAGAAGAAACCAATTTCAGAAAATCAGTACTGGCTATAAGGAACATTTACTATACACACAGGACCTTTCTCTGGGTGCCCCTGAGGCTCTAGATATGCACTGGTCAGATATATTCTGATGAAGAGGTGCTGCTTTGATAATTAACAGCCCTTGGGGGCTACATAGTTGCACTTTTAAAAACAGATTAGAGTGGAATATTTCAGTTGACAGGGATCTACAAGGATCCTCTGGTCCAACTGCCTGACCTATTCAGGGCTGACCGAAAGTAAAGTGTGTTGTTACGGGCGTTGTCCAAATTGCTCTTAAACGTCCACATGCCTTGAGCATCGACCACCTCTCTAAGAAGCCTGTTACAGTGCTTGACCACTCCCTCTGTGAAGAAATGTTTGCTAAAATATTTCCTTTTTGGATACATATAAACTTATTCACAACAATGACCAGCAAGGACTTCCACAGCTTAATTACATGTTGTCCAAAGTATTGCATCTTTCTATTTTTTACTGGATCCGGCAATTACCCACTCCAGTTGTGACCTTCTATTAGTCTTACACTGAAACAGCCCTCAAGCAATCATCCTTGAGGTCACTTTTTCATGCCTCCTGAAAATCTGCCTTCTTGTATCCTTTCCATTGTTTACTTCTTCCTCTTTTGAAGAGTCTTAACCTTTGTCATTCCTCATCAGGAAATTATTTCATCATCGCTCCTACCCATTTCTGAGGCTTTTCCAGTTCTTTCAATCCCATTTTGGGAATGGGAGGTCACAAATGTCAAATGAAAGTAGTCAAGTGCAGACACACTAGAGATTTATACACAATGAAATTCTCTGTACTGATCTCTATTGCTTTTGGTTTGCCTTTTTTGACTGCTACTGAGGACCAAGTGGATGCTATGATAGAACCAGCCAACACACACAGAAGATCTCGCTCCTAATACAGCAAAAGGCTTGTGAGAGTCCATCAGTTTCTAGGTGAAATAAAGATTATCCCCCGCAAACTGTTCTCCCACCTTCCCTGAAGGCAAGGCTGGCTTTAATCCCTGGGCTGCCCAAGAATGTTCCTTTCTGTTCTTGCTCAATCATTCAAAAATATATCTCCCGAAAATATAACACAGACATACCCTCTTCTCTTATACAGTTTACATGGCCTTAGAAAGCTGGTATCAATATATTAGAATCTTTGTCTGTGGTTGGGATTTTCCACTCTACAAACAGTATCTTCCTATAGAGAAGCTAGAGAAAACTAGTTCCACAAGCTACCACAATACATAAAACCCAAAAAAGAACACAAAAGAGAACATCAAGAGCTGTCCTGTATTCACGCTCAGAAAGGCACAAATAAAAAACTTGGCTTAATCACCATAAAAATGAAGATTAATCATTTTAAACTTAATACAGCAAGGTCCTTTAATAAAAGATCGTAAGTTCTTATGTATATAAATGTCCTAAAAAGCACTACCGAGACATAGTATATGGTAAGACCCTGGAATAATGTTACATTTAAATAAGATTGTGGGTACTTAGTGCTTGGACCTCTACTGCTACTGGGTTTCTGGTTTCCTGTGCAGTTCCTTAACATTTGCAACAGCCAGAAATTTTCAGGCCACTACAACACTGCAAGAAAAAAACCCTCACCTTTTTACATTCTGAAGCAACATGTTGTTGTTACCCTGTGTCCTGTCTCCACAAAAAGGAGAATGGCGATACAGAAAGGTATCATTAAAAAAAAAGCGTTGTATAAATCTTATATTTGCTATTAATGTAAGTATGTATTGTGAATTACATGGAAGTTTTTGGTGTTGCAATCTTATCCAATGCTATATTGAGTATTTACTAGGTGCAATTGACTCAGACTACTGAATGAAAACAGATTAGGAAGGCACATTTTTCTTGCTCTTGTATAAATGCATAATGCTGCAATGTTTGGAATGCAAACTCCACAGGGGAATATTAAAAAAATACTGGTTTGTAAATTAAAGTCACTGAAAAGTAAATGTCAGCCATGAAAATATTTCCTTTAATATTATGTTTTATAAGTTGTTTAATCAGTCCCTTCTCCAGCTGAGGTCTAAATTACCATTAACTTTGTGGTTCAATAAATTATTAATACAAAATGGGAGAATCTAAGGGGAAAAATGGTGTTTTAGAGCACACACAATAGATGAAGAGCTGCAAAAATGGGCCAGAAATTTTGCTGTGAAGAGGTAATGCAGTAAAAGGGAACAGCTGGAGACTATTAAAAGCACTCATTAGAGGGAAGAAGCAGTAAACTGTTCTAATTGGGTCAGCTGACAGGTGGCTGTACTTCAGCAGTGCCCTCCCAGCAGCCCTGTCCCAGCCTCAGGGATTGGGGCTACTGTGTGATCCCCAAACCAGATCTACAGCTGCAAAGCTGCACTGCAGCACATCAGTGACCAAATCAAACTGCCCCAGCAGCAGTTTGTAACACAGGCACTAAAATGACTACTGTGTGTCTGGGGGTATGTCAGGGAAAACACAGAGTGCATAAAATGTTTAGCCTCGTAACTACAGCTAGGAACGCAGTAAGTGAAAAATGTTCTTTTTAATTTATATATTCCAATCCCTAGTATCTCGTATGCACTGCACAGACAAAGGCAAATAATTTTAACCTCTGCATGTCTCAGATTTCCAGTCTAAACAATGTTAACAAAGTTATCAGAGCCTCCCCAAAATTTCCCACATTCAATCAACAGACACTTGTAGCCCCTCAACAGGAAAATCAGAGTCATGAACCCTCTATGGCCTCACTGCACCAATCTGAGGGCAGGCAACTCTCTCCCTGCTTTTTTTTTTTTTTTTTACAGAGATATACACGAGAGTGACAGTCAGAAGATGAAGGCATGGGCTCCCTACCATGGTCTCTCCTGGAGGCCACGTCTCTGGCAACTGAAAAGCTTCAAGAAACTTATCTAAAGTCATGCAGGAGAAAGCTCAGCGATGACAACTGATAGCAACTACTGATGACAATTCATAATATAATTACCCACGGTATTATGCAGATAAACACAGGAAATAAGATAGCCAGCTGCTGTCCAAAAACCAGTGAAATTGGTAAAACAGTATTTTTTCTTGTAGATAGAAATTTGAGGATATAAATAATAAAACTGGTTAAATATATTTAGTGAATATTCTTATATTAATGAAAACCATGGAAGTCACAAAAAGAAATTCTCAAGATTCAGGAATAAAAAAAATTGTTCTGTGGAGTTTACCCATTCAGCTTTCTCTATAATTTTGTTTGAAATTTATGAAATAACCTAAACAACATTAGTTTAAATATTTAGCCATAAAAGGTAACGTTGCAAAAGGAACGTTTTTTTTTCCCTATTATAAGAAATTTGGTGTGCAAGTTCCCTGACAGTGCTTGAATTTTACTTCCCTCCTTTGCAGTAATCCTAATACACTTTTAATAATTACTTTAACGTTTCATTTAAAAGACAAAAGGACAGATGCTCCTTTATGGGATCCCTTGCATGAGTAATCTTTAACACAAATGAGGCTGAATATTGTTAGAATATTTTTAATTTTTACTGAAAAAAGCTTATTTATTTTCAGAGATGAAGTTGATAAGACTATGCAGAGCCACACAGAGATGCCGTGCAAACTTAATTGATAATTATAAGGAAAATCTGAAACATTCTATAGGAAGGTGACAAGTTATTATCTTACTGAATGATTTTTTAAATTCAAAGTGTCTGATTTCTGATATATTAGCTCAGAGATCTTTTACTGGAGTGAGGTAGGAGCCATGATATTCATGAGCCTAACAGAGATCAGAATCCCACGTAACCAGATTTCCTGTAATTCAGGCAACAACATGCTGCTTCACACACTCATTCAGCCTTAGTGGTCTTAGATCAAAGTTTTACCAAGTATTAAGAAAAGATGAAAACCCTATACATGCCTTTTTTATATTTGATGTCTCACGCTGAAGTTGTAATAAATACTAGATAATGACAAACAAGCCTTCTGGAAGGAACAATTTTAATATAAACCTTTAAAATATTAATGGTAGTCCCTCTTCATCAGGGGTGCTTCCTACCTTCTGCACTTCCACAAGCCCTGAACTAAATCGCATCTCATGCGTATTTTTCTTTTGCTTGGTACCTGCAGCACTCACAGCTGCACTGAAAAGGGTTTCCTTGCTTTATTGAAGGGCATTTACTCTAAGAACTCTAGTTCAACCTGAAACACATTCACTACAATGAATGTAATTTAACTTCTGTGAATTTATCTCATCTTACAGGACCATAATGTAGGACTGACAGTCACATCAGTGTGCTTGAGACTCAACTCAAGGTGCTCGCCATTAATTACCTCTCTGCCATACCCCACAATACCACGCTGCCACTATTTATTTTGGAGAAGCTTGGAAGTGATTTCTTCAGGTGACTAACAGTAGCTCGCTCCAGCAGAGAAAATGCCAGGTCAGGGCAAGGAGCTGGTGGATCTGGGTAAAAAGTCTCACGCTGCAGCAGGTGCCTCTACCACATCCGACTCATGAATAAAAGGCTTGTTTTCTATCCCGACTTTCAGTTGAATTTTGGTAAACACAGACATTTACCAAAACGTTTAGAACAATTTATTTGACTCCTGAATGAATGGCTGCATTTCCTGGAACAGAGTCAAAGCCTGAAGCTGTATTCTGAGAAAATTTCAAATGATCAGTGAACGGTGGAAATTTCTGTCTCCATTTCTGACCTTTGCAATGTCAGCAGTTCAGATTTTCAATGTTAAAAAACCAGCATGCAAGGTACTACCAGACTTCAAGATAGTTTGGGCTTTTTCAACTCCCTTTTTTTCTTAAGGATCAGAACTGAGGGGAGGGAAATCCTTCCATCAAGGGCATCACAACCTGGTGTTCATCAGACACAAAACCTGATCTTTAAATGTTTTTCCTCCCTTAAGAGCCTGCTTTCTAGAGCAGCTGAGCTCCCACACCTTCACACTGCAGTTTGAGGGAATATGGATGTTGCCCTCAGCTTTTCAAGGGCAAAGGCTAGTACTGGCAGCTGTTGATGAAGATGCCAGGATAGCCTGGAAATGTTCCCAGTTGCTCACACAACCTTCCAAGAGATAGGACGCCAAGAACGTCATGGTTGATAAAAGCACAATCAGTTTCTAAGGCTCAGTTTCCAAAGATACACACCTTTTGCCTGCAAACCCGTCTCTTCTGGTAAAACAGAGAAGTTATATTTACAGTTTCTCCAGTCCATTTTTCGGTAAGCCTATAACTGCTGTCAACACAAGGCTTCTCAAGTACTCCAGCAATGAGCCCAGTGTCATGGATCAATCCATGGATCAATCAGCAGTTATGTATTTTCCTAGCTGTTCATCTGAGGCATGATGGAAGAAGAAAAGTAAAAGCTCATATCCTCCCCCTGCCTTCATGTATCTGCTCATGGTCAGGCACACCTCACTCCAAACAACTTATGTTTGATATTGTGATCAATGTTGAAACTATTTAATATGCTAAATCTAAGATTATACTTAAATAGGCCCCCATAAAAAAGAGTAATATTTCATGGTGAGTTTTGCATTTAAAAAAATATTAGGAAGAACTGCAAAAGTTATGAGACCTGCAATTAGGCCAGCCATCAGTCCTGTGCTAAAATGGCATACTGGCTCAGGCTCAGAGGTAAAATCAGCTGCTTACTTTCCTCACAGCTAGATCAGACAATCCATTTTGCAGATTTCTGAAGCTATGATTCCAAAATCTCTAATACCTGAATTTTAAGAAATATGCAAGCAGATTTTCTTGAACCGCTGAGGAAAAGATTAAAATGCGGGCATGCAATATATGATGTGGTTGGATGGCTCAAGCATTACAAATGCTGAACATTCAGAATGCATGGCTTTCATGAAAATTAATTTCACTGGCAAGAGCTCTATATGTTACTGTCACTCTCTCTGAGGAGTGCAAGTGACTGCCAAAGTCTGCCAAGGAGGGATGGAAAACAGGTTCCAGAAACACTTCCAGGATTCTAACACTGACTTACCAACAGAGAAAATCAAAATGAAAATGCAAAAATAGTTTTTATTAAGGATGCTAATGGTGCCTCAGATCATCAAACTGCCTTTTGAACAAAATGATAACTGACCTCAGTCAGAAACTTTTTATTTCTTTTTCATTATAGCTTTTGTACTGATCTGTGTAGGCATTGATATCTGCATATGCATATAAATAATTACCTTCTTGAGGAACATACCAATGCCAGTGAAAATGCAAGGTAATTTCTATTAGTTTTTAAACCAACACACCATGAATTCGATCTATTTGTTTCAGTTCTGCTTGAAGTACAATTTCACTGGCTATACATATCATAAGGTGCACAGTCAGTACTGAAATAGTACCAGGTTTTACAGAGTCAGTCGTAAGAGGTGCCAATCACTGCATTTCAAATGAGAAGGCGCTCAAAATAAAGTACAGACTCTACCACTCACTTTTAACATTTCCAAAAAAGAAAATGTAGCCGGGTTAAAAAATAAAGTTGTAGTAAAAACCCCCACCCCTCATTAATTTCCTCAACCCTCTTGTCCCATTCAGAGATGATGAAGCAGAAATCCATGCACACACTACATGCAAAGTCTTCTAACTCTGCACACCAGGAGGTCAAGACCCACTCAGCTAACATAGGGACCTCTTTGGGGTCTCTATCCATATAGCAAGTAAGATACCTTTCGCAGTTCATATCTGTATAGCAGATGACATTAAATTTAAGGCTATTAGACAGTTACACTGATACCTCCCCCTTCAATTACTCATAATTTATAAGCTTGTCTGTTCACAGGGCTCTGCATGACAAACAACAGAAGTAAAGACAAAAGAAATCATAACAGTCCTGTAACACGTAAAAAAACCCAGCCCTCCTTGGATTCATCTAACTTCAGCTAGGGCTGAAAGATGTTGTGTGGCAGCTGTTCAGAGCTGTGTTCTCTAGGCTCATCACATATCTTGTACTCTACTGCCTCTTCAAAACATCACAAAAACACCCTCTCTTTCTCCTCCAAAAGCCACAGACATCTCCTGTTTTGGCATTGTCTGGCCTGCAACATCTCATAGCAGACCATCAAGCTGTCCTGTCACTGCTGTTTCACTGACCCCTCTGCAGGTTCAAGTATGGCTGAAGGCTGAGTCCAATCAAACTGGATCTCCATCAGAGAGAGGGCAAGAAGCAATTCCCCCATTTTGCTTTTTTTGAGAGGTGTCAGTGTACATGCAAAGAGATCAATATAAAACAAACCAATCACCTCCCTAGTTTCCGTGTTTCTTATTTAGCATTCATTGAACACCCACTGCCACAGGACCTTGGTATGCAACAAAAGCTGGCAGGTGTTCAGTAGTCGTACAAATTTAAAACTTCTTATGAATAGCTTATTCAGCATTATTTCCATAATCTTAACCCAAAAAAGACAAAAGACGACAAAACCAAAGCAAGAACTGAGATTAGAGCCCTGGTATTAAGAACATTACAAACAACTTAGAGACTTGAGCTCACTGAATTGCTCTGTTTCTCAATTTTCCTCTGAGGCTGCACAGTTACAGACATAGTCTGAACCTAAAAATCTGTGTGAATATTCACAGTGATAAATATAGGCAGAATTATTATATTACTATACAGTGCAAATCCAACTCAGTGGAAGGACCATAATTCAACGGTGGCAATCTGGAACTTGCTGTCAGCTTATTCAAGATCAAACTGAATTCATTGGCAACACTCCACACAGTAAAGCTGAGCAAACTAAGGACCAGGCAAGAATGACAGAGGAAAAACAAGATGGAAGATGCATCTGTCTCCCACGATTCAAGCATCCAGTTTGAATAACAGCTTTACATAACAATGAGGGGAAATTGGTAATTGAAACCTTTAATTTGAACATACCAGGTATCTTTCCTCCTGCCTCATGCTGGGGGTACGGATCATGTGATTCTGTTCTCCTCTCCAGTCTCCAAAACGTCGAAAAAAATAATTGGATAGGAATCGGTTGACAGGATCTCTAATAATATTGATGTAGACCGGCTGGTCTCCTCCAAACCTGGTGGGAAGAAAAATAGGTGAATCTCATCACAAGGTTCCACACAGACACGTATCTATTATCTCTCATCTGAATGCTTTCAAATTACTTCCTACAGAAATTCAAAGCTTTTACAAGGTAAGGAGTGAAACTGAGAATCTTACAACTAGTTTCTAAACCTTTGTAAATGCATGTAAGATCTCTTTAGGGTGAACAGTAAATATGGAATCACATTAAGCTATATGCGTACTACAAACATTTTGGTCAAAAACCTTTTTTTATACTGTATCAACAGTTTTGCTTCTTGAGTTCTCTCCTTGCTCATTTCAGATGAAGAACCTTCTGCAGATGAATCAAAGAATGATCATTTCTGCTTCTCAACACACTTTCCATCTGGGCAGTCATGTCAGAGCAAGCACCACCCAACAGTAACTGTTGTAAGGCAGCCCTGGATCACCTCTGCCTGCACAGTAAGTGTAGTAATGTGCAAAGGATTTTCAGCTTACTTTGAAAGCTTTTTTCCAAAAGCTTCCTCTGGATGAACTGACAGATATGCATGGTATTTCCAACTTTCTATTTGCTGGAACTTATGCAGATCCTTGTCCCCTCACCCCCAGCCTGCACCACTGGCTGGATTTGAGGTTATTTCATGGTTATGCAATACCTTATCCCTGTACTGCACTTCATGATTTTTTTTTTTTTTTTAAAGTCAGTACGAAAACTCTTGCTTCAAGAAAGAAATTAAGTACCAATCTCAAGTACATGCAAGTTCAAGGAAAAGGAAAGGGTAAAACCAGCTGTGACCAGGCTTGCACATAAGCAAAATACGGCATAGGTACCTGCAACTTAAGAGATGAGAAGATAAACCAGAGCAACTTTATCACCTTTACTTTACCCTCTTGTACGTCTCCTCCCAGTGCTTAATGACAGTTCAATAGGTGAGATAACAAAAGATGAAAGGAGGAAAAAAGAAGCTTGGGTAGGTTTCTGATTACACTGTATTTTCAGAATGTTAAAATATTGACCGCATATTTTAGATCAACACACAGCATCAGGAGAGCAAGCCTAACTGGAAGAAAAAACAGGAAGCTGCTTACACTGTTCCACGGTCAAAATGAAAAAATTGGCCTTCCTGGAACAGACTTATGGACTACAAATTCTGTGAGACAAAGAATAAAATAAAACCTTCCTGGATTGAGAAGTTTGTAGGATAAATTCAACTTGGAATTTTCCTTATCTAAGAACATGGATTATGCTTCTCCCTTCTGTTTCCCCAATTGAGGTGAAAAATTCTCACTTAAGCACTAGCTTATGCTTTATTTTTGGGAGCTTGAGGACATAGCCATATTAAAGTATTTAAATGCTATTCTGATGATTTTCTGAGTCACAATTTATATAATTTCTTCTAAAATGTAAAATACTAGATTAAGAGAGAGAAAACTGAAGACACTCTTTAAATTAAAAAACTCTTCTCAGTTTCTCCTCATTTTTTGAGTCAATGAATAATTGAATTTGTATAATAAAAGACCAGGGCTCCTCCTAAATATTACAGAGGCAGCAAAATTGTTTAAAATTATGGATTCTAGTAAAAGACGAGAAAAATCTCAGAGAGTTTAAACCTGATTTTCATTCTGCATGATTCCCCAGACCCCTAAATACAGTCTGCAAAGGCTTGTCTCATGATTAACTATGCGTATCAGTAATTTCATTGACCTCAGTGTTGCAGGATCACTGCCATAATTTGAAAATGCACAGACAGCATAAAATTTTAAAACAATCGAATTAAAAAGGCAGATGCTCCTTGCTTCCTGATTAGTGCACAACCCAATTCGGACATGGACGTGCAAGTGAAATATCCTGAATTTAGTATCCTGAATTCTTCTCTAAGCTTATCTTTGCTGCTTTTTATCTTTATACAGAAATAAAACCTACATTTAAAAAAAAAGGCATTTCTGCAAATACCACAGGACAGTGTGGGTATAATGCTTTGACAGTATTTACTCAAACAGAAAGCTTTGAGTGGATGCCTTGGCCTGGTAGTTTTGAAGTAAACTTTTCAAGTGAAATTACTGGAAAGAATAGATTGCATCTAAATTACTGAATACATTATCTTCCTGCTGCTTGATGCAGATAGCAATAATCGAAAGACAGAAGGGAGTGGAGGAGAGCAAAGAAAAGGGGAAGCAATAGAGACAGTAAGAAGGGATGACAGCAGCAAGTTGCCTTAAGACAAAGACGAAAAGATCACAAGATTCATAGAAGCAAGAGAGCAGGGATGTCCTGCTCCGGGTTTTGTAGAGGATGTTAAACCTAAATGCTCATCAGAAGAGTGAAAAATCCAAACCGGACAGGTATTAGCTGCCTTGATAGAAAATTTCAATACATACTCTCTTTTCTGAAGTGAAAGGAGGGGTGAGATTGCATAACTGACTCATCAAAGTCCCAGAGCCCATCCTTTTGCTGGTAAGGTCATGTCTCTGAACACCAGAACAGTAAATTCAGGACCAAAAGCCTGGAGAAAGGAGGCTCACATAAGCTCATTCATCCCAAGAGGACAGCTGAGATGGGAGGTCACTCTTTCACAAATGCTACAGAGGAACTTCCCTTTCCGAAACAGAGAACTGTGTGTGCTTCCCACCTCCCCAAACACAGGACAGCTCGAATTTCTGATTTTCTGCACTATGTAACCGGTTGCTATACACCCAGCTGTGGGTTGCTCTACCAGGGAACAAGCAAGGAATTATTAGAAAAATCGAGTCTGTTCTGGTCCTTATTCAAATGTGCATTTTTTTTTTAAAACATGGTTTATAATACTTTAGATTTCAACCATTTGTTTCTATGGACTCTACTCAGAGTCTTTTATGGAAGCTAAGCAGCACTCACATAGCATAAAAAATCCTAACAGTTTAAAAAAAAAAATCAATTACCTTAAGCTATTTGGAGAAGAAAAGGGCAAATCAATGCTCCATTTGTTCAAGTATGTTCTGCATATTTTTAGATACCTATCAATCACAACATACTAAATGCTCTCCCGGGTGAAACTTTTCAGATTAACAACACCCACATGAAAGTGCTCTTGCAAAAAAATAGGTATGTGCCCTCATTATACATCACATCACCTTATTTGCACTCAAACACCTATTGTGAAGGATTCAAAATGGGACACGTATTTTCTAGGCTTGAGCACCAGGCTTGCCTTCTCTGAGTGGGATCATGATTGGATCCCACATGATGAAGTTGCACAAATATTCTCATGCCCAGCAGCCCATCAGTGCAACCGGGAAGAGTGGGTCAGGACACCACCACACCAGTGGATACACCAATTCCCACAACGCTCTTCCTGTACTTAATGTCTCCTGATTTATTTTATATATACACTAGTAAATCCCATTAGTTTTAACTGATCTGTTGTTGAAGGTATATTTTTGGAGTCCTCATAAAAAAAAATTATTTGCAGGCTTCAATCAATGATACTTAGCTTCATTAATAATATATTCCCCGATGTCTTTTTTAATAAAAGCAAAATAAAATAAAGCCTAAGAAGTATGTGAGCTTGCCCCTTCACACTTCTGATTAATTCCAATTTTATTATTTACATGAGCAAAATCTTTATTTAAAACCATTTACAAACCACTTGCAAGTTAGGGGGAAAAAAATCAATCAAAGTGATTTGCTGGGCTTTAAAAAATGGAGGCTCTCTTAGCTCCTATTATTTTTCATCTCACTTCAGGAGGCTGCTGCCTTTGCATTTAATACAAAACTCTACAAACAAGGAGAAGATGGTTTCTTCATCCTTGCAGGCAAAGCAGGAAAAATCAAGGAAAAGATGACTCCCAACCTGTTCTCTGTAAGAGCTTTGTCTGCCTCTTACTCTTTTAACATACACTGTTTCTCCTTAAACAAAAAGGGTGCTTGCTAGAAATTCAGTATAATGGAAGCAAACAAGAACCAACAGCCACCTAACATCAATAGGGACAGGCATATTGTGTCCTTCTTATAAAGGAAGCACAATTTCCTTTTACAGTGCCATACAACTGAGAATCACACACTTAGAGTACAACTGCCCAGCAATCTTTACTCATCAACTATGTCAGAGGTCAATTACCTGCCCTGCGGCATAGCTTCATGGGGAGGTCATGTAAAAGCTCTAACATAGAACTTACACCTTTTTAGGACTTAAATAAGATGCAGTTACTTCAACATTTATCTTCTGAAAAAGGTATTTTGAAATGAAGTTTTCATAACATCTTGCATTAGCATGAACTTGTGGCAAAGCAATCCTCTGCACATAAGGCACCGGGGACTTCTGGGATGCTCCAATGATCCTCCTCAAGGATGAGCTGCAGATAGGAGTGGGCTGAGGTACTGCCTGCCTGGGACTACATGGTATTGCCAGCCTCTCTAATCAAGGAGTTTGTTTATCTTCTAACTTTTGTCTGTAGTGCCTCTCTTGTAGCCTTCATCCTTATGTTGTGGTCATGTTTTCAACCTTTTCTTTAGAATCAGGAGTGTTGATATAGGGCATTTCTCTACTGATACACCTATGTCACCTATACTGTTATTTCAGTCATAATAGTACTGGCATAGCTGAATTGGACTCTACAGAGCTATATAGCTATACAGGACTATACAGAACAAGGACTATATAGAGCAGACTTCAGTTAAAAACTTTGGCTTCATGAAGCCTTTTTCCTTTCTTGCAGAGTACTAGCTAGACTGCCTCTCCACAGCAAGCTGAACTAAATGTTATGCCAGTCTGCTTTTTTGTTATTGCTCTCTAGTTTATCCCAGACACAAAACAAGCAATACAGCAAGGTGATGTAATTATTATCCCCGGAAGCATTCAAAAACATGTAGATGCATCACTCAGGAACACGGTTTAGTGGTGGACTTGGCAGTGTAGGTTAACAGTTGGACTTGATGACCTTAGAAGTCTTTTCCAACCTTAATGGATCTATATTCTATGAAATAAGTATTTTCATTTCAAAACTGCATCTATGCCTGGCCTGGCCTTCAATAGGAGGTGTGTGCAGGGATACAACATGCCCAGTGGTACAAGGCTAACAGTAAAATAGTGCACACTTGCAACACCCCTCATCAATCACCCTTTCTGGACCTGGTATTTCAATAGTAGAAATTTCAGCTTCTGAAGTGATGTGTCTGGGTCACGTCATTGTAAAATTACAACAGAGTCCTCTAGGAACTGTTTAGTAAGCTGGCTCAGACCAGTGAATGGCTAAAAGATAACACTGTAAAGCCTTGTATTTCTCTATTTCACTATCCTGTAAATCTACCAGAATATTTTAGGCTGTATTTTGTCAGTCATTCATGCATGCTAAACAATGTGGTCTTTTTTTTTTACCCTATACTTTTCATTCTCCTGAGGATATCAAAGTAGTTTAATATATAAATTCACAATGAACAGCACCAACATGGGTAAGTATCCTGCGTGGGTCCCAAACAAGGGAAATACTAATTATGCTTTCATTTATGTAATGCAAAGTTATAGCTGGAAACAAGTAAGAGAGTAAACACTAACTCTCCACAAAAGACTATCAGCAGCTAAACTCTGCATTAATTAAAATCACCTAATTCCAGATACCCTGTATTTAAGACTTTCTTCCAAAGGTCTGGCCCAGGATCTCTCTGGACCTCTGATTAATGTTGCACTGTAATTCAGAGATGCAAATGCTGCACATTATATAGGAGAACAGAAAAACTAATTAAAAAGTATTACAATAAATTTCCTGCAAATAGTAGAATAGCTGATGCAGCTCTTTGGAAAGTATTAAATCAACAAACACGACAGATAGAAGAGATGTATTTTCAAAATTGAATGGGACCACAGATTTGGCTGAGATCGTTACATTTGCATAAAATCTTGGGACTTGACTTCTTAGGAAAGTTATTATGCAAAGGATGCTGCAATGCACTCAGCACTGCATATTCAGCTTCCTGTACGAATATATTTATCAAGGGCAGTATGGGTGACTCCAGCTGTCCTGTGGAAATGGCTGTTCCAGAGAGCAACTCAATGTTAGGAGTGTCCATATGGAAACTGACATACAGTAAACTGTGTATAACAAAAGAATAACTCATTGTGACTTGGCAGTATATATCATGTATACAATCTATAGAATTTAAAAATCAACGTAAGTGAAACTTATAACATGGCTGCCCTGTCACAGATGTGAAATTGTCCCATCAAAGAGGGATTGTGGACATCACTCTGCTTGAGGCTCTGAATCTACACAGTTTAACATGACAATATGTGATTCAGAAGATAGGAGAAAACGGTTAATATTTTCAGAAAACAAAGCTGCAAAAGGAGAGAATAATGAAGGAAGTGGTTTGCTGGTGAAGAGCCACTTTAGCCATCAGGCAAGAAAGACATCAGATATTTTGCACCGTAGTATGGCAAATGAAACCCAAAGCATCTAGAACCTGAAGCAGAGCATATTCACAGGGAAGGAGTAGTTCTGGCAAGGACATGCATACTTCCACATACTATCAGAAGCGTGGGAGACCTTACAGGCCAGAATAATCCTAGTTTCCCTTTTTCTGAGAAGCAGGACAAGAGAGGAGCAAAGACCTGACATAGCACTCATGTGACCATTCACCGAGTCCGTTTTCAGCAAAACATGAACAAAGTGCAACGCAGCATCACAAGAATGATGAAAAAAATAAAAAGCCTTCAGCTTGAAAAGAGAATGAGAAGGAAAAAACACAGAGAAGGCTGAGAGTTGACTGCACGACAGTGTGCAAGAAATTACACATGAAAGTCTACACAGGAAAAATTTGATGAGTCTTTACATAGCAAACAAATGCACTGTGAGATCCAAGGAAAAGGAGTCAATTGGACTTCTCAGAAAAATTAGGAGGAAAAATAACTCATAATTTACTATCTGAGAGAACAATTCACTATTGAAAGAACTTATCAAGTGCAGCGGATTCTCCACTACTGGTGATTTAGAATCAAGACTTCCATTTCCTTCCTGAAAGATGAAAGTTTTAGGTTTAAACCTATTTATCAAGGGTAAAAAAGACTCAAAATGACTGGGAACTGTCACCATCCATCTTTTTGCCTGAAGGCAGGATCAGCTATTCAAATGCCACTACCAGCTTCAAAATCCTGAAGTATAATCTATTCTGTTGCTTTGCTGTCCTTGTTTAAACCTCTTCCTAAATATCTGATCTAGAACTCGATACAATTCAAGTCCACCACTTGTGTTATCATTACTGATTAAGAGCAGCACAGTTCCTTTATCTCTGCAGAACCTTTTAAATAAAAAAGTCAGAATTGTTATGACAGTCCCCTCTTTCCCTGTCTTCTCTATTTGTTTTTATTTTCCTGTGATTTTAGGTAAATTTTTAAAATCTCTGATCATTCTTCTTGTTTTCTTTTGGACTCCTCTGGACTAATTGTCATCCTTTTTAAATTAAGTTACTCCCAAACTGGTAATCTGCAGTGTGAATGTGAGCATGGAAGCTAAACAACAGTAAAAACAGGATAATTCAGGAGTTATGTCTAATCCCACCTTCAGTAACTAGATTTCAAGCAACAATCTCTATTCTGAGACTATCATGTTACCAGCTGAATGAAAGATAAAAGGTCCATTATGCAAAGAACACAGGAAAACTAGGGAAATAAATTCTAAATTAAATAATCCTAAAATGTGTGGAAAAACTCACCATAAAGCAATGCTTTAAAAAAAAAACAAACACCAAAAACCAAAACAACAAAATACCCTGCTTAGATCATACAAAGGTCAAACTGCACATTAGATTTGTGCTTAGCCTTCCATCAAGTCACAGTTAAAAATCATCATTACACACTCACATAATTTAAAAAATGTAGTATAAAAAGGAAAAAAAAAGATGTAGGAGGGATTACAGCACCATGTGGCCATTCATGAAATGTGTACTTTACAAGGCAGACCTCACATGATGGTAGAAAGTGTTTCATGATGTGTTAGCAAAAAGTACAGATTATAACGAACACACATAAAGACACAGTGTTAATGCCATGCACATGAGTTTAGATGACAGTTCCCTACTTTTAAGAGCTTACCCAGAGGATAACTTTTTTTTCCTTTGGTTACTAGACTTTTAATGACATTTTCCTAAGTGTGCATGTTTTGGGTGGTGGTGTTTTTTTTTTTTCTTTTTTTTGTTTTGTTTTTTTTTACGGAGAAAAAAATCCCACAACATAAAACTACTTCAGTAGATAATCTTAGGCTGCAATCATTGTTTCAAGATGTTGATTCAAGGAGGCATTCAAAGAGCCCAACCCCTCCCACAGCTGAGCTGTATAGAGTCAGTGCAAGCTGACTCAACTATTGCTCTTTGTACAAAGTATACCTGAGTTTGCATTCAAAGGGTCATGGACATTCAGCATCTTATTATGCCAGCTCCACACATCTGCTCAGCACACTCTTTTCAAATGCTAGTGAAGCATGGTTGACATATAATAGGCAGGTTCTGTAAAACATGAACATGCTGTGTGGCCTTACTTGCTCCAGAGAAAAGAAGAAACAATAATTCTCAAATTACTAAAAAATCTGAGCGTTGCGACAAAAATCTCATGATTCCGTCTTAAGACAATGAAAATGGCGTCACAGAATCCCTCTGGTTTTACAGACCTCCAGTCAGTCTATAAAAAAAAAGTGAAATTCTATTTCCAAATCAATGGACCAAAGATCTACATACGTAGGTTAAGTCATTGCAAAGCAAGATGTTTATTGGCCAAAAAAAAATTGTAAATGTGTCATCCAAACCTTCCAAATGATCAACAAGCTAACATGCAAACATTCCAAACACAAGCTGCCAGCACAGAGTGTGCTTCAGCTTTCAAGCACGCAGCTTATTCACATAACAAAGTTAATTCACCAAGATTTACCTCCTTTTTGTTTGTTAGCTATAGATACATTTTGCAAGAACAAGAGAATGGTGTAACATCAAAGTGCTGTGTTAAAATGTAATTTTTGGAGCTGCTTCTGCATGAGAAAAAACACAGAACCAATGACTAACAAAAAAATCCCAGCAACATTCAAAAATCAAGTTTAGTTTTGGGCTTATCCAGACTGAATTTCTCCTTGTTCATTGCTGCCTTCATACAACATGTGACTTACTGCTACCCAGTCAGAATTCAGGTCAGAGTTGAAGGAAAATGGCCAAGCTGACCAGCACTGCTGCATGTGACACTGTCTGCTGCTACAGCAACTCACTTTATGAATTTTTATTAGTTAGTGTTGGCCATTGTATCTGTGCAAAAAAGTAATAAAAACAAAATTTCAGTAATGCTGATACAGACTGTCTATGAAAAAAGGCTTTTTTCAAGAAAAACAAGAACTTTACACATGAACTCTGCTAATGAAAACCAGAAAACTGGAAATATTTCTTATGTTGATTCTAGGGACTAAAGGCAAGCTCCTTCCCAGGCAGAAGACCCAACAGATCTTTCCTCCCCACAACCTGTCTCCACACACCTCTCACACTGAGCAAGAAGGACACAACAGAGCTGGGGCTGGCATCCAAGCAGGGCACAGGGAGGTGACTGCTGGCTGTGGCCCAGCAGAAAGTCCCCCAGCTCTGTTTTGCATGGCTTTCCTTTCAGCAGATGTACCTGCAGCAGTGTGGTTGTCTCAGTCTTCTACTGACCTTCTCAATGTGGTTTGAAAGTGGCCAACATGCTCAGAAATTATTTAGGAACTGGGGAGGGGATGGAAAGACAGGCAGAACACCTGGAACTGCCGCATGGCTCTCATTTCTTTAGAAACTTACGCCAAAAGTGAAGTGTTGTCCCCTCCCCTCAAGCACATGCACATATATTCCAAATACACACCCTAGATATTAAACTGCAGCTGAAAGGAAGAAGGCAGCAGCCTGACAGCGCAGAAAGGATGACTCCTGACATAGCAGTGCTGAATGATAATTCATCCCGGCTCCGAACAAATAAGATACACTGAACTGAATTATAAGGGCTAATTAAACTGTAAAATTAAATAGTCAGTGCTTTATCTCTGCATCTCCTTAGCACATCATAGGAAATTTTAAAGGGGCTAATTCTTCAGTGGCCTATAGCTACTGCAGAAAGTAAAGAATTCACAGCTCCAGTGAGACATGAAAAAGCCTGTTTCACTTTCTGGGTGGTCATTTTAATGCTTCTCCCTCCTCTGACTTCACCCTGACCTGATCAGCCAGCTTTTAAACAAGAAAAGCTCCCCAGTCACTGACAGAGGCATGTCATTAGGTTTTACACACTCGGCTGCAACACTCACTTACCCCAACACAGGGTATGTGTGTTGATATGACCAATGACCAAGCTTCCTGCTCTGCCTTAACTGGGGTCTGTAAGTGCACGCTCGGAAGGTAAGAGTTTGATGTTGGAGAGAGACATGCTGCCTTCCCGTGACCAAAGCAGGAGTTGTGCAATTCGCCACATCCCTGACTCATCCTTACCCAAAACCATGGCCTTGCCACCCACCTCTGCATTCCTGCAAATGTTCTTCCCGCTTCTCTGAAATCTGTGACACTTGGAGCACACACCAAGTGTCTTGAGTCACTGCCCAATGACTGTTACAGTTCATTCAGCAGAAGATTACTGAGAAATCAAGTGGGGCTTTTCCACAAACTTGAAGCTTCTTCCTGCTTCATTTTTTCTCAGACTAAATAGATGACAACAGGCATTTATGATAAAGCACAGTGAACAAATTGCAGCTATTCTGAAATAGCCTTTTATCTCTCTGCAGGTTATTCTGCTTCTTCACCACTGTACTGCCTGGAACTGCCAGCAACATCTGGAGTCTCAGCAAATATATCAACATATAAATCTTTACCTGCTTAGAGACATTATTTAAAATTTATTGCTGATTAACACTTTGGATGTTTTTCCCAGCAATCTTAGCATATAAACTTCAAATCAGAAAAAGACAATAAAAACCCCAAAACCACAAAAAACCAGCACCACCTTCTAACAAAAGAAACAGTCTCGAAATGGACTGGATGGAGTAGTCGCCCTCCAGAAGCAAGGGGTCATCTCCTACAGCTAGCCCTAACTGCACTGGATAGACTGGGAACAGAAGCTGCAAAACACTTTGAATAAAAGCTTTTTCTATGACAAGGGTGATGTAGAAATTCACCAACATGAAAGAAGAACAAGAAAGTTTTCTTTATCTTCTGTTTGAAGCTGGAATTAATTTGAGTTACGTGTGTGAAAATTCACATAAGATTTGCTTTCACGTGTCCTTTTAAGATTTATCTTTTTGTCTGCCTCTTTGCACTACTTCAGATTAAGAAAAAATAGTACTGAATCAAAAAGATGAAGATGCAGGACAGTAATAATGGATTAATTTATTCAGCTGAACCAACAGGCAATCTTAAAAAACGTTAAAAAATGAGGGGAAAACGGCCTTGGCAAGCATTCAGGTCAGGATGAGATTTTCAAGGTTTTAGAACATTGTTCAGCGAAACTAATGGTGCTTCAGAAACATGCATGTACTCAAACTCACCACTGAGGGCTTAGCTCACTTCCACTGAAGATTTATTCTGGACAGAAGATATAACCTTTTTTTGTTTTCACTTGGAAACAATCATAAGTAAATGCTGTGATACTTTTCTGAATAATCAGAGAGCTTTAAGTGCTGGCAGGTTTATAAGCAGATACAGGACACAAAGGCAGAAAATTCAACTGATTTGTCATTGCTGCTACTCACATCAATAGCAATGTGATGTGATGTTAAGAAATGTTAACTTTGGACCCCCATTCTTTTAGTCTGAGGAGTTTTGCATGACATTTATGTTGAGCTGGCAGAAAAGCTGGGGCAAACTGGAAGAACAGTATTACATTGACAATCTGAGTCCAGCTAACTACTGGAGATAGGAAGGATTCTATAAATGAATAGTTTAAAGAAATCAAGCAAAACTGGAACACTTTCACAATACTGTCATATTTATAATGTGTATTTAAATCACATCCTGAAATTTCTGTAAATGCAATACTTGACAATCCATTTCCTAATGAAATCAGTTTTAAAAAAAAATCACCCTAGAATTAAATAACCGAGAAAATATAAAACATGCTACTTCACTGTTAGGTATAACACTGCTAATACATTTTGAAACTAGGGACTAAAACTTCCAAAACCACTTAATTTATCAGAAAACACTAAGAAATGCTATACCACTAGTAAGCAATGTTGATGCAATTCAATGCTGTCTCATTTAGAAGACTCATCGCCTTTTCACTACTCTACATCTACTAGTTAAATCAAGCATACTCTCAATAAAACAAAAGATGTGTTTTTCAGGTTTGCAAGGAAGAGCCAAAACAGAAGCTACAAATAATTTTATACATCTTATGTAACGGTTTTGTATTTTCACAAATTGGTATTGTAAGAAAAAGGCAAATACATTGTAGATACATCATGTATACACTACAGAAGAAACAGGAAACTTATGTGGCAAGGATGGTATAGAAAATGGGATCTATAGGGAAGAGCAAGAGGTTAAGACTGTTGATCTTTTTCTCGCATACCTGATGTTGAATACTGTCTCTGAAAAATCAGTCTAATCAGAAAACATCCCTTTGACCCTCAGCTGTGGATACTTGTTTGATCTTGCAGTTTAGAAGAGAAAAGAGAACGTTTACCAAAGGTGTAAAGTCCTAATGATTTTTATTCTTTAAAGGTAATATGTTAGAAATGAAACTCTGATGGAATCAGAAGAGAAAACACAGAAGATCAAAATTTTCTTTAACTCTTCTTGTTTCCATGTAAAAAAATCATGCCTATAGTTAAGTTCTATATCAAGTGAACTTCCAGTTGCTCAAAATATTTTATTTTCTGAGAAAACAAAGCTAAGAACGCCCCTCCCCCAATTTTATCATTTCTTACTACACTGTCGACCGATGCCTGAAGCCATGTACTCACGTTACCATGTAAACAAAATGCTGAATATTTAGGCAAGCTCTTGCAAAGATCTGCAGTACATTCGTAATTCTACAGAATTTTTAAAAATCTAAATGCAAGGAATACAATTTGGTGGCACAGATAGCATGGCTCCTGAATATCTTTTCCAGATTAAATTCACAGCCTGGGCAATAACCATCTGCAATCAGCTTTAACCTCTGTATCCTGGCTAAATGCTAACTGGAATCACTCATTCAAGTCCTTCCAAAAATTCCTTAGAAGTTTCATCCAAATTCAATTTTCTTCACATTCTGTGCTATAAAAGTCTCTAGAGTCTTGCTGCATACTTTTAAATATCTGCCAGAAGAAACTGCATTCCCATGATACAGAACATAATCTGTTTGCATGGTTTAAAAATACTTCCATAGCCTGTGGAACGGGGACTATTTTGTCAGAACAAAATTAAATTGCTTGAATTGGTGAAGAGTCATTCCAGGCACAAAATTAATGAACTCAGTTCAGTTTTCAATCTCCTATTAGTATGTGGCTATAGAGAGATGAAACTTTAACAGAAGTGTTCTGCCACTTTTAAAACACAAGTGTACAGTTTAAAGGCCTAAGTTAGCATCTCTTTCATGTTGACTGGAAACACTGTAAATCACAAGCATCTAAGGAGGCAAAAGCATATAATAGCATCCTGGCTTTTCACAAACATACTGTACATAATCATGCTATATAAAGATGAGTATGCAGTAAAAACTGCAACAACTTCTGAATGTGAATTCTAGTGCCAGAAGGAAGAAAAAAAACTGCATTGTATGGTTTATGAGTAAAAGAGGGAAAATGTTTTATGTATTACAATTAATCGAAATCAAAGAAAAATATTTTTGACCAAAAAAATGCCTTACCTTGAAAAGTTGAGGAAATGAACATGTCTAGTGAATAAATAGGGCTGCTCAGCAGTGCTTATGTTTTTAATCAATTCCATCTAAAAAGAATTAACAAATCAAATTTTCCACATTACATCAATGCACAATTTGAGACAAACATAAAACTTTCAAACAACATATAATGATATAATTTTCAAGTCTGATAGAATTACTCAGGACCTCCTTCCCCACTATCCCTCCCAAACACTGTCATTCAAGATAGCATGATGAATACTTTATGTCTAGGCAAGAAAGGTTGAGCTGCAGACACCATTCTGCTACCATGGAGCTTATGTACTTCCAAAATACTTCCAGAACTGGGTATCAGTTTAAGCAAAGGCATAAACTAAAGGAAAAATTGAAACTCTTTCTAAATCTGCAAGAGCTTTCCAAATAGCAGCTGCCCTCTGAAGACACTAGGTCTATTCACCCCAATGCCAAAAACATAAAATGCCTGAAACTGTAACAGAAAGTGGGAGCTGAGCCAATGGCCATTTTCATGTAACAATAAATGCTCCCAACACAGCCAAGACACCCTGATTTGCTTGTTTAAATATAAAAATCAGGACTTGCCATTCCTTTTCCTATTACAACAAATAAGGAGTAAAAATTAAATGGGAACTTTTAGAAAGATGATACTAAATTCTAGTTCAGGCCCATTCACATAATGTTAATTTTTTAAAAATTAAATTAATAATTTGGATTTTCAGATCATTAAAATGGAATAAGGTAAACAACAAAATGGAAATTATCATCTATTTTGTGTAAGCTGAGCTCTAGCTATGACTTACAAGAAACTGGAAGTGTCTAGTGAAGCATCATGCTAGAGAGTCAATGTTTCAGTTAATTTTGCTTACTTCTTATTAATTTCCTAAGATTTATTTTCCAATTTTCTGTTCTGTTTTCAAATGCAGGCTGTGTTATGGACACTGAACACAAATGCACTTGAAATGACAGGTTTATAGATTTTACAAACAGGGTAGTAGAAAGCAATTCACACACCGGGAAAAATAAGAGGTAAATCTGTGAACCACGCGTTCTGGTTTGAATCATATTAATTTATGTACCAAATTTAAACACCATTAAGGAGACATTAATTAAACAAATGTATTTCTTAAAACTTGAATGCTAGAGTTGACAAAGATAAAATAAGCAAAAACATGGAATCCAGCCTGTTGTGTGGTCAAAATAAAGTGACTGGCATGTGTAGAGTTATTAGCAGCAAAAAGAGCATGGTAAAAAATTCTGCCCATGCCATAGCAAATGCCAAACCACATTTAAGAGACAGCAATTGCCAAATCTTCTCCCCTTCTATTGTCCAGTTTCAATATACTGATATTTTGCCATGGTTTTTATAATGTGTGTCACATCTTACTGCTTCTTATCCATCTTTCATTCTCCACTTTTCCCCAGAGCACATACCCTGCCTTCTTCTTTCAGCCAACACAAGCAATAGCCATTGAACTTCTAGGACTGAATAACAAAGTGCACACACTTAACGTATTTTCTTTACTTTCCCTCTGTCTTCAATGGTATTATACACGTACATGTATGATGACCACTGAAGCAAACAGTTCAGCTTGTCCATCTTCTCAGGATGGACTTTTTCCTGTCAAACTAGTTTCAGTACATTGAGGCATATTAGGTACAGACCTTATACATCATGACATATTTGGTCTGAGAAAGTATAGCAAGGTATATTATCTCTGAAAAAGGCTGTAAACCTAAAGAAAAGGAATGTAAGACGAGATCACCAAAAGAAAGACAGTATAAAGGGAAAAGAGAAACAAGAGAATATGCAGAGATGACGTGCAATTAAAAAATAATTTAAAAAAAGAAATTAAAAAAAAAAAGGAAGGGAATAGCTTTCCGTCTTTAGTTAGTCTTATATGGAATCTGGACTGTTTGATTCAAGCACAAAGAGGTCTTTGCACAGCTTCTTCAGTAAAATATAAATGCATTGAGCAAGAAATTTATAAACCTGAAGAGCAAAGCTTGTCCAGATCAGAATCAGAAAGCCCAGGAAGCTTTGCAATACTTAGAACAAATAAATTGAGTACTGTTTGTTCACGCTCTGAAGAGACAAAGGCTTTCCTAGCAAACCCAACATGTAAACACTTCTTTAGAACTGGTAACTCCTTATATTCATTCACCTTGCAGAATCAAACAATAGGAGACCCTGGAGCCTATGTATCAGGTGTCTAAATTGGATTTGCTGTTGTTGTTGTTGTTTTTGTTTGTTTTTCTTTTTTTTTTTGCTGAGACAAGTTACAGGAGAAGCAAAATTCTCAGACCAGTATGAAGCTTTGTGTCATATTTTGCATTTTACTGGTGTTGCTCTATCTGCATGAAGTAAGGAAGGAAGATGGCAGAAGGAAGTTACTGATCTGGTACAGAAACTCTATTCATGCCCCCATGGTCATCACTGTAATTCCGTCTTGGAATAAATGAGAAAAACCTTACTAGAGTATAAATATGGAGATATAAAGATACTATACCCATACAAAGTAATCACACTAAATCTAAAACCACAGTAGAATACTGCTAGATAAACTTAGCTGGGGGTATATGTGAGTGTTACAAAGCACCACATGAGCTTCCCTTGGGGCCCAGCTGTCCTCAGGGCTTGCAGCAATTCGCGCTCAGGAGGCAGATTCACATCACAGCACTGCCACGTTTCTCACTCCATTTCACCTGATGTCAGTCTCACATGAACCTGCTGCTGGACAAGCACAGGCACTTCATCCTCAGGAGGAAAGGGGGGATGGAAAGACGCACACAGAGAGCATCTGGCTCCTGGCTTTTTTTTTTTTCATCTCTTGCTACCAAACTCAATCTCTTGAGCTATGATAACAGCTTGCCCCAAAGCAGAAACAGAATTTTGTTTTGACTTAGAGTACCTTCATATTTAGACACTTAATGATCAACTGAACTTGTAAGCAGATGTGGATAAAGCTACACTGTGCATAAGAACAAACAAGCAAAATCCATTCTTTTAAAAACCCTGCCAAAAGGGTAAGTAAGGCTCAACTGAAACAACACACAGATGTCAGGAGGGAAAAATAAATAACTGTAATGGCTCGTGGCCACATGCAAATTGTGGCCATATTTCCCATGGGCCTCTCACATCATCCTGTCCTGAACTGATTTCAGTCTAACAATCCAAATGTATTGCTCAAAAAGACATCCTTCCTCCTTCTAAGATGATGTTAAAGGAAAAAAAAACCAAAAAAAAGAAGAATCTTCCAGTGTCCCCCAGAAGAGTAAGTTTGGTTGGCTGGTTTTGATTGTTAGATCTTGTTTGTTTGTATGTTTGTTTCTGTAAGATTAAACTAGAAAGAAAGAAAATAAGATGTAGAGGACCCACAGAGAGGAACGGTGAGCAGAGGATGAGGGCTGAAGAACACAAGTACTTTTGGATGGAATGGGTGATGGAGGAGAATGACATACAAGTACAGATTATCATGTCATCCTAAGTTTGAAAAGAAATAAAGAGGTACAAGCAGCAGAAGATAAACAACCCTGGCAAACTCTGTTAGGGAAGAGATGAATCAGAACACATCCATGGCTGGAGGGAGAAGCTGTAGAAATACCTGGAGAAGTCCGAAAGGAGCATGTACCTGCTAGGATTAGGGCCCATAAAGAGCCATTTCTCTCTCTCACTGCTGCCCAGAGCTCTCCTGCAGGAGCCAGGCAGCTCAGTGAAAAACTGCCAAAAAATACACTAATTTGCTCTTGAAATGAACTAAATTGCTCCATGGAGTTAATGCTGCTAAAGAAGGATCCAGAGAGACGGAAATGGCAAAACATGAAGAGTGTGTGTGGAAGCGAACCACAGCAGTGGGTGCGCTGTGCTCCCGAAGGAAAGAGGAGCATCACACTGCATGGCTGGAGTCTGCGGAGATGCTAAGCCACAGCAAGCAGTTGCCAAGACCTCTGTGGTGTGATCAACACATTTGCTCATTCCATTCATCCCCCTCAAATGCCAATTAATTTTAATGTACAGTGTCTTTTCTAGAGTAACATCTTTCTACCACTGTGACTCCTTGCCTTATCTTTTCTTCTAGTTCTTTCTCCTTAATTCATTTTCTGCACTGATTTTTAATGGGGCCCTTTAAAGAAGACCAGATCCACAGAGGCAATCCTGTAAATCACAAGCTATTTTTGAAACAAAAAGCCCACCTGAGAAGGAACACCAAGAGGCAATTCTCCAGGATGAAAGGTTTTCCCTTAATCTACAGTCCTACACTACCACTGTAGGATCTCAGGTGGCCATATGGAAGAAATCAAACAAACTGCTCGACATATATGTACACTTGTAATGGGCTGGTGCTGCATTACAAACAACGCTCCAGCAGATGGCACCGTGAAGTGACTCCAAGAGGGCTGGATGGAGCTCTCCCTGAGAGGGGAGAAACGTGGGGGATGGATTTTCTCTAGCCACGGCATTGTTCCTGCACAAAAACTCAACTCTGGCCTTGGAGAGAGGACACCTTTCCCTTTTCTGGACATGGCTAGTCCAATCCCTGTGCTCAGAGCGGCCCCGCTTTGTTTGAGATTTGCAACAAGTAAGTTCTACTGGGAACAAAAGGAAATAAGCAGATAACAATCTCACCCAGACAACAGCCAAAATGTTACTTTTTTTAAGATGCTGTATTTCACAGTGAGAATTTGAGGTCAAAATGTATCAAAATGGTGAGGCAACTGGGATTTTCCAAGTGTGGTCTGCTGGATCACACTATGATCTCCACTAATATTGACATGAAAAGGACAAAAAAAAAAAAATCTCTCTATCTCTCTTCCTTGTGAGCTCTTTACCTTCTGCCACTGCTTTCAGTCTCTACTGAAGGCATGTAGGGCTCAGGAGGCACAAGCACCTACAAGAATTTTGGTATATCACTTTTATCTCAGCACTCATTTCCATAAACAACTCACAACTCCCAGGAATGAGACTAGATCTTCATTTTCAGCTCTCAAAAGCTTGGAATGGTTTCAAGAATTTATTCACCTCCCCAAACTGGCATGACCAATTTTCTGTCTTTAAAAGCATTTAAGAAAAATTAGTGATGGATTTTTAGTGCATTGAACTGAAATTACATATAAAGTTGGCTGCACAGCCATAATGATGGGTGGTAGAAGTAAACAATTTGAGGATAAACTACCAATTACTCTTGTATGTGACTGATATTTGTGTATCTATAAGCATATTCATTCTTACTTTCCTGAATGCAATAAAATGGGAGTGGGGGACATAGGGCATGGGAAGACTTCATTTTGCAGCAGTTCGTGTGGCATTTTAAAGCCACATCAATTAGATTCACTTTAATATTATGTGTTATTTCCTGAATTTAATTTACTTGAAAATATTATAGGAAATGGCAAGGCACATATTAATACATCTGTTTCCAGAAATCACTCCCTTATGCCCACAGATGTTCAAAGTTCTAATTGCTGGCAGACACACATAATTTGGGAAAACTTCTTAGTAGGAAGGAGACTGGAAAAGGCAATGAGAATATGGGTTCCAATTATGTGCAATCCCCACAGTCATTAAGAACACCTACATGCTTAACTTTATTTAACAACAGCAGACTGCAAAAGCTAAATATTTACAGAAAAGTCTTGGCTGGATCAGGGCTTTAACCAAACACAGGACAGACGAATGACAGAAGGAAGAGAGACATATCATCTCAAGTGAGAAGCCCATGCTCATGCTGAAAGCCTACAGCCCTGCCCAGCTCTTTTTTCTTGTTCCAATGCCTGGAGCCTGAAATCATTCATTCCCTTAACTTCCTCTTGTGTAGACCACATTAAAGGTGGAAAAAAAATATTTTTTCATATTCTGCTCTTAAAAACTGAGAAGACAACTAAAAATGCCCTGAACAACAGAATAGTTACTGTCTCCAAGCACATTTTCTGGTGATCAAAGGCACTTTTCAGAAAAAGTACTCATTAAATTATGAGACTATTGTAACTATGGAAATAAACCATAAAAGAAAATAAAGAAACATAAATTATGGTAGGGCAATCTATAGAGTAAATCATCAGCTCTGTAGCAATACTTCCAGCACATTTGTTGTCTAGTAACTTAACTGCTTAGGGAGTGCAAAAGGTAATGCAGATAATTATCTGTCAGTGTAGTGGTTGCATCAAAAATAAGTCTGGGCCTCTCTGCAATCTCTACATGCTGGACTAAAGCACAAGACTGTGAAGAAGTGATCTTGTATCATGTTTTAACAAAGGAAAATCCACCTACCAGAGAAAGACAGAACAGAACCGAAAGGAAGAAGCTGATGATCGTGGTGAAAGCTGGCAATTACTAACACCTGACAGACTTTTGGGTTTTATGACATGTCTCCCAATCAACAATGAAAATTGATGAAAGATACAACAAAACCCAAACAGCCCAAAACACAAAAGCAGCCATACCCACAGAAATCCCATATCCCAGCAGAAAAACTAACCAGACAGGCTCTGCAGCACAGGATAGTTTGATCCCTTTCTGATGGGACCATATTGCAACCTTCCCAGGCCGCATGGTGCTGCTGGTAGGATACACAGAGGGACGCTGCAGCAGGCGCAGAACAGGCCTTCCCTCGGCCACAAGAGGGGCAGTGAGGGGACACTGTCCCCCTCTGCAGCCTGTCGCTGCTGCGACACACCCAACCGCGCATAGCAGCCGCCTTTGGGCTGGAGTGGCAGCCCTGGCTGGCTGGTCCCCACCTCTGGCTGAACTTGACTATCATGGAGTCTTAGGTCAGCCAGCTGAGGTGGGACCCCAATGGACATCTCGAAGGGGAGGAAGGTGAGACCTGTAGGAGCAATATCAGCTCCTAAATTTTCATCTGGAATGAACTTCTGCATCTAAAATAACAAACTTGTGCTCATGAACAGGCTGCAAGTAAACGACCCCCAATCACAGCACAATGTCACTGGCAGGCCCATATCCGTATTTTGATCATTGCACACATCCTTTTGTGGTTTGCAGGCTGCTATTTCTAGAGGTGACACAGGCAGCAATTGCACCCTTTACCTGATCAGCAGCTCAAAATACCAGCAGTTGGCGACCTATGCAACATCTGACTACAGTTGTGCGCTTTGAGTCTGAGGTTTTCCTGCACTACTTGTATCAATCTACTAACAGAAGTGATGCTTACAGTGGGTACATGGTTACCCTGAAGAGAAGAAAATTTAAATAGCTGGATCTTTCATAGAAACAAAGCTGCAAAAATAATCCTTCTACAGCTTTAAGGGAACATAAAAAAAGGTGTCTGGGTAAAGAGGTTTTATGTGGTATTTTCACTTCCCTTAGTGAGGGTTGTGCAATAAACATGAAAAAGACAGATAAGCAAGAAGCTGAGATAGGATCAAGGACACGTCATATTATAGTAACATGGGTTAGCATGGCCCTGGGAAACTTTTTGAAGCAACTGATTACTAGAAGTGAATTAAGAAAGTCATCATAAAAGACCCTTTTGACTATTATTTGCTCCTGCTCCTGTTTAAGACCCAAGTTAGGACTGAATACCCTGGTTCTATGACAAATGGCTGTGCCCTGCAGATACATTAATGCATGTCCCAGATGCTGTTAGCACTTCACTGTACTAATCTTTCTTGCCTCACTGGTAGTCTAACTGCTAAGCTGACTAAATTCAAGAGCTGTCTCACTGGAAGTTGGTTTTTCTGGTTAGCTTCCACATCATGTTGTTCTTGGCTCTGCCACCCATTTCTCTTATTAACTGAAGACACTTAGAGAATGATGAATTCTGCATGAGTACTCAGGACAAAGTAGCAATACATCTTTTTAATAGGATTTCTGCTAACATATGCCTTTGTTTCTAAGTTTTGTACACATAATAAGAGAACAGGATCTAAGAGGAGCAGGAGTAACTTACCTGTTCGTTTTTGGTCAGTCTTGTTTTGTTATGTATGTCAGATGTAACCAGGTTGAATCCATGTTTCTCTGATAAAATTCTCAAAAGCAAAACCACAGTTCGACTCCCACACTTTCCAACTCTGTTGTAGACCACCTGACTGGGGAAAGGAAGTACCTAAAGAAAGATTGAAAAACACGAAGTCAGTATATCATTATTTTTGTTTCCATGTACCTCTGAATCACACGTTTCGACCTTAAGCCAACAGACACAGAGAATTTCTAGGGCCCTGCCCAGGTCAGAAACATCCACTTCCTCTAGCAAGATAGAAGCTCTTCAGAAGAGAAACAACACGGCTCAGGGAGGTGGCAAGGTGAGATTTCCCCCTTGTGATGCAGTTACATATAACAGATGGGCAACTACTCCAGAAATACTATGTAACTGTTGATAATGACCTAAGCTTACTGCTTGTAATTTCAATGCAAACACTCATCTTCAGTTGACTATCTCCCGTAAAAAGAACTAAAAGGAGTGAATTTCCACTACAGTTTGGCAACTCAAAGTCAAGCTGACATAATGCAAGAGGAATGCTTGAATTTCATAACTTCAGCTTAAAAAGAAACAAAAGAAACCGAACAACAACCATTTGCACAAAGCTAAAATTAATCAACTCTTTTAATTACAAATATAAACGTGAATCTTTCAAACAGACTCAGAGAACAAATCATGCCACTGGCCAAGGATCTACATGCAGAATAATCAACACAGGGCCACAGGGGGCCTGAGGCCAACTGGCACAGTCTGATCACCTCTGTACAGGTAATGTTCATTAAATCACAAAATAGAACAGCCACGTCCAACCTGGCCACTGGGAATGGTGCCCAGACCACACTAACTAGAGAGCACCCTGCTCTCCTCCTCAGGAAACCAGAACAAGCGAGAAGTAATTCAGTGTCTCATAGTACGACACACGCAGCCTTATTTTGTTCCTGGACGATGTCCATGGGTGGTTGTTTCAGCAAAAGGCATTCTGAAATCACACTATTGCACAAGACAAGTATTTGCTGTATAGCATAGAGCAGCATGTGATAAGCTATATTTATTTCCCAGAGGAAACTGTTTGCAAGTCTTTAAATTGGCTAACAGAGTCAGAAGCTCACAATTTCACCCACAGTGGTGCATATACAGCACTTAAGATAATTTTTCTATTAAGACAACGGCACAAAATGTTTCCTGACACAGGGCCAGCACCTGGGTTCCAGCAAAAGGAATGGACAAAGTGATGGCGTGTCTCAACATGCAGTTACTTCTACTGTAGATGCCATCATGTTCTCCCAGCAGAAGGATTTCTAACATAAAAGCAGTCAGATGAGGCTTATGGCACTTTTCAGCGCAGAGTACTTCTTCACTGCATTTGAACAGCTAATAGATCTTTATCAGGGAAGCAAATGATTCCTCAGGCAACCCTTCAGACTACTTTCAAAGATAACCGCCAATTAGAAAGAAAAAAAGAAGGAAAAAGTCTGTATTCTCTTATATTTGATGGGAACTTACTGGCACTTTGCTCTCAGTGTTCATGACCAAATGAATATTACTACTGTTGCTGGTTGCAATGTTTAGGATATCCTGCACTGCAACATAAATGTGGAGGCCATTTTTCTCCAAATTACCTTGGGAAGGAGTAGTTATTGGATGATCACAGACTGAGTTAAGCTTTCCAAGTCACAGGACATCACATCTGCTGATTCAGCAAGCAAAGAAGGACATCTCAAGGCTCATACAAACCCCACACAATGCATCAAGCCTTACTATTTTCTAACTTTTTAATAGGGTTTTCTGTGAGAAACATAGCCCCCATATTTCTTTATCAATCTTTCCTTCAGAAGCCTTGCTTCCTATGAAATGCAAAATCTGAGCCTGAATTATTAGAGAACTCCAAAGGTGATCAATTTAACATCGCTGTGCTACAGCTGTAGCTAACCTTTCCCAAAACTACTGTTAATGATGTCTGGAAGGTTAGTATTTGAACACATTTCATTATGCTGATTATCACACCATAATGAAAAAGAACATGAGCCCTATTCCGGATTGTCCCCTTTTTGGTTCACTTCTCTGCATAACAAACACTAGCACCACTACTTGTCACAGCCCTGCAGCACCATCCACACCTCACTTGTGGAATGGGAATTTCTCCTCTGCTCAGACATACAGTTTTGGAATACTTTGCTGTGTAAGTAAGAGAAAGCCTTCAAAAGAAATGGTAAGTAGATGCTGCCAAGTGCCAGTGAAGGAGCAAGAGCACATACACTATATGTTTGCCTAGCATCCCAGAAATTAGGTGAATAATGAGCACTGGTAGAGTTACAGAAATATTTAAAAATGCTTCATAATTATTGGCTGTTTTGATTTTCCTAGCAGTTTGGACTAGGCAATATAGTGAGCAAAATTTTTTCTTTATTGGTACTTCAGTCAAGTATAATTTTGCTGCATAGATTACACTCAAATTCTAATTAAATCTTCCACTGGATTATCCAGTAACTTTGGGTGAATCTTATAATTCTTTTAAAATTAAATGAAATTAAACCAGCCTTTGTAAATTCTCTATTCTAAGTGCAAAGAACTTTATCAGCTTGAAAAACTGACAGCAGTTACCAAGTTTGGCCAGTTCTAACATTTGTTTCTGAAACTCACCTTCCTAGGTAGCACAACTCCGTTCTGCACACAAACAATAACCATGGTAACCCCCAAAAAGAAACCACAGCAAATACTGCAGATAAAGGAACCTGAAATAAAGGGCTATTATTTTCAGACACTTGTTCAGCTTAAGGAGACCAGTGTATCAATGTCTTGGTTCAGTACATAGCTGAATGCACTTAGGTCCACTCGTACAAGATTCAAGATAAAACACTACAGCTCAAAGCTCGCTTCAGAAGAACAATCATGAATGGTAACCAAAACTTCCCCTGCAGCACTGCTGATTGTGGTTGGCTTTAGGAGTGCACTCCTGAACCCCTGCTCATGTTTCGTCCGTTTACGTCACCATTGCACTTATCACACCCAAATGCCCCAAAAGGTGTGCCCAGTGCACAAAGCCATGCAGTACACAGGCTTGTGCTGTACAAGCAAATATTTGTTTAATGTGACCAGTTCCCTCAGGATGTTGCAAATCTGCTTTCTGCACTTAGATAATGCCAAGGTTATTTCCTAAGAGAAGAATTATACCTCTTCCAGAAACATGAGTTTGTATCAGGCAAAACTAAAAATGCAAGAAATGGAAAACTTCTCCAGAGAGGAACTTTCTTTTCCCCCTCATGATACTCACAAGAGACTCAGACAATACAAGAGATGGTGGCAGAGAAGGCACTTGAAAAGAAGGCTCCTATTGTATTAGCAGAAACAAGGTGGAAAACAGCAGTTGGACATTTACAAAATGCTAACTGGATGACATTTTATTACAGTAAGAGTATGTTTCATGTAGACTAACTGCTGAGGTGATGCTCTGGCAACTTGATATTCATGTAACAATATACACAACTTCAAAATAATTGCAGAGTGACTTTATTGAGCACTGCATCAAAGCCCAGAGGTAATATAAACAACTGAAACATGTAATTCACTTTGGAGTTACATGAATTAGCACTTATAGCCATAAAAAAAGTAAAACCCGTGGTATAATTATAACAGCTCTCTCCAAGGGTTTGGAAAGTTATGTGACAATTTACTTGTCAGTTCACACAGGCTTTTTTTTTTCCTTTTGTTCCACAGTTAAAGAAGATGTCAAGAATCACTGTGAATGAAATCAAGAAGAAAAAGCAACTTTAACCCCAAATGAACTTGCATTACAGAAAATGACTGTCAAGTACCTCCACAGAGAGGTCTGCCAGTCTCAGAAAAGGAGCTATTCAACAGATAGCCTGACAAAAGCCCAGGCTTTCAACTTCACTGGGGGCTTTGTCTACAGATAAATCTTTGCACCAAAAAGAAAAAAAAAATTAGGCTGGATAATTACTTGCAGTGTCAATGATGTAGGGATTCACCCACAGGCCTAAATCATTCCAATTTTACTGAGACAAATCGAGTACAATTTTGCCCATTTGCCAAAAATTTCCCAGTCTCATGTAAGACAGACGTGTTCTCAGAAAGCAATCCATTATATTCACAACTTCAGCAAGTAAGTGACCTGTGTCCTTGTACACAAGTAGGGCCAGAAGCAGGTGACAGAAATGACTTTTCCTTTCCGAGCAGACACTAACCTGTAGTCAGGCAGTGCTCCATGTTTATCAGGTGAACAAGGCCAACCAACACAGACAGTACCAGTAAGACTGTGAAAACAATTAAATATTTGCTGACATCACACATCTTTATACAGCATCACAGCTTCCCAGTCCAACCTCTTCATTTTCTTTTCCTGTCCAACTAAGACAGAATTATAAGAATTTAAAAAAGAGCTTAATTGGTCAGAGGAATGGTCCATTTGACTCATGAGAGGAGGATGATACTCATAAGACAACTACAAACCTGAGAGCTGTCAGCAGTCCATTTCTCTCCAGTGTCTCTCCTCCTCCTCCTCCAGTGTTCCCAAAGATTACATATGGCATGTTAGAAGGCACATCCTTTCCGGCCGCCTGAAGAATTTCTTACACAACTTGTTCCAGAATTTTGTTACCCACCATGCATTTAATTTTAGTTCATCTTCTACTGTTTCCAGATAATATCTATTCTCACATTGTGGATTTCATGAAGACAGATCAGATAATTCAGTCATCACCTTTGAGATCTTCTTAGATACATTGGATACCTCTTTTTAACTAGGGTTTTTCATAAGCCTGCCGTGGTCTTTAAAGACAAACTCAAAGGCCATTAAGAGATAGCCTTCCAAACTTAAGTTCAGGAATTGCTGCTCAAAATCTCATTCCAAACAAGTATCAACTTGCTCACTTTTAAAGCAATCACAATGAGAACTTGCTAACACAGTTATGTCAGCAGAAAACACGACTGAAGAATGAACAAGGGAGTAAATAAAATAAATTATAAGCTAGCATCCTCCTTCCCCATCTTAACCACACAGGTCCAGTTCTATCAACATTCACCTGTAGAGTGTAGTGATGCTAGACAGTAATAAGCTTTTTGAATTAACCAACTCTAAAGCAGACCAGACAGCATGGTCTTCTCTATGGTCACTGAAAATACACTAGAAACCACAAGAAAAGGTAAGGATGAAATTTGTTTCTTTTCAAAGTTCCTATGCCATGTAACTGCAGCAGAGCATTGAAAACAAGGCAGAAGAGGAAACAGAATATTCTTCTGCTGCATTTTCATTAAGAAACTAATTTAATTGAAAAAGGATGACTTGCCTTCCCCTCCCCCTCCCCAAACCAATGCATTTCATCTGTTAGACAGATGACATATTTGGAAGACTAGGTTAAAATGTGTTCTCTAATGATTCAACATCCCTAAGCACCAAGCTAAATTAAAAACATAAGCATGGAGCACAAGCAGCAAAAGGAAACTTGGTTGTAGGCAGTCCTCAAATTTATTAAGGCTAAAGAAAAGCATTACTATGAAGTGTCTGCCAAAGCCTATGGCCCCTGAAGGGTCCCACAAGACAGATCTGTAGAGCCAAAATGAAAATTTGCCGTAATTTTTCTGTAAAGAAGCACTGCACACTTACAAATCTAAAAAGATCTCAGTTCAAAGCACAGCAAAGTATCCCCATTAAGTCTCAGATCAGGTCCTATTACAGGATACTGTGGCTATAGAAACAACAATAATATCAATAGCAACCCGGGAAAATCACAAAGAAAAGGTCAAAGAGCCAGGTTTTAATTTTTAATGTTTCGGATGTATCCTGTCAACACATTTGGGTTTGCTCATCTTATACCTTACCCCTGATTTACTTCTCTACAACAGCAAGTTGCAGCAGAGCAGAACCTCTGCGCCTCCAATGTACTGCACAAGACCCCCCACACCACAGGGAGTGCAGAAACCAGCTTTATTTCAGGCACGTGAAGTTACAGCAACGTAGCAACATTCCAACTTGGCACATGTATACAAAGTCAAACAGGCTGGTAGAGAGCAGATACTCTGTTCACTCAGCAGTTTCAGATACTCACTGATGTTAGGCAGCCTCTGGAGGTGGGAATGGCACTCCTGGCTTTCATCACTCAGCAACACTCACTTGTACTTAAGTGATGGCAGCTCAGTTCCAGTTCCCTTCAGAGATGAAGCAGGTGAGAGGGAAGCACCCTACCAAAGAGATAATTACTTGGGGATGGGGTACAACTACCGCCTCTAGGTTGATCAAAACTTTTCCTTTCGGCCTTTCTTAACACAGCATACTTTTCAACCTCTTCATTCTTCTTGCCTTCCTCTGCAGTTTCTAACTGCAGTTTGTTCACCTCTTTTGGGACCAAAATCAGCTACAGTGCTGTATCTTGTCTCCCTGGTGCCAAGGAAAACTGAACAGTTATTGTTCACGTCTTGCAGACATCTCTTTTTAATACATCTGAGGATAGAATTTAGAAGAATCAAAGCATATGGTACTATCACTACTATAGAGAGGGGTGCAGAACAAAGCTATTGCTCTTTTTCTTCTTTACCCTACATGAACAAATGCAGGTTACAACAGAAAAAGAGCTGTAAGACCCTTATTAGCTTTCTTATAAAAAGCAGTACATTTATCTCTTACTTTTTAAGTTAATCACTTGGTGGAAATTATCTTTCTGGTATGCACCTACCTCATAAGAAGATAAAGGAGATGAATTATCTTAGAACATGGTTCACTGACACTGGTATTTTTTGAGAGAACTAGCATGAGTTCAGGTAGGTTAAGAATTTGAGTGTCAGTTTAATTACCCCATTTTCCACTGGAAGGTTCACCATGTAATCAAAAAACCCTTAAGCTGCAGAATTTGTGCAGGACTGATTTTAACTCCAGAGCAGCATCACGTTATATGTATCTTGGAACTGTAAAGTTTAAAACTGCTGTTTTTCCTTCTGAGCCCAGGGTTTTGTACATTCTGTGATGTGCTCAGAACACACTGGCACAGTTACCCTCTGTTTAAGTAGTAAATCCTATCACATTCAACCCACATGTTTATATTGGATACTTGCAAAATGAGAGATATTAAGTAACTAAGCCTGGTTTTAAAACTTTTTATAATACTTCACAGCACTGGCATTCCCTTAAGTAACCTCACTACCTTAAGGTTGCTTCTATCCTTCCAATGCAATATTCACGAATTCACCCTGGGAGCCAATAATACTGGATTTGAATGTGGTGAGTGGTAGACGGAATAATTTATTCCTCTGTATGCACTTGTCTTTCTTCACATTAAGGTTTAACTCTCAAAATTGTGGTTGGCTATTGATGAGGCTGCAGCTAGTGCAGCAACTCATGGTTTCACCATTGTCAAAGATCTGTCATGCTGCATTTCAGTTTGCCCTTTACTTTAGGCTCCCTTTCAGTAACTCCACATTTTATTTTAAAGTCTCTAGCATGCTTGTCTTTTCCACTTACTTTGCACAGACACTTTATAAGTCACAGTATGAAAGAAAGGTTGTTTATAGCCATAACTGGATATTAATTTTGTAAAACAGGCCAGTTCTGCTGGACTGTAACCCACAGCCTCTTCACCGATGAACTATCTCTGAGGTGCTCTTGCTCTGCATGCTTGCAGGAACTCAAACGGAGTTCCATCACGGCTCCTGCAGGTAACAGATTCAAATCTAGTTCATGGCATGGTCTCTTTGCCTGGAAGGAACAACATCAAGAAGCACAGCATGCTGCTAGTGAACTCCTCCAGCAGAACCAGAGCTCAGCAGAAATCACTGCGTCATCTAAAATGACTCAAAGGCCCAAAATACTTTCCCTTACAGATTACAGTCCACGTCTTGAGTCACAAATGGATCTTGTGGTGTTGAAGACGACAAGCCAGAGGCAATAACAGAGGAGGCTCAGCACAAAGTGCTCCCATTTCACTCTTCTGCACTTTGAAATCATTAATCTGACTTGCTCAGAGGCAAACCAAACCTCATTCCTGCTGACCAGGGCATGACTCCTTTTCATTTCAATGGAGGGAGCTTCTCCTTGCATCTACTGAAAATCCCCAGTAGTGCCAGCCACAAAAGCCTCCACACTCCCCCAGGACATCAGGATGCTGTGGGTGCTGTCCTGAGAACTACCTTTTCATAAGCACACTTGCCCAAGTTCCTCCTTCACCCGAATCACCACGATACTGCCACTCTCACACAGACTTCTTCAACCCAGTCATGAAAACCTGTCCTCTTTGCCTGATGTTTTGACTCTACTTTTGACCACGTGTAGGCACATTCACAATCTGTTAAGATCATGGCTCTTATCAGAGTATTTCACTGCTATTTACAGTTTCCTGAACTAAGCTTAATCCTTTTTTAAAGCCTGAGTAGAAGGCTGCCAGGACCTACCAGCTCATCTTCAAAATCACAAGGCTTTCAAAATTATTATTTGGTGGTTGTTTTCTTCAGTTTTGTAAGACTCCCCAGCACCACAAGTTCCAGATTTTTTCCTTCAAACATCAGAGCTAAGAAAATCCTTTCAAATCAGGAGTTAAGAATACCATTCACAACTATAAGACTTGTGGTAGAAACATGAGTGGTACTCAACTGAGTCTCAAGTCTTAGCAAGATTAACCAAATCAATTTGTCAGTTTCAAAAGATATTCCATCATGTTACTCCCAGGCAGAAGGGCAGATTTTTGTTTTTCCACGGAAGGTTTAGGTCATCCAGACACAGATGCAATTGGATTTTGGTATTATAATACAGTCCTGCCTCAAAAAGATAGTGAAGGTGGTTATGATTGAGTTGCCATGACCTTCTTGTATGATGTGCTAGCTTATGAATAACCTTCCTATCATGGAAGGAAGGAAAAGAAGAGAGGAATGTACTAGACAGCTGGAAATCTAAAACTGTAATCTCTAAGAGATATTCATGTGCCGTATAATAACCTGCACAGATTATCTGCAGGTGAACAAAGATAATCTCAGAATGGACTATGTTCTAAATTTCAGTGAAAGCACAGAGCTTTACTATCTTCAGAAATGGTGACGATTATGCCTTGTGTACTTTTATAGCTATAGTATGTGACGTAGAACAAAACCTACAGGTTGCAAATTTGGTGATATTACAATTTTTTCATTTTGGGTAACAGTGGGTAGGCTGCTGTGTTAATGCCAGAGGCAAGCAAGATTCACCTTTAACCACACACACAGTGTGGCAATTAAACTACCAACCAAAAGACAAAATATTTTCCAAGCGTCTTTGAAATAAAATGAAAACTACAGACTACTGTAGTAGTCACTAAATCTGCATACCTGCTGTCTCCCTAAGTCTTTCAAAATTTAAAGGCTGCAAATGTCAGGCTTAGTAAAATCCAGCTCACTACTAAATTTTTGCAGGACATCAGCATGCACAGTACCCCTCAAAGATTTATCTTCTTGTGACAGGCAATCTGGCTTTAATTTCCCAAGTCCCTCTGTACTTCCACTTACAATCAGTCAGCCTCCCCATATCAACACCTTTCTGATATACTATAAACTCAAGAAATATTAAAAAGTAAGTAATCATCTCTATTTTGGTAAATCACGGAATCAAGTGATTGTTTTATCCTTAAGACTCTTGAGCAATAAATTAATATGAACAAAACAAAGAAATTCGTGCTTCAGTACAATTCAAATATTTTTATGATCCAATTCACACTTATAAGTACAGATATATATCTCCATACTACTATTGAATATATCTCCATACTACTATTATGCTATATCATTCATCACCTACTTCAGTAGGATTCTAAAGAATTACGTATAGCAGACAATCGGAAAATCCTCCATAAAACCCAGATTTTTCTTCTGTTGAGATACTGTCATTTAGAAGGAACGAAAACACAGTTTTAAAAGAACATAAACCAATTATTCTACAAATAGTTTACACTGTGTGCTGGTTTTAGCTAGGGTAGAGTTGATTTTCTTTACAGTGGCTATTACGGGGCTGTTTTGCATTTGTGCTGAACACAGCATAAATATTGAGACATTCTGTTATAATATAGAGATTTTTTGTTATTGCAGGGCTTACACAGAGCCAAGGTCTTTTGTGCTTTTCTTTTGGCAAGTACACTGGGGCTGCCTGAGAAATTGGGAGGAGATACAGCTGGGATAGCTGACCCCAACTGGGATATCCAAAGGGATACTCCAGACCATACGACATCATGCTCAGTATATTAAGTGGGGAGAAGAAGGAGGAAGTGGGGATGTTCGGAGTGATGGTGTTTGTCTTCCCAAGTAACTACTACACGTGATGCAGCCCTTCTCTCCTGGAGGTGGCTGAACACCTGCCTGCCCATGGGAAGCAGTGAATTAATTCCTTGTTTTGCTTTACTTGTGGGTGTGGCTTTTGATTTCCCTATTAAACTTTCTTTATCTCAGCTCATGAGTTTTCTACCTTTTACCCTTCCCATTTTCTCCCCAATGCCGCTGGTGGGAGAGTGAGTGAGCAGCCATGTGGGGCTCCACTGCTGGCTGGGTTAAACCACAACACACCGCTTCTAGTAAAAAACTGAGGCAAGTGGAGAAATACTTCACAGGTTTTTTTAAATCATAGCATTTTACTGACCATACTAGGCTTAAAAGCTCAGTTTTACTGTAAAACAGTGCTTCAAGCTGTAAAGAGGATCTCCATGGTTAAGGCACCTAATGAATTCTCTCTTAGTATTTGATCAGCCAGGTACCGAATCTGGTGTCCATAGGAAATTACTCTATTTTAGTGTTGCTAAATTCTGACAATTTTTGCTAGCTGAAAATTTGTACACTGCACAATAATCTCAACTCCTCAGTTTATAAGGAGAATAGAATATTTTTTAAATCACTGAAATCCTTCCCAACCTGCCTTGGATTGCTTTAAAGATTATTCACCAATTTTTCATTTACAGCTAAACCGAGGGTTTCAACTCTATCAGAAACACATATACTACTATTCATGCTCTTAAAATCCCTAGTGAGCATATACCTAAAAGGAAACAAATCTTGCTTGCTTCTAAGTGTTGTGGGGTTTTGTCTTGGTTTTTTTTTTTAATTGGGTTTTTTGGTTGGTTGGTTTTAAATCGAACACTTCATCCCTAACAAATCCATCACTTAAGACTGTAGAAGGCTGAAGGGTTAAACCACGTTCTCATAAGGGATGGCTAGAACTAAAACACTAGCTCAAATGAAACAGGAAGTATCCACTAAAAAAATAAATAACCAAAACTAAAAAAAAAAATATACAGCTCTTGGCTGTTATTTTAACATTGCTATCACAATACTTGGAAAAAATAACACTGACATAAACCTGATGAACATAAAAAGTCACTGTAAAGGGGGCAATGCTGAAATCATCTTTTAGTAAGATTTAAAGTCGAATAAAAAAGAATAAATAATCTAGTTGATAATGGAGAGTGACAAGGACTGGGTTCAGTATATACATACCAAAGGCCACTCAAGGATTCTGCTACTTTTTCCCATAGGGGTGAACATGGTGTTGGCTAAGTTAAGGATTGGACTTGATGATCTTAGAGGTCTTTTCCAAATGATTCAATTATGCTATGGTAGGCTTGCTCCATAAAAAACCATGAACAATTAGCACATAATTACTAGCTAAGAACTGAAAGAATGGTGAAAAGAGTATTTATCCACTTTCCCGCTTTAAATCAATAAAATCAGATCAAATTTATTTTGCGTATGCCTTTATTTCCATTCATTTTGACCTGATCCTGACCCCCATCCATTTTTGTATTCATTTAAAGCTTTTAAACACTGTCACATATGCCAAGCATAGGTCTTGCTGACACCTAAACAGCTGCCAAAAGACGCTGGGTCCATGACAGGCATCCAAGGGATAACCATCAAGAAAAGGTCAATAGACTACTTCAATGTAATTTATCTGTAAGCTATGTGCACAGCTCCCTCACAAATATATGTCATCTCTACTGAAAAAGGGACATATCCTGATGCTCTTGCCAAGTTCTCAGGGAAAAGCTTTCAATCAATAACAACAGTAGGTCTGATAAAGTTTGTATCCTTTGTCCTCCAAGGCCAGTTTCACCATATTGGATAGAGCAAAAAAATCTTGGGAAGATTTGATAAGGATTTGATTAAGTATTTGGTCCAAATACTGGAAAAATACATCCGCTTTATTTGCAGAAATGCTCAGACATTAAATATATCAAGTGAACACCATCAGTCATTAATGAACATCCATTTCAAAGGTGTTTTTAAAAACCAAGCTAGCTTCATCTATAGGTATCACATAAACACCAATCTACAGAAAAAGGATAAACAAATGATCCCTTTGCAAATCTTTAACAATTTACATTTTCAGATGTTTATTTAAAAAAAAGCCAGGAGGTAGTGAGATAGAGATTTGAAATAGGAGAGAAGAGCCCACTTTCATTGGCATTGTAGAACCACTGGCAGTGGTTGTTTTGCTCAACTGTATTCCCTTTTTATCTGCCAAATTCTAACACCAGAAACACCAGAGGTGTGCTAGGGCTACTGGAAGTTGCGTCTACCTGCAGAGAAGCACATACAGATCTGTCTTAAAACTCATGAAAAATCTAGGATTAGTCAATCTTGCGAAGTCTTTGGTGCCTAAGGACCAAAGAGGAGTGGCCTATGTTTGTGTATTGGGTTTGCATGACAAAGTTCTGCTATTGGGAAGGGGCCTACAAGAGTGGCTTCTGTGAGAAGCTGCCAGAAGTTTCCCCCATGTCCAACACAGCCAACACCGGCTGGCTCCTAGACAGACCCATTGCTGGCCAAGGCCAAGCCAATCAGGAATGGTAGTAGAGCCTCTGTGATAACATATTTTTTAAGAAGCAAAAAAAGATATTGCACAGAAGTAATTTGTGGCCAGAGAAAAGAGGCATGAGAATATGTGAGAGGAACAGCCCTGCAGACACTCAAGTGAGTGAAGAAAGAGGGAGAAGAGGTGCTCCAAGTGCCCAAGATGAGATTCTCCTGCAGTCCGTTGTGAAGACCATGGTGAAGCAGCTGTGCCCCTACTGATCATGGAGGTCCACAGTGGAGCACAGATCCACCTATAGCCCATGGAGGAGAAGGCTACCGGAAGGACATGTTGACTCATGAAGAGAAGAGCCCACACGAGAGCAGGTTTCCCAGTAGGACGTAGTGACCCTGTGGGGGACCCATGCTGGCTGGATCAGTCTGTTCCTGAAGAATTGCACCCTGTGGAAGGAATCCGCATGCAAGCAGTTCATGAGGAACTGAAGCCTGTGGCAAGGACTCACACTGGAGAAGTTCATGAAGAACTGTCTCCTGTGGCAGGGATCCTGCACTGCAGAGGGGGAAGGCCTCCTCTCCCGGAGGAGGAAGCAGAGGCAGAAACACCATGAGTAATCCCCATTCCCTGTTTCTCTGTGCTTCTGGGAGGGAGGAGGTAGAGAATTGGGAATAAAGTTAAGCTTGGAAGGAGGGAGAAAGGCCTTTTAAGATTTGTTTTACTTCTCATTATTCTACTCTGATTTTGATTGGCAGTAAATTCAATTAATTTCTCCTAGGTGAATCTGTTTTGCCTGTGACTGTAATTGGTGAGTAATATCTGCTTGTCTTTAACTCATGAGCCTTCTGCTATATTTTCTGTCTCCTGTCTAGCTGAGGATGGGAGAGACAGAGAGGCTTTGGTGGGTGCCTGGCCTCCAGCCAGGGTGAAACCACCACATCCAGACACATTACCTTCATATCACTGGCAAGGGTAACTACTGCTAATCTTCAGCAGTCAAGTAAACCTTTACTGGGGGAACACCTTAAAAGCTGGCTCACCTGGTCTTCAAGGAAGAACCAGAACCACACCAGCAATACTCAGGTACAGAAGCGAGCCAGGCTTTTGTTCTTTGCTTGCACTGAGAAAATTGCTGCTGCTACCTTCACTTGAAATAAGCAGACCAGTACCCTGATCTCCTGAAATGTGATAATGCTAATTCCTTATTCAGATAACAAGTGCTATTTTCAGTTCTTCCACTGGGAAAAAAACCCCACATGGGTATTTGAAAAAATCCAAAGCTCTGGCACCTAGCCATGACAAAAAGCCAAAACTAATACGATTTCCAACAGATACTGGAATGTACTCTGCAAAACAGCTACGGTCCAGTGCGTATCAGCTGCTGGTGGCCTTCCCCTACAGCTAACTACACACTGCCCATATTAGCTACCAGTCATTTCAACCCCAGGCAATGCACTGTTGTGCATTATCACCACTTCTAGTTTTTAAGCATTTTGTAATGAAATAGTTTAAATGTTGGAGTCAGGACTGATTTATTCTGACAGGTTTCTATATGTTGAATTAAAGCATGCATAGACCTTAACCATCTGTTAGTTTAAATGAAGGCAGCTATCAAGTCATGTGAATGGAGGCTACCTGAAAGACAAAAACACAGCAAATTTCACTCACACCCGCAGACTTCACAGTTCAGATATGAAGCTGTAAGAGGGTAAATAACTGCACTTAGCCAAAAATACGATGCATGAGATTTACAAAGCAAGAGCACCTTAGTTCAAAACACGACCCCAAGCAAATACCAGGAATTATCTGGGGATCTACCAATTCCCACCCATGTTTTGATTACAGGAATAAAAAAAAAACCAAAACAAAAAACCCCAAACCTCAGGAATAAGCAGGCTTGTCCAAGGGATGATCAAAATGATCCATATTTTATCAATGTTTTTGAAACATGGGCAAATACTTCAAAAAGCCAAAATGCTTTTAACTTACAGAAGGCTGTATAGCCTGTTACTCCGTTGAGCTTTTCACCAAGCTTTCAAGAGTGAGGATGATTACAGGAAACCCACAAACTTTACTGACTGGAAGTAGCTAATCAAAGAGTACCAACCCAACCAATCAATCATGTACATATCTATTCAGCTGGGCTTCCTACAGACAACTGAGCTGCAGCATCCAGCTGCAGCTGGATGAGGCTGTGTGAACATAGCCCAAAATTACATGTTTAGACAGGCAAAAGATATTTCCACAATGTAAAGAGGAAAGTATCTGGGTTGAATAAATCTGTCCAATTGCTACTGCCCATTGGAGTATGGATCCCATCCACAGCACCATTAATTGGTAAAGCAAAATTCCTAAAGAAAAAGTACCAAAATCTGAATAAAGTTTTCAAGGTTAAAAACTCTTATCTAGATGACATTTTCCTTACTAGAACAGCTTGGCATTTCTGAATGCTAATCCAAGCATGAGAAATACCGGTTTGGAATAAGCATTGCTTTATTCTTCCAAGCAGAGTGCTCACTCAAGACACAACAAACATAATTCTTTACTTCACGCAGGCTGCTGTACTCCTGGACAAGAGAAGCAGCTGGTACTAAAATTAAAAAAAAAAAAAAAAAGTATTTCAAAAGAACCAGAGAATACTATACAGATTTTAAGTGTTAAACATTTGCTTAGCCTTAGAATACCCGTGTCCCATCTCAGTTTGCAATGATAAACACAACAGGTTGATTTTGCCACTTCTGTCTACATCCATTTGATTTTGTAACTGAGTACACAAAAAATTGAGTAATTTGTGTTGACAGGAAGAAAATCAAATGTACATCATTTCTCCAAGTGAGCTGTCTGAATTTTAACAGTGTACAAATACCCATACATCAGCTGAAAATAGCAGATGTCATTGCACAGCTAAAAGGTGAAGAAACCCAGATTCCTGTCTGTTTTCATTGATAACTAAGCTAAGCGGAATTGCTTTCCACATTATCGTCCTTCTGCTGACTGAAAGCCAACTGTTTCACTACACTGGTACACACCTGTGGTTGATCATTTCGACTCAAGGCCTGCTGGCTCATGATGTGACTTCATGGTCAGGTGAACAGCGATGAAGGAGGGCTACCCACCAGAGGTGGTGTTCACATCCACCCCATCTCTTACTACTCACACTCACCTGCTGCACTAGCATCTATGGTGGGCCACATCAGTGAAATAATCTGTCCTTTTGCACAGTACATGTCTGTACTGTGCAAAAGGAGCTATAACAGGCTGGAAAGACAGGTAAAATATAGTATCAAATCATGTTTCAGAGAACAAACCAACACAGGGTAGAACAAAGGAGAACAAAACAGGAAAGCCTAAGGGTCTGCTTCCACTTTTTTCCTCTTGAAGAAACTATCACTATGCCCTTCCTAACCTGAAATGTCATCAGGTGCCATGGTGATGTGAGGGAAAAGCTTATGCAGCACAGTCATATATGATAGGAACAGTGAACCTTATTCCTAAAAAAGGGCTCATTACTCAGATTCATTACATTTTTCCTACTGACTTGCTTCAAGTATTGTGTTCATAGCAGCACCCATGTTCCAGGAACTGCTGCCAGACAAAGGCCACCTTCATCTGCTGGATTAGCTCTAACTGCAGTGTCTTGGTTTTTTACACAAAAGTGGTGACAGACAAAACCACTAAAACCCTGCCTACCCTTGACTCAATGACAAAAATTCCATCAGCTTAATCACAATGAGTTTTAACCCAAGTTACTTACAAACACCTGAAAACACTTGGGGTGGAAAATGTCAGAAAGGCCACGTGCTGTTGATGTAAACTCAGCAGAGTTGCTTGGCATACAAGTAGACATAAAATACGTTAAAAACAAAAGCCAAAAAAGTAAGGATAAAGCAAACACAAAATAACAGCAGCTTACCTTTTGAGGTGGTGGTCCGTGGTCATCCAAATAAGTGGAATTTCCTACAAAAAGAAGAAGGATGGAGATAAACAAAAGCCATCCAATGCAACTTCCAAACTTTCCAATTCATGGAACCAGTACACTTCTATCCCACTGGTTTTGTGGTGCCAAATAATTCAAGGAAAATAAATTCCCTCAGCTTTAATTTTTGATTAAAAAGTAATTTATTTTGACTACATTTGTAATACAAGATTAGATGCACACTGTCATCTTACCAAAAAAATTATATGGCCCAAGGCAGTTTTAATTAATCAATCAATCATTATTCAATCATTTGTATGACAAAAAATTGCCAGGTGCATCCTTGTACATGTTAAGCAAGTAAGCACAGTTAACTGGAAAAAAGTTTTCTTAAATAATCAAGTATCAAAGGCCTTTATCAGATTTTGGTCTGATGGAACTGACAAGCATTCATTTCTCTCTCTTCTAACTGTTTTTCCAACCTCCAAGCTACTTTTTTGTTCTCAAACAGTACTGACTGAATGGGAGTTGTATTCTGATGTAATTGCACCTGCCTTTTCAAGATTCTCTTTTAATTCAGACAAAAAGCTTCAGGGAAAAAAAAAGCTTCTAAACAAGTCCACCCTTCTTAGTAAGCTACAATAGAAAAAGGCAACAATTTCAGACTTTTTACCCATTCCTTACAAACACACACCAACACATAAAATACACACTCCCTCACACACATAGACTGTCCTCCCTGTAACTGCCCTTCCCGAACCCTTCTCCTGAAGTATTAATCACATGCTTTCCCAACATCTTCCAGCAGATGATGAAACCTTGCAGCACGCCTAAAAGTTCCCCTTGGGCCACACATACCTCTCCTCTCAGTCATCCTCCTACCAAAGACAGCAAAAATACCTCTGCTCTAACCTTACATCAGTATGAAGTAAGAGAGTAATTTTTACAGGTGCTTACTAGACATCCAAAAGTTACACAGAAGAGGACTTTAAAAAGCTTGTCCTGCTCATGAGCATCTCTGCTCCTGGGGTGTTGAATAGGCAAAAAACCACAAGCTAGTGGAATACAGCATCATTTCAGAACCAAAGGACTTTGTGCTTGACAATCTAGCCAAACCCCTTGTTTTTCCAAGTGCCAAAAAATGCCCCCAGAGGTTTCTGGATCCAGGAGGCAGGAAGGAGATGTTTGTGTGTGTGTTATGGCTACAGAACAAGGAAGTGAAACTTTAGTGTGGAATATTCAATAGCACCCACACCAGTGCTGGGAGTTGTTTTCAGCAGGAAAAGCAGGTAGCTGGAAGTGGAAGGGCCCCCATTCCCTTGCCCGACTCTTGGGGGAGGTAGCTGCCACCTGGACCACACCATCTTGGGGGGAGAGAGCCTGCCAGCCACCACTGCTGCCACAGCATGATGAATTTCTTTGTACAACAAAAAGTTGAGATTACCTCTCAGAAATATTTTGCTTTCTGTTTTTCCTCTTGTTTTCTGGCGTATGTTATAAAGTACTGAAAACTTCAGTCAGAAGGCTTCCAACTCATCTAAAGGGAAGTCCCAATACCCCAAACACACTCTTTTACGTTGACCTTGGAAGAGTCTGAGCAACTACAAAAGCCCAAACAGTAACTTTTTGATGGTCATTTGAAATCACAAATCATCTTCTGAAGCATACCAGAAACTATCTCTCTGTACATTTGACACAAATACCCACCCTTTGAACAATCCAGTTACTTAATTTAATGCCATAGATAATATGGCTGATGCCCTACATTCATATCCATACAGGATAATTTCTTTATTCATTCCTCTGACATGATTCTAATTGCCAGGGAAGAAATTCAGCTCCCAGACTACTGAAAGAGATGGCAGTCTGGTTTTCTGTTAGAGTAGCTACTCCACACACCGTGACATGGACTTGAAAATAAGCATTTCTCCTCTCAGTTAATCTGGGAGAAGAGCAAGGAAAACTTCTCATTCAGGATTTACCTGAATCCTGTAGAGTCAGGCTCTTACTAGTTCATAGCAGCTTCCTCCTCTTTGCAATTAGGCAAGCAGAAAGACACTGTTGTTGATAAAAACATTTCTGATAGTTTTCTCATTGTGTCAGGAAAATTGTTTGATTTTGATACATAACAAAGTGATGCTCGTTGTCTAAACAAGTTAACACACTTGAGAAGTCAAACATTAGATGAAAACTACTAATTTTTTTTTTTAAATTAGCAAAACTTTAGGTTTTGTAATTGGTATTAAAGTGGTTACAGGAGTAACAATTTTTTCCTTGTCTCCCCAAAATATATGCAATTTATGCTAACCAAAATAAAAGGAATATTAACTACATATGTATTAACTACCTTTGCCAATCACATATCACAGCCAATTTTGCAGTAGAGAAGGACTTGAATTACCAGTCAAGAGCTTACACAGCATCTTATAGAGCAGCATCAAGAGTGTCAGAGTTATATTACAGAAATATTTTTGAGGTATTCCTTAAAGTCAAAGAGCTTATAACTAATTCACCTCTCTGTATCAGTAATCTATGTTCTTAGTATGAAGACTGCATTTTCCTTCCTTGGAAATTTTTTAATGATCAAAATTACATGAAAATATCTCTAGCTTTGAACATACAACCCGTAGATTTGATTTCTGTAATCAAAATGTTGGTTTTTTCACAGCGCAGTCTAGTTACTACTGTATCCACTTAAAAGACAAGAGTACAATTATGAGTCATTTTATAAAGGTTTTTTTCATGGCAGTTGCTTGCTCAAATTCAGAAGCTGTAAACTGATAGAAATGAATTGCCAGGCAAACACAAGTGAGGAAGGAAACAGAGATTTGAAACCTGGTCAGAATAACTCACAATGAGCAGAGGATGCAAAAGCTGCAGACAGTCTCCACACCCTTACACTGCCCCAAACTCCATGTGCAGAGCTAGCTCCTCCTTCTGCTCCTCAAGCACACAAACCAGAGTCAATCTTGGCGTCCACGGCTCACCACATCAATTTAACAGTCTGAATTCTTTTGGGTTCAAGTTTTAAATGAGAATTTGTTTTCAGTAATAAAAGCAAAACTTTTTGCTGCACATTTCATACACACTAAAATAACTCCACAAATCCAGCTGCAATGGAGTGCAGCAGCAGCCTGTGAGGTACACCAGCCAGCTCCTTAACCCCATGAAGCCCAGCATGTGCCCTCGCTGACCATCGCATTATAGGTCTTGGCTTGCTTCCATTCTGTCTGCAAAACAGGGGCCACACTACAGGAGCCTTCATGAATGCAGAAATATAATGAAAAATGTGCACCTATGCAAAAGGCCTGAAGGAAAGATGATGACTTTAACACAAGAGGCCACGAAAATCTTACTAAGTATGACTCCCAAGCTGGGTACTTACAAGTTTTACAAACCTAAAACAGGGCACCACTTCTACACATAGGGCCACTTTTCACACAATCCATATCAGATTAGGTTAGTTTAAAAACAATTCAGCATTATAAAAATTGCAACCATGGAAGCATACAAGGTAAAGCCAATCTATGAACCACCAGCTACTAACAGCTGATGTAGTAGGAGAGCTGCACAGTAAAAATCAGAGACCTAGGAACAGATACCAAAAGCACCAAAGGTACATAACCTCAACTGTTTATTGCAATTGCATTAACAAGCTTATCTAAGATGGAGAACATTATCATGCAGCTTTTATACGCTATGGCACAGACAACATGTGTTTGATGTTACTAAGTGCCACAAGAAGAGAAGAGGCTTTCTGCGGTGGAAATGATAAAGTCATAGAAGAGAGAGTCATGCTTCCTCATTAGGCATCTTGTCCATTGCCCCAAAGCAACCTATGGCATTAAATTATTAGGATGACTTCTCTCAAGTCCTTTAATAAAGCTTATTAAAGACATTATTACTCGTCTGCTGACCAACAAGATTATTCTAGATTTTTTTTCCTGGAGAGGAGTATTTACTCTTCAAAAAGGAAATTTTCTGCCTTCTAGAAGAAGTCTTTCGTAGACTTCTGAAAGTCTAAGGCATTAGAAACAAGTCAGACAAAATAAGTCTCAAAACAAGTGGTATTATGCATTCCATAAACATGCTCCACAGCACACTTGGGCTGGCTGAACACGTCTCCTCCAGACTCTGCCAGAGATTAAAAAAACCCCATCAGCTTTATTATAGAAAATGGTGAATACATGGAGGCCGTCCAAATTTTTCCATAATTTACTATCCTTGAGGTTAAGTGAAGCAGCTGTATGCAAAATCTTTGGGGAAACCTTGTGGTTACGTTCCTTTTTTCTTGGAATCACTGAAGTGTGGGGGTTTTGTTTGAAGCAAGCCAAGTTTAAACAGAGATAGATGGTCAGTCAACCAGGATTAAGGACAAATACTGCTGTGTACAGTTCAGAACTACAGATAACAAAATAACTGCAATTCTGGAAAAAAACCTTTCCAAAAAATGACTGGGGAGTACAGGAATAGGAAGTAAATGGACTTACGTGTGAACTGAAGACTCTTTGATAGTAACTGAAATAGCATAACTCTACTCAAACAATTCTGATATCCCATGGAAAGAATTGTGTAAAGATAGGGAGAGAAAGCCAACACTGAAAATGTGGAGTTTGGACTATTTTTCTGGAGCAGGGTTTTACCTTGTAGGGAGTCACAAGCAGCAGTCTAAGGGAGCTGGGACCCAGCTAATGACAAAACTAATTTGTCTTGTAAAAATCCTTCTTTGTTCTTTTCACTTGGCCACCACCTCACACTTCCAGGCACCAATACAGCCTCTACTGGCAAACAATCCCTTAGACCCTCTGATGTTTAAAGGAAAGGAACAATTTAATAGTTGTCTGAGGAGTCTTCTGGTCTGGAAATCAGACTTTGAAGAAGAATTTCCCCACCAAGCACCTCTAATCATTAAGAGCTGCACCTTCAAAATAAACTGAAGTGCCAGTAAGTTATTAGAAGAGGATAAACTCTGCTCTGCTTCCTTTGTTATTTTTTTCCCTCCCAGTTATGCAGTGGACATGCTTAGAAATTTCATAGATGTTTACACATCTGAAATAATATGATTTTCTTGGTCATCATATCATCACATCTTGGAGCCCTTTGTGGTCCAAAGGCAGGAAAGGGGTTAGGAACTACAACTTGAAAACTAGCAGACTAGCAAAATGATGTTTGCCCACAGCTCAAATCTAACTTAAAAGGAAAATCCCTGCTATTCCTGAGGTCAGCACAGTCACACCAGCTTTCACACAGGAAAGTTTTTCCAGGGGTGTACACGGAACGTTAACACAGCAAAACAGCAAAACCCCACTGACCAATCTGCACTAGAATACAGAGTGACTTATTGCTGTTTCTTACATCATATGTAAAAAGCTGTGTACCTACAATTGGTTTCCTCTGTGCAAGACTAACATCCTATCAAAATTTTCATTTCTGACCACAAAAAAAAGGAAAATAAACTTTATTTTTTAAAAACATTCCTCAATGGATTTTTTTTTCTTCCTTTCTTACCTTTAAAATAATTTTAGTTACTCTTAGTTTTTAAAATCATAAATGCAATAAAACCCCCACTACCACAAACCAACCTACAGGCAAAAAACGAAACCAAACCAGCACCAAACCCACACATTCAATTCATTCTACATCACTGCACACAATGAAGGAAAAAAGATGGAACATGACAAAAATACCTATTTTGCTTTATTACCCAGTGAACTGAACCCTAGAAACTTCATCATGATATAATTCAGATTTGTTTACCTACAAGTTTCATAGTTCTAACACAATTAGGAGAGAAAGTGGCACATTCAAGGACAGTTTTTGAAAACTTACTGGCAATTCTGCATATGCATTATATATGGAAGTACCACTGGTAAGAATACAGATACGAAGGGTTTGAATAACAGGAGGTTCTAAACCAATGCAGAATATAATATACATCAGATGGCCCTCCTCTTGCAAAGAGAGGAGACTGCAGAAGGCAAACTACTCCAAAATCACAGATCCGCTCTGAATTGTGAGCATTTTAAAATGTATAGAGAGGTGTTTCATTTAATTGTTTTGTTAATAAACTGCTTTACTAATACTGGGGGAAGGGAGAGGGGAAAAAAAATTAACATTAAATAAAGAAATAAAACTAGCCCCAACAGGTACTTTCCCGCACACAAAGGAAAAGCACATATACAGCTCTGTTGAGACACTGTAGAGAAAACCTACCAAAAAAAATAAGGTGCCATTAAGCCAAACTTTAATTCCTTTTGCTATGAAAACAAAGACTGTGATCTATCTTTGTGGCCAGGCAGCTCTTTACTAAATGCACTTTAAAGACCTATTAACCTGTTGTTAACTTCACTCCAGTTTTCAGATGGTTCTTAAATTCAGCATTCTGGTATCACGCAGCAAGTGGACACAGATTAAATATGGTGTCCTTTTCTTTCCTCCTCAAAGATTTTTATCTTACCTTCTGTCAAAAAGCGTGCCAAATATTTTGTAATGACTTCTATTCTTAATTTCCTCAGCAAGACTTACCTTAACAAAATGCAGAGTCAGTTCTATAAATACACACAGCTGTTCCTGAGGAAAAAAAAATCTCTCAAGATGTGTGGTCAAGTTATACCTACAGCTAGGCAGCTACCAACAAACCTGTTCAGAATTTAAAGGGGCAAGTTGGGAAAAGCTCACAGTTCAACAGCTGAACTGCCACCCACCAAAGTAACACAGACAAACGCTTGTCTCTGACTTCATTTCTTAACTGGATAACATGAGAATAATGGTGAACACTGTATCAAATTATCATGGCTGAATATAAAAATGAACAGAATAGCACAGAAACTAGCAAATCAGAGAGTAGTTAGAAACACCTGATAGTTGGAAATGAGTTTGACTCCATGACATCCAGGTAGCATACTTGGGAATCCGCCTGTGGAAGGCTGCAGTAACAACTGCATCTGAGAATTAACAGGGAATGAATGAGTGAAAATACAGCTGAAAGAAAATTCTCTGACAGTAGCTATCAAAACCCAACACTTTTAAACTGGAAACAGAAAAATGTTGCAACAATCAGGGGATGAGGACTGGACAGCACTGGAGATAACCAAGAGGAAATAATCAAGCATATGCCAGGAATATCACACTGCTTGAGAACCAAGAGGCAAATTAAACCAAGTCTTATTCCAGTAATATTTCTTTTTAATGATTACCTCATTTTTTTTTATTTTTAATCAGGCAAATTTCCCTTAGGTACTGTTCTGGATCCTACCACTCAATATTCTCATTCATTACTTGAAAGATGCATTAAAGAGTACCGGTATCAAATTTGATAACAATACCAACTGAAGGGACTTAAAATCTGCTGAAACTCTGAAGAGAACAGGAAGATACTGATCAGTTAAAGAAGTTGTCTGAAAATGCAAGATACAATCCAGTAAAAACAAGCATACAAATTTCAATATGGATAAAGGCAACATCTTCATAAAAGCAGAATGGAAACAAAGTGGAAACTGCAGAAAAGAGCCATGATGGGAGGTGAAAACCAGTTCCCTCCCTTTGCATCTCTTTTAGCACTCTGTGAAAGCTTTTCAGGAGGATCATTCCACTCCAGCTGAATGTACAGAGACATTAGCTTGGCAAGAAGTTTAAACTGGTTGTCATATGAAGAAACTTTTTAACACTTAGGATTACTCCATTTTCCCCTTTTCCTCCTAAGTGAGAGAAAACTGCAAGACCATTTGCAAGCCATTGGACTTCTTCAGAGAAAACTTTTTTTCTCCTCTACCCTGCAGAATGCATAATGCAGAGGAAGAAACTCTACGGGAGTGATGGTGATGGAGCCATGACACTTTCCCTTTCAATGCACACTGCCACACAGGGAACAGCACGGCCAACGCAGGAGACTTCCCTCCCTCCGTGCAGCTGAAGTACAGGGCTGCAGCTCCACAGATGAACCTTGTCTTTACAAAGCTCCCCTTACCAAAGTGATGACAGTGAGGCTGAGGGATGGACAAAGGACATAATGATGAAGCTTCAATGAAGACCTTGTCAAGTGCAAGGCCTCTTAGTCTCACTTCACTCTGCCATTCAGGCTACAAACTCCAGGGAATCTGTATCTAACCAGACACCTTCTCAGATGATACCAGTCTCAAGTTTCCTGTTACATCAGTGACAGACATCAGCTCTACTCTTTCACATGATGTTTTTCCAGAGACAAGGGTTTTATTATTTAATCTTAACCCAACTTGCAAGCTTTATTCCTGTCTGCTGCATTTATGCAGATATATTTCTCTCTTTTTCCCCTGCACAGGCAATCTTGGCAAACAGCAAGTCAATGAATTCTGGAAAACACCCAGCTGGCAAGTCACCAGTTATTCACGGAAGACTTTTATTACTATTATTAGTATTATTAAGTACTACACTGCAAATACTATCCAGAAGGAGTTGTTTGTTGGGCGTTTGGTTTGAAGTTCCTGTCCCTGGAGGCACATTTCCGAGAAGCTGCCTAGGTCTGTGGTCTGACCCCAGCGGCACCTTCCTAGCAGAGAAAAAATGAACATGCTTCACAGAAAATTGGTCATATACATCTCTAAAGAATTATTCATATTTTTATTGTGCTGAAGCCAAATGAGTTTTCCTTGCATGTGCTTTTCACAACATCTGAGTCATATGGTTGCTATGATTTTGTCTCACTTCTTTACAGAGGCAGCTGCATTTAGGATAATGGACCCCCCATATGAGGTAGTCTGCAAGATCGAGCTGTAAGTCTGTTTTCCACTTTCTCCATAGTTCAGGTTTTCTTAGTATTGGATCTCAAAAAATACAAATGAAAACTTTAAAAAGGAACCTTTTTACAAGTCTGTCTCATTTTCCTCTTTACCAATTTTTTGTGCCCCAGGAGAATCACTGTAAAACTCTTCCCTATACTTCTACGAAAAGCAAGAGCACTCTATGTAAGTAAGAAGCAGCTATCTTTGTATTGCTTTCTTTTCTCAATATACAATTGAAAAGGAATTACAAGCTGTTTAACCATTATTAGCTTCCCATCCTCCAAGGTCTTAACAGACACAAAACTGGAAGTAGCATTTCTTGCCAAGTTTGTTAGAAGCCTGTAACTGCAAAACGGACCATGTAAGTAGGTCAGATAAGGAACATACTGTACCTAAATGAGCTATTTCTTCTTTATGACATTAGCTTAAAATTTTATTAATCTCTACTACAAAAAATACTACAGCTTCAGATGGCTTTCAAGACTTCAACATGATTTAATAGAAATATTTTCCATTACTATAAATCCTTTGGCCAAACTGCTCATTTTTCACACTATCCAGCTTCTCTTCGTGAAGACATTTTAACTCCTCTCTACCCCAGTCTCAAAGAGATGGATTTGAGTAACACAAAGACTTCTCAGTGCAGGAGTTTTGTATTTTAAGAACTTCTATATAGAAACTGCATGTTCAAAAACAAGAGCCAAGTTTTAGCAAACACAGAGCATTGCACTAGATTTAAACCTGCCTTTCTATTTCAGCATCCTTTCATCTTCTGCAACTGTAAAAGTACAGGATTAACCCCATTCCTGTCATTCTGAACCCTTGCAATACGTAACTTCTACTTCAGACTTCAGCCTTTACTGAGAAAAGTATAATGGAATAGATAACTTGAAAGTCAGCATTTCTGAAAGTATTTTCTTCCTCTACAAAGCACTGCAAGTGTCTAGCACAAGCGTTATGATTCCTAGAAATATTACTTTTTCTGCCTTTTGCCTCATTTCTCATGATCTTAAATAAGATTTGTACCTATTTTTGTATGGGTGCGTGATTTGTTAGATTGATTCGTAAACATTCAGTAGGATGCCCTACAAAAAAAAAAGAATGCATTGTTATAAAAACTTTGCTCTTCAAAATCTAATGCTGTCCTCATTACTGAAGCCGAGGACCCACAATGCATACACCAGGCTTACCTGTGTGAAAGACACTACACAGCCCTCATGAGCTTCCTCAACTCAAACACATCCAGCAGTAAAAACAAACGTACCAATTTGAAACAGCAAAAATTTGGCTATCAGTTTTTTGATAAGCATTTTGTATGCTTTCAATTTTCAAAAGTTTGAGTGAAAACATTTGGAAGACAAGTTTTCAGATGTATTGATAAATTCTTGCTGCCTTAAGCTCTCCAATGACTAAAACAGTGTCCTGAAAGTGTCAGCAATGGCAGTTCTGCATTAACATCTTTATGTGGAAAAGGTTAACTACACTGTAGCAGTGCCATACAACCACTGAAGCAGACCAAGTGTCAACAGCCTCAGCAGAACTCTTCAAACTGGCATTATTTCTCTCGTGCTCCCTACCTGTCCCAGAAATACTTGCACTTTATGTATCTACTAACCTAACTCAAAAAAAGCAAGGAGCTCAAACTTGACGAAGGTAACTAAGAGGGTCGTAAATACATTTTGACTCACTGGGATAACTGTTTACTTAGGACTGCTCTTGGATGCTTTGACCGCACTCATGAACTCTGAGTTGCAAACATTCACTACTGGTAACAATTACCTAGGCGTGCTCTTTCTTTTTATATCATTTTCCTGTGTTTTATTTAGCTTGGAGAACCACATCAGGATGTCACCACTAAGATGTGGTAGTTTAATAGATCTCTAACTGCCACTCACCAGCCCTCCTGCAGACAATGTTTCTTACAAGGGACATCTTAAAATATATGAAAAACATCTGTGCCATGTAGACTATGACGATATAGCAGCCATTATCTAAATTCAAATTCTCAATGTACATGCGGATTAAGGTAATTTTTTACTACATCTACATATAACTAAATATATATTTATTTATATAAGCAACAACCATTGCTTTGCTTCAGTGGTTGGGAGATTTCTACACAACATTAAATAAGTTGTTTCAAAAGTTATAACAAAGATATTCACCTTGTCACACGCTACAGACCAGTATAAATTAGATGTACTATATTATGTATGATGGTGTAACGTTTTTAGGATGTGCTTGTCAACCTTCTGTTCAAGAGTAAAAACGATTTTCTAATGCCAGAGCTTTACGATAATGCTTTAAACTTTTGCTGAAAGGTAAGAATAGGCTTCTTGTTCTAATCATACAGCAGGCAGAGTGGTGTTATTCTACATTTCACAGGGTGATTTCAGCAGCAGTATTTCATTTCTACAAATTTCCATTGAGTTTGGCTGAGACAGAGAGTAAAGAAATTGCAGCATACTGAAATCAACATTCAGACATACATGAAAAATGCAATTCTTTGTCCTTTATTCTGCATTAGTCTACATTTCTCAGAAAGATGACATTATCAAAAAAGATAGAGAAATCTACCCAGAGAAATCTAATCTAGAGAGTTGTTTATATTGTTTTACATCAAAAAAAAGCTGAAGACCCTCTAGAGCTAAGCCAGACTACTGTTCAATGCTATCTGTCAACAGCAACCGTGGTACCAGGAAAAGGTCATAATATTTATATAGTATGTGTTTATAATATTAACCATTAAATGAGTTCTTCTCTTTTATACCCAAGAATGCAAGAAGAACACAAAAAAAAAATCTTACACAAATGTAACACATAAGAAGTACCCTCTCCCCTATTAAAAAGTTAAAGAGTTGTGATTTTCTGTACATTAGAAGCTTACATACTAATTACATACAGATCAGTTTACTCTTGCAAGTTATGCATTTCCTTAAGTAAAAACGTTCTTACATGGCAAGAACATCCAGATCTCACTCACTAATTTTCTTATGGCTTTGTCTTTCTTCACATGGGATTTCAGTCCCTTTACAAATGAGGTTCTCCAAGTACTTCTGTAATTGGTAACAAGTAATTCTGGAGCTAAATTATTGAGTTCCCTAGGCAACAACAGATTGCAAAACTCACTTCTCTTAAGTGAGCCCTATCTAGGATGCAGTCTTCACACAGGAAATGTATTCACATAAGCACTACAGAAACAAAATCAAATCTCACTCCATTTATTCAAGCGTTCACTGCTCACAGGTTTTGTTTGGTGGGGTTTTTTTTGGTTGTTTACGGGGTTCTTGTTGGTCTGGGTCTTTTTAATGCTTGTGTCTTAAAGCCAGGTACTTAAAAATTAAGGAACCTAGCATCTTCAGACATAGAAACAATGGTCTACAGTGTAAAAATCATCAGGATAGACAAACAGCTATGGGGATGGTGCCTGCAGTATTGAAATAAGTTATTCATGGAGAATTTAACACTTCTGTAAATTATCCTGACCTCTGATCCAAAGATAGAGGGTACTTTCTGAAGAATACGGAACTCTCCCCTTTGAATGGACTCCCGTGGGAAAGAGATTCTTTTCCAAAAAACCACTCAAAAATCACTTTAATGCCAAGACCAAATTTGCTTCAATCTGATCACAACCTACACACTTGAAAGGAGCACAAGCAGGGGACTGCAGTGCCATGGCAATTTGCTACCCTGAGAAGAACATGAAATAACCTTTCAGCAAAGTTGCAGCAGTTTGCTCTGGGCTTCCGTGTCTTTTGGCCTGACAACGCTCTAGGCTTTGGGACACGTGTCAGGACTTTTGTGGCGTTATTTTCCTCTTCAGACCTCAAAAATTCATCTCAGACTTCCTACCACAAGTCATTTTGTTCCAAGTCTTGACATCCGTATGGATCTGCTATCGGCAGCTCTCATGCTATGGTCAGCCAGTGTCAGCTCCTCAGCTCCCCTAACTCCAAACAAAATACAGCTGTGAAAATACCTCCTCTCTGCTGCCACTGCAGCTTCACACAAGCTGTTTAAGAGGTCTCCACTGTTTTCTTCTCGTTTCCCACAGCAGTTTTCACTGTATTACATTATTTAACAATCAAGAGTCTTCCAGAATTTATTTTTGACAAACTCTAAGAAACGATGCAATTCCACTAGCTGCCTTCTCAAAAATAGTACATTATTTTTTAATCAAATTGAAACAAACACATAAGAAAAAAGAAAACCCAGCCCTAGGCATTTTTCTCACGCTGAAAATATACCAGCCTAAATTACTGAAAATTAGGAAGCTGAAAATGGGACCTTGAGAAGGTAAAACTGAGGTAGAAGACAAAATGCCATGGCACTGGGATTGCCAATACTTATTTCAGAAGACACCAGTATATTTACTCAGGCTGAGATGTGAGTTCACAGCCAAGGCACAAGCAGTAAAGTGCTTCAAATGACTTGACTGGGCCCAGAGTTCCTACTCCCATGCCAGGCAGCTTTCCTCCCTTCTTTGCAATCCTCCCTTAAATAAGACAAAACAGTGTCATCACCTCAAACATCTCTAATAACAATTTTGTCTTCAGAGTCATCCTTAAATACAAATCATTGTTGACATATTTTCCAAGAGTAATAAAAGTGAACCGTTATAAAAGCCCTGTGATGGGTTACTTTAATACAACAGCTCCTGGAAAGCCGTGAGAGGAACTAATATTTTAAAATAAGGTCTATACCAGCAACACTTGCAGGACTGAGCCTTAAGATTAGCACCTCTTTGGAAAGAGGATACAGCCTTCTGACATGCTCATGTAGGGCCCAGCACTCACTAACTTCACTATTAACTAAAACACATCAAGTTTCCAACATCCCTACAAGTTTACTATTCATTTATTTAAGCCCAGGACTTCATAAACTCTTACACTTTTGACTCTTTTGTTGGCATGTAAAGAAGCAATGCATTTAGCTCCTAAGAAGCCCTGCAATATACTGCCATTTTAGATCATGGAAACTTTAAAGAAAGAGGCATAAATAGAGTGCCATCAGCTGGAACATGCATCAAGTGAGCACAAACAGGATTTTGCATAGGCAGCTATATGAGGCATATATAAAACTACACAATTTTACAGCAAGACAGAGAATCCTACATACCACCCACCCCAAGTGGAAACCAGGGTGGTTGTGTTGCTTTTGTGTCCTTTTTAAAACAAATGGCCTGGTACATGAATCACAGCATGAAACCAGTGCACACATACCATCACCCCACCCTCCTCAATAACACCAGAAAGTTTAGAGCTTGACAACTGTCCTGGGCTGATGTTATGAAGCCGCTTTATTCCTTACCCACCCGCTCATTGCCCAAGGACGCTGTGCCTTTAGGATGGACCCGGGGGCGGGGCCGGAGCCAGGGCCTGAGGGGGCGGTTGAACGGTTCAGCCCAAGGGCTTCAGGCTCCGGGCAGGGCTCGGGAGGGAGCGCGCCGGGAGCGCTGTGCTGCTTTTTGGTCTCCTTTGGGTTCCAGCTAGCTGGGAAAAGGTTCTGTTGGGGTTTTTTCTTGTTCTTTTTTCCCTTTCCTTCCCCTTGCCTCACTGCCTCCCTTCCCTCCTTGCCGGTCCAAGGAGCCTGCGGGGTGGCCCCGGCTGGTCTGAGCCTGCGTGTCTCTGGGAATTCCTCTCTGGGAATTTGTTTTATTTTGAGGGTTTTTTATCCTGTTCTACCCTGTTTTGTTTGTGTGTTAATAAACAGTTTGTTTTTTTCCACTTTCACTTGTTGTGACCCACTTGTCTTACTGGTGGAGGAAAAGGGGGAGGCCCTTTTGCCTTCAGAGGAGACACTCATCCTGGAGTGCTTCCTCCTGAAGTTTTGTCTCCAAAACCGAGACTACAGCAGAAATAGGAAGACCAGTTTTGTGCTCATATATCCTTTCTGGTTTCGGTTTGTTCATTGTTTTTCTATCTCACCCACTATTTCAGAAGTGTGTCTTTATTGTAATGGAATCATATTCTACATACAATCTTGACAGGAAGAAAAGCAACTTTGCACTTAATTCATCATGTCATATTAAGCTACTACATTTCTGCTTGGCCTGGGAAGGATGCCAACAGGCTAAGCATACTCCTGCCACCTTCAGTTAAGGAAAAAATTTCAGGGTCTTATGCTTTTTTCTGCACTCAACAAACCATAGCTTTGATGATATTCTCCCTTTTTATAGTGCAGCTGAATGACAGGATCCATTTTCACCATGTATTCTCATGGCACTCGCTGAATGCTTAGCCAAATTTTAAGTACCATGCCTGAAAACTATTAACTAACAGAAGTCATCCCTTATGAATTCCCCAAGAGAAGAAAAAAATAAACAAGCAGAAAGATGGATATCAGCACCTCATCACCAACATTGCAAAGTCTCAGTTCTATGCTGCATCGTTCTGGGCTACTGCAGGTACACAGACCCCAGGAAAAGCTCAGACCCCATGCAAAATGCCAGCCTTATTCAAGGGATCAGACCATGCCCTCAAGCTCTTCCACCATCACTGCTGAATCTGGGAGTGCTACCAGCAACAAACAGCAGGACAACTTCCTTTAAGTTAAATGTCTACAGAGTATGAGACAGTGTTCACAACTGCCAATGTCCACAGCTCCCAGGAGTCACAAGTCTTGGTTTAGACTGCAGAATCAAAGAACAATTTTGGCTGGAAGAGACCTCTAAGATCATTAAGTCTAGCCATTAACTCAGTACTGCCAAGTACACCACTGAACCATGCCCCTAAACACCACATCTACATATCTTCTAAATACCTCCAGGGATGGTGACTCAACCAGCCTGTTGTAATGCTACTGGTTCCAGTGGAGAAATTTTTTCTAATAGCCAATCTAAAGCTCCCCTAGCACAATTTAGGGCCACTTCCTCTTGTTCTATTGCTTGTTACTTAGAAGAGATGTACCCCCAGCTTGCTACAACCTTCTTTCATGTGGTTTTAGAGTGATATGGTCACTTCTGAGTCTCCTTTTCTACAAGCTAAACACTGCCAGTTTCCTTAGATGCTCCTCAGGACTTTTTCTCCAAACTTTACACCAGGTTTGTTCATTTTCTCTGGATGTGTAATTTGGACACATTTAAATGTCAAGACATTCAAAGTTACTGTGGGAGCCAACAAGAAAAAGGACAGTGCACATCAGTGCCAAGAAATGTGGAGCGAAACATTACAGCATCAGGTAGATCCCTTTCCTCTTTTAGCACAAATTAGCTACAAAACAAATATTAAGATGAACAGTGGCTAAAAAGTTTTTGGACTTCCATAGTTGTTTCTCCAAGTTGTAGATTCAACAGAGCCGACCCTATTCATTGGCCAACACTGGTACCATTGCTGGGGCTAAGGCAGATGATGCACCAGAAGCAAATAGGTTCATCACATTAGATAATGGTGCTCTAGCCACAAACTACAAAAACCCCCAAAAAACAACATCCACAACCCAGAAACAAAAAACTAATGAAAACCACCATTTACCTAGGTATTTATTCCTGATGCTAATTTCTCAGCCATTCTGCAGAACAGATATACTCAAATTGTCACAACCCAAACAAACATTCAGAGTAATTTCTGCTGGAAGCCAGGGCTGAAATCATTGGAAACTTTCAGCTACTTAAGTTTGGTTACACAGAATAGTTTCTCCTCTGAAGGAAAGAGGGATTTCCTGCACAGACCTGAGCTCTTACAAGGTGGACTTTTCTGACACTTTACTTTTCGTGCAATATTCTGACAATGTTAACACAAAAATATTAATACAAAAATAAGGCAGTCAAGGCACCCTTTCCAAAGCAGGTATACATCTGTAAATGTACAACACACAAATAAAAAACAACTCTCAAGTTCCAAGAACTTTAACATGTTTGTAATACTTTATACAGTATTGCTAGTCAGCAATTAATTCGCCCAGACAGAACAGGACAGCAATGTATGTCAGTAGAAGTTAGGGAAGGCTGGGAAATGTGATTTCATAGCACAACTAAAATCTAGGAGCAATTTAGTCACTCCAAGATCACAAAGGGGAGAGCAGTTTTACTCCTCCCAGCTGCTGAGCAATATCCTGGAGAAACTATGGTTTCTGTTAAAACGATCACAGAGAAACAGGCATTTTACAATTTCAAAAATTGTTTTCAGTACAGAAGTAAGTGAAGGTGGTTAACACTTTTCAGGAAACTCATAAAGGCAGTACAGAAATATCAGAATCCCACTTATGATGTCTTCAGCGATTAGAAGTATTTTTGCTGTTACAAATGGAAGAGTATCTTCACATCTAGCAACACTGTTTTCACAGAGTTAAAATTAGTCTTTTTTACTTTCTTGCAATCTGGCATGAAATCTAGTTTTCTACTTGACCCCCATTCTTAGTATGCCATTTAGGACCCAGAACACGATGCAATTTTTGCATTTTAACTATTTTTCTTCAATTATGTCAGTTCCATATTTTTTCCACAACCGACCTATTATTTACTGTCAACCTATTACTGCTACATCATTCTGAAACGTGTCACTGCCCTTACTGGTATCCTAACGCTGTCCGCATCATTAATTGTTGTCTTCCCTGATGGAAGGGAGACGTGTAGATTTTTGCCAGGAGAAAAAAGGAGGCAAATGGGACTTCATGCTTCTCAGTCTCCAGATAGGTGTTTATTAATTCTTATCTAAGGAGTACAAGCCACTGGCATGGCTTAGACATAGCACAGAGCAGAGAATGCAGCAAGAAGACAACTTATCAAGATCTCACAGCCTTTTTAAAGGTAAATTACCCAATGAAAACTTAAAACACAAGATATTTTCACTTTTTTACCAATGTCCAACAAGTTCCTAAATCATGTAGACAGGAACTGCGGGATTCTGTATCCAATCATCCCAAACCACTATTGCTGCAAAATACGGAGTTAGTGAAGAAGGAGAGAGAAGCTTTTAATTACAACTTATCCTCCATTTTGAGGTTTTCTACTTCTCTCTATTTACTATGCAAATAGACCTAAAAACTCTAAATTTTTCACCCTGTGATAATCTCACATAGTATTCTATCACCTAATTCACACCACTGCAGATTCAAATTCTTCCCAGAGGCTAGGCAAATTTTTCCCATGGACAAAGGCCAAAACCAGTACTGTCCAGGGGGGTAAAACCTTTCAAAACAGGCAGAGAAATATTCTCTGCATTCTAGGTTCCCACAGTATCCTTACAGTATCTTTACTTCAGAATCATCTGCAAATATAATCAAAATGTTACATCTCCCATTTCTCAGCATTAAAGCAGATATTGCACAAAACCAGAGTACTGATCCTTAATAGACGTCTTCCTTAACATGTACATATGTCATAATAGCTGTGGCATCATAGTATATCAAAAATATTGTACTCATTACAATAAAGAATATCTCCTAATGGAGACTGAGGGTTAAACACAGTAATGGAAACTTACTTCTATATAACACTACCAGGTTTCTGACTGTAATTGCAGTACTTGCAGTCTAGCACACCCTGAATGAAACACAACCACATCCAGTAACCAGACCCTATTCCAAACCATCATCGCCCTCAGCACCCCAAGAGACCATCACAACCAGCGCATGGCCATCCCTCTGCCTTCTCCAAACCTGCCCTGAGCTGTACCTGGCTGCAAACACAGCACCTGTATCCCTGAACTGCCAGTGCCACTCTGCAGCCCAGGTGACACCCTGGCAGCAGCCTCTAGCCACCTCACCTAGTCACAGTGACCAGACCAGAGAGGCACCTCAGCAGTGCCACTTTCCATTCTTAAGCAGCACCGGAAGTGCCACATCTCGTATTGCATGAGCAGCTTTCACCACGACCCCCGAGTGCTGAACAGTTGCCACGACCATTGTTCCCAGCATGCAGGATTCAGTCTCTGGCTTCTCCACACATTGTGTAAAGCACTTGAACAGTAACATTTTTATGGCTGATAGCAAACTGTGGGACACTAGAAACAATGGTGTTTTCAAACTTGAATTAATGACCGAATCAGCAAATGCAGCTTTGGATAGTCCAAAACTACAATGTGACATATATGAAATCATTCAGTGAATCATACAGTTCCTGACTATATTTTCATTTCTAGCAGCCCTGAATTGAAACACCGCATTTTGAAAGTAGGAATCCTGATAAGCTGCTTACTTCAGAGACCTCTGTTTAAGTCTTGAAGTGTGAAGGAGACACAGGGATTACAAGCTGCTTTCAGATTTTCTTTTTACCCATCTTTGCTTCCACATGAACTGAAACCTGTTTGCTTTCTCTTCCTACTGCTGCTTCTAGAAAAACTCAAATTCACACTTTTATTTAAATTCCTGCCTTCACTTTAGCAGAAATTCCTACTCTGCAAAATACTCTAAGAAATAATACTTCTTTACTGATAAGAACATCCTGTGCCATATAGTAGGAGAGCTGTGCTACTGCTACTAATGTGCTTCTTCCCAAAGACCTCTTGATTCAGTCATTCATCTAATCAGCAATAACAGGGGAAAACAACAGGGAGAGGAAACATTCAAAGCCAAAGTTGAATAACCCAAAGTTGAATAACCCACTACCACTCAATGGCATTTGAGATTTTGCCAAATTAAACAGAAGGCCTGCTAAATTGATCTCTCAGTATACTCCATCCTCCAGTTACATTTCCAGTGAATGCTTTAACTGTGACAATTTTGCACCTTCTTCAACTGTTAGGAATGCTGTTTTAATGAAATAACAATAAAGAAAAGCCCCAAACCAGAACTCCAATGATGCAATATCTAAGACTGACAGCCTTCTGTCAAGTGCTACAGACACACCTGACCTGCAATACAAACCAAACCTAAACCTCTGAACAGCCTCTTGCTGCACATCACGGCAAGTGTACAATCCGTGGCAAGTGGGTATCAATTCATCCTTACAGTTCCATCAGCACTCCTGCCTCCCTACTTCACACAGGAAGTGGAGTCCCCAGCTGAGCTGTCACACTCTCCTCCAAAGGGCCTGCATGAGCCAAACCCCATGGAGCCCTGGCTGGGAGTCCCACGGCAGTGTTTTGCAAGCCTGGCCACGAGAGACCCTTGTGCAAGGCCATCATGGAAAACAATGCTCCCCATGCTCACAGATACCCTGCAGGAATCTGTCTCACAGAGAGGCACTATGGTCCTACAGTAACTCTCAGACCTGTTGCCACCGTGAGTTTGCAGCAGCCATGTGAGCAGCCACAGCAGCAATTATTCTGAGGAAGATTCTTCAGGGCAAGCCAAGGTACAGATGCCACCGAATAGCATCAGGATGCGTGCAATCCACACAATGGTTGCTGGGGTTATGGAACAGTCAATAAAACAATCTTCCTACGATACAGGGTAGACAAACATCCTGCTTGAACTGCAGCTTGGCATCATTCATGCACCTAAAGCTTCCAGAAAAGTGACAGAAACTTCTTCCTTTCCAGGTCCAGAAGATTGCACACTGAGTGTTCCTTATCATCTACGAAAATGCTGACAAAACCAAGCTGCCCACCAGAGCACCCACTGCAAAGGCAAGAATGAATGTCAGCCTCCAGTGGGGCACTGGTGCTGCCAGCAGGAGGCTTTCCTCTAGCACCTTCCTACTCTCTGCCTCTTTTGGGACTGCTCTCACACCAGCACCTCATGAAGCTGAGGGCAGCCTGGCTCCCTGCATCACTGATGCAACAGAGTCCCGCACCCATTCTCCAGCTTCTCTCCTGATTTTACTTCCTTGGTCCTTGGCAGTAGTCCTGATGGCATATCAGACTGCCCAGTGACTGCCTGGGTGGTCACAGGATATCTCTGGCTCTCAGTGATCTTCCCAGGCTGACAACAGAACAACTAATTATGAAGACTGCTACTTTTCATGAAAACTGTGAGGGAAACATCACCAATATTTCAACTATTGTGTGTCTGCAGCTTCATATGGCACTATTACAACTAAACACTCACTTTTACTCACCTCCACCTAAACCATTATTTTCATAATGCCAAAACCATTTCTGGCATCAAGTAATTGTAAAACAAGGTCAAAGCGAATTTTTATGTATGACATTATTTTCTGAAATCTAAAGACTGCAACAATTGAACACTTGCCTTCTAAAATCTCATCAGTTAAGAAGACTTGTAAAAACAAAGAACACCTATTTTGAAACTGACTCTGAAGCTAGACATACAAATTAGAGCTGGAAACATAACCTGGTTTTTTGACTGAGCAGAAAAAAAGGAAAGTAAGACAATACAGACAAACGAAATCTTGATACTGTGCTACCCAGACAGTTTTCAATACACATAAGAAACACGATTATACAAGAAGAAATTAAAACTTAAAAACTCATCTTTTCACTGAACTAAAAATTATCCTATTTTTGTGCTTAATTGAATGTTCTCCAAACAAGACATCTGAATTCAATTAACAGAAGTTTTGGTTTGGGGGTTGCATTTTTTTTTTTAGTGGCTTTGTTTTGTTATTTTAAATACTGAAAATTTAACTATGTGAACTCATCATTGTTGAATGTCAGAAGAATGTCACAAGATGTTAAAAGCATAATCCAAGTTTTGAGTAAGTCCTTAGGAAAAGTTGTGTGCAAAATAAAAGTGGAATGTGATCACATGGATATACAGCAGTGAGATGTAAGAGTCATGCTGTTACTATTTCATATATTCTGAACTTAGGTAGTTGTTTATCCTCAAAGTCTTGAGCATACAGATGATTTGCTAATTTGTTCCCAACTTAATGACTTTACTTCAGAAGATAGATTAAGGTTCTTTTCATCCTTGGCAATATAAAGGCCACTCAAGTGAATCTATAACCTTGAAAAATGCATGTAAATTAAGAGTTCTTTTTTGCCTAATATTTACACATATAATTTTGCACGTGACATGAGGATAGTGATACACAGAAAGTTCTTGTGCAAGAGCACAGAAGTAGTCTGTAGTTTCTTTCTGATATCACTCATGACTATTTGGGTTTCTCTGTAAGCACAGCTCGTGTCCACTTCGCAATTTTTATCTGAAGTATGTCTCAAAGGCAACTTACAAGCTGGAGATGACCTACAGGAGGCTGCCTTTAAGAGGTGTGGATTTTAGCTGCTGGAGCAGTCAAGTCATTCAATACAGATCACAGAGCCATCAAGGTTGGAAGAGACCTCCATGATCAGCTAGTCCAACTGTGATAAAGTATCCATTTCAGACATTTTCTACACTGATTCCTTTATTAACAGATCATAACGGACTTTTTAGGTGTTTTACCCTGGATGACACTTGATATGTAATATTCTGCATCATGATATCCTTCCTCTTTGAGAGGCTGTACTTACAGAGATGTCTCAGGCTGTTGTGCCTTGCACAGGAGAGTAGGAGCCATGCCTATTCTTTCTCAGAAAAAAAAATTACCATTCTCCTTTCTAATGTCTGACAAAAATATACCAAAATATTTTTTTACATCAGAGACGTATTCTTTCCCAGAAGTATTTGTTAAAAAACAAGATCTGAGACAGAAGTACAGATCTCATCAAGGAGAGGGTGAAAGCAAGAAGGCTTCCAGCACTGTCCACGTAAATACTTTCCTTTGCACAGCCTGAGCCCATTAGCTTCTTTTGTTGTCTCTACACTGTCCAAAAAGTAACTAAATCCAGCCTCATTTGTGGTATCCCATTATTGAAATGCAGGCATTTATGCCTTTTTTCCTCCAGCTTTTGCTTGCAAATTTTCTTGGGCCAATAAACTGGTAATCCAATTAAATCTCCAACTTTATAGAACTAAAAAGCTGAGTTACAACAAGAGTGGGGATTTGCATCTTTTGATCTGTGACTACTCTGTAAATACATCACAAAGTGCACAACAAAATATGCAGATACAACATCACAATACCTAACAGCCATGGTAAACCCAATCCTAATTTTAAGGGATTATTTTTTCTCCAAAGTAGCAAATGTCAGTTTCAAAAAAACAAATTCAGAATTCGAGAAACTAGTTCATGCTCACTGTAACCAGAGCATACATATTCAAATGAGATGATCAAGAACATCATTAATTTCCATATAAATCTGGGAAGAAACACTGTACCATGTGTTTTGGGGTGTTTTTTGTGAGAAATAACTATCATCTCTAAGTTTGGGAAAGTAACTTCTCTGCCTTGTTACACACAGTTTCAAATGGTAAAACATTTCTTTCCAAACTGTTACCTCTTCCATCTGACTTAACAGTACTTTCACATGAACAAGTATGTTCGTTTTTCTAAAACCACTCCATATATAGAAAATTAGCTTGTTTGGTGACCCCAAGCTAAAGCAATACAGCCTATCTCCAGGCAGATTACCAGCTAACACTGGTTTACACATTACTCCTGAAGCATGAGACCCTAGAATTAACTGCAATACTCATGAAGAGAACCTGGGATTATTCAGTTGTGAAAGAAGGCTACTTTCCTACTTCTCCCAGTATCTTAGACTAAGGAATAGAGAAGGAAAGAATCATCACTCAGTAATTTTAGTCCTGTTGTTCAAAACACTAAGAACAGAAGTATAAAATACTCAGCTACCAATATGAGAAAAGAGTGACTGGCATCCATCTGAAGAGAGCTCAAGTACTGTAAGCCCAATTCAGAAATAGCACTAACTCTGACATTGGTATTTGGCACTGGTTTAGATTTGGATGGAAATATGTGGTGCTTTGGGGAGGTATATAATATTTAACTGGACATCTGCTCTTAAACCACAAGAATTCACATGCTTTGCTTTTGGATTTTCAATTCCCCTTTTTCAGGAGGTCAAACTCCCAATTCAATGCGATGCTAACTCTCTTGCTGTTTTCTATGAGAAGCTCAAGACAGAGATCCAAGAACAGCACAAGCAAAGCCTGGCCCTGGCATGTACAAGAATTTCCCAGGAGCAGCTGTGATTGTTTCACTGTTCAGTTGGCTCCACATCTGGGACAGTCCCGCTCCACTGCTGCTGTCAGCTGCAAGGCCTGGCTGGCTGGCACAACCAAAGGCGACCCTCACTTGCTGGTTGCAAGTGAGCAGCACCTCTGCCAGCCTGCCTGGCTCTTGCTGCCTCCTCCCCAGCCCTCTTCCTCTCTCTGCCCTTATCTGCAAAACCCAACTCGGCTCCATCAGCTTCAGGCTCAGTAAAGCACCATCCCTTGCCCCCATTTCCCCCGAGACACGTTGCGCCTGCAATATTTCTTCCTCCCTTGCAGTCAAAAGGGATGAATCTTTCCAAAGAAAAAACAGATAGGAAACCATTCTCATTAAAAAACCTGCTCAGTGAATACTTGCACGGCTTTTTCAGAGCTCTCTTGAGGAACTCTTCCACGACATCTCTGTAGATCTTGCAGTAACAATGTCTGCCAGAGCCCAGGAGCTCTGCTCTGACTCCAACACAAGCTACTTCTTCAAGGCTGTTTTATGAAAGCTATCATCCACAACTGTTCATAATACCAAGCTCCACAGCACCCTTATTTTTGTAAAGGGATGAGTATCCAGTTCAAGCACACAGAGTGTAAATAACCCCATGTCAAAATACATAGAGTGAACAAACAAGGCCAAAAATACTGCATAAAGTTCAGATTCTTTCCTGAAATCAGACTTCTCTACTCTCCCAAAGGCCAGAAAAAGTTATTCTCGTATCACAGTCGTGTACAAAAGGTTTGGAAATTTTACCTCAAATTTTACCTGTCCTCCCACCTGTAGAGTATTTCAAAGCATTTACAGAAAATTCCTTCTTTCATGAGAGCTGCCACTTTTGAAGGCAGCAGAAAATCAATTGATCATTCTCAAACAGTTTAAGACTATTTTGACAAAGATTATTAGTCAGATTTATTCCAAAACTTAAGTTCTCCACTGAGGTTGTACTAAAATGACTGATTTTTGAAGTGCCAAGTATTATAACTCTAGCATTTGCCAGAACATTTGCATTTTATTTTTTAGAAAATATGTATCTTTTGAGTCCTTGCCACAAGAAATGTTTTTGTCCTGCATTTTTGATAACCTCCCAGAACATTTTCTCCTCCCTTAATTAAGAAAAGTGGTTTTTTTTCCATAGCTTCTACACAAACAGGATATGAAAACCAAAATGTTTCTTGTAACTTTTTACAAAGAACATGCTACTGATAATGACCTCGTTACAGACAGTTTCTCCACAACAGATTTTTCTCGTCACATATCTCATGATTGTCCCCAGTTCTCCACATAATCACATTATCATTGCTATTTCCAATTCAAATTTATCTGACTGCAGCTTACAGCTATTGCTTCCTGTTATTCCTTTCTCACATACTGTAATTTCTTTGGAATTTTCTCCCTGCAAAGGTACTTGAACACTGTGAGCCAGTTATGTTCCAGTCTTCTTTATGTGAACTCAATACCAAGTTTCACATTGCAAGGTATTTTTCCAGCCTTCAATAATTTTTATGCTTTTTTTTGCCCTCCCACTACTCTTTCCAATTTGTTTTACCCTCCTAAAAATGCGGCTTTCAAAACTGTACTGTGCACAGAGATAAGTGTCATTTCACTGTTGAGAGGTACATCTCACATGTATTAGGAGAAAAGCATTCCTCTATTACCACAGCATCAGTCTGAGGGGCATGGTGATATACAGGAAAAAGACAGTTATATATAACACAAGCTTAAACTTGAATATTGACCTACCCAGCTGCATTATTTTATGTATTTAAGTATTGCACGTATTCTAAATCTGAATGGCACAAACATAGTAGTGAAATAATGACTGCTGATCAAAATTTTTAAACATGTATTTAAGTATGTAAAATACCAATCTATCTCTGCAGGACTGAGATGATTCTTCAGATTTAAAGAACCAAATCAAGTTGTACTCCTTAAATGGCTCTACTTGATACCAGCAACAATATCCAAGTAGTAGCCAAGAAAAGCTTAACAGGGCCATGCTGTTTATTAGAGTCTACAAGTATTACTTGTCTAGTTGATTTTCAGGATCAGTCTTTAAATATTCTGCCTTTGACTTATGGATTGGGACTAATTTCCATTTGGTTACAGACACAACACTTAATATCAAATATTTTAGTGAAATACATAGCAGGTACTGACTGATTCCAACTAGATACCTCTCTGTAGCAAGTTAATAATAGCTATAATTTAAAACTGCTGTTTTGTCAATAGCCATATTGACACACTAAGCACTGTCATTAAGTATTTTTGAAGTGAAACAGCACATCTACATTTTAAAAAATTAGGTCTATAGTAGTAGAAGTCAAAGCATGACTTTTAATGAAATGTTATCATCTTTGGTCATCATACAGGCATCACCTTTTGTATGAAAAAAACCTGTTTTACAGAAGAACTGCATATGTCTTCCTCACACACAGATATATATATATATATTTCCGCAGAACTTATCTTCATGATTTATAAAAGGTCTTCCTTTCTTATAGAGGAAATATTTGACTGGACATAGCCAAAAAGGATACACTGTCTTAAATACCAAATAACTTTATTTGTTGCATTTAATTATTTTACCATTCTGCAGATTTTTATCTCCCCCCCCTTCCTTCTCATATTTACATTTCAGCCACCATCCTCATTAAAAAGAAACTGAAAAGTCCTTGATTTATTCTAAGCACTACTTAGTACAACTAAAACATCAGTGTTACCAACATTATTCTCATACTAAGTCCAAAAGCACAGCACTATACCAACTACTAGGAAGAAAATTAACTCTATCCCAGCCAAAACCAGGACACACGAATAGCAGCAGCCATGAGACAACCACCATCACAGTCCTCAGAATAAGTCTGTCAGGGTGAGCAAAATTACTTGTGTGAACAAAGACTGTATGCAGGACACGTGGGAAGGGAAAGAAGGTATTACACCTCCTGAGAGGACCTGCCACAACGGCAAGTGTCACATTCTCTGCAGCTTGGTCTCCTAGCATCTCTTCTTGCATCTGTGTGAGCTCTCTCCTGCAACAGCCAATTCAACCTCTTCCCCCCATCTCCAGAATTCAAGAGTGCAACGGCGTTTTTATTGAAATAGATATTCCCTAAATAAAGAATTCAACTTTTTCTTCCTGCTGGGAAACATTAACTGAAGTAGTATCTTTCATTATTATACAGTCTCTTTGTTGTAGGCAAATTATTTGAATTTACAACTAGACTTTTAGGCACATGCATGAAATCCCACAGCCTACAGGTTCCAGCAAGTGGCACAGTTTATTGCCTCTGCGTTGCTATTGTAACTCTCCTACACAAAAATATGAGACACACATGCTGGGTTTTTCATGGTTAGGGGATCAGGTATCTTCAGACACCTCTGACCTACTTCATAAGCAACTGCAACCAGCACACTAATAGCAGAAGAGCTTTCTGCTGGCTTCACACCGTAGTAATTTTCCAGAGAACCAGCAGTAAAGGTAACTGCACTCAAAAGTCCCCCCATTTTCTGCCACGCAAAACTAGAAACACCAATAACAAAGAAATAGTAACTTGCAAAGAGTAAAAAATCTTGTTTCAACAGAGGAGGCCTTCAACTGTTTGACAGAAGCATCACCTCTGATCCAGATCCACTGCTATTTAAATCTCTCTCACCACATGCAAATAAACAAGAGAAGCACATAAGTACGCAAAAGCTGAAGTTGCATATGCTCAAACACTTTAAGGATTGTTACAACAAGGACTAAATCTTTACTGTGCTCTCTACCTACTGGAGTACAAAATTCTCGGCATCAGATAGGACATTGCCAGCTGGTCTAATTCTCTGTTCAGAATGAAAGGAAGAGCCCCTGATGGGACAAAGCTGCAGCTCAGTGTCAGCAGTACTGAGCAGACTGCTTAAGTCTTTCAAAACATTTTATGCACTTCCCAGCATCTAGACAACTTTTTTGCCATTTAACAGTTAGAAACAACTGCTGTAAGAAAGCAAACCCAATACACTTTAGACATTTTAGGAAGTTTTCTAACAGCAGATGTTATTTTCCAAGCAGCCAATTGTCATGTTATCATTGCTCAATTCAACAAGCAGAACAAGAGCTGATGCAGCCATTCCAGGGCTACATCATAATTAGGGTGATTTAGGCCAATCTTGCACAAAATATACTTGCAAGTCTCTTTAGCAGGGCTTTCTTGCCCCAGAATGAAACTCATCCTAGCTCTCCCTCTACCTCCAAATTCAGGGACAAACACTTCCTATTTTTAGCACAAGAAAACATCAGAAAGCTTTTCTTTGCAATAAAACACTCAGGTACTTCAGCAACCTTGGAAAACTCCAAGAGGGAAAACAGACCACCCACATGTTAAAGTTCTACACAAAGCTTCTCTTGCAGATGCGCAGTCCTTCTTTTCCATAACAGATCAGATCTCATGGGTTCTATGAGGTAGAAACATCAATCCTTATCATGCACAGTTCATTTGATTCAGCAGACATACAAAAATAGGAGGAGACAAAGGTCAATGGTTAGAAGTATGTCACATTTTTAAATTATGATAAGAAAGACACTTTGATATCTCACATAAATGACTCCACATGTTTCTCTGAAAGTCTTCTGAAGGCAACCAGTAATATCCAGAGTCAGATGCATTATATCTGGGACATGAAAGGAAAGATGAGCAGTTTACACCTAACACACTAATATTTTACTTGTGGTATTTATTCATAAATGAAATCAACAAATTCAAAGACTTTATAGCATCTGTTGAAATGGCTTCATACCACCAAGAAGACTTTTCAGCACACTAAGGCACAAAACATTTCAATCCTTTCTCTAAATCCAAACAACATACAAAGAACCTGCCACTCAAGAAAAGTATTGCTCACACTTAGGTCAGGTATCTTACTCCTTATCATGATCTTCTAAGACTGATTACAAAACTAATCTTCCTTTAATGAGGTTTAGCAAAAACATCACTTCAATATTTTTAAATTAATTAGAAAAAATATTAAATACCTGTAGTTCAGTGATGTACTAGATTTTTCCAGCTATAAAAAAAAGCAGTGTTGGGAATTAATGAGTATTTCATGTTTGTGCTTGAAAAATAAATAACTAATGGCTTGACAAATCTTTCAAGATCCAGTCAGAGCAATCATCCATGCATGAATGTCATCCTTTTAGCTCGAATTTGGTCTCCTGTGAGCTCTGCCAGGGTTGTGGAAGGAACACACCGGACACAAAAGCTGCCACAGAGCACCTTCAGGTATGGGGCAGAAAACACACATGAAACAGAGGGGAAAAGCAATGACAGCACTTATCCAGTTCAAATTAGCAATCTTAAGAGTATTCCCCGCTGTAATCCATCTCAGATTTACACAATTTCCATTTGTGTGTTCATATATTACAAATAAATTTGCAGTTATAAATAACTGAATTAGCAAGTTCAGAGGGAAGAACTTGTTTGATCTTAGTGTGATACTCAAAGGAATACAAAATTGTTACAGTTTCACATATTTGCTGTAAATCAATATCAAACCAAAACACAACAGAATTTGGCCCTCTGCTATGAACTTAATCACTTCTACCCGAGAAGGAGAGAAAAGAAGTTTGTAATTGTGTAAGAACCAAAAGTTGCAGCACCTTAGTTTGGACATGTTGCGGCCTATAATCAAAATGGCGTAATTTTGGTAATTACTTTGGAACAAAGGTTAGGACAGCTATAATGATGCTCCCTGGTGACACAAAGCTGGAAGGAACTGTCAGCAGAGGTGGATTACCACTTGATCTATGGAGAACTGTAGTAATGCTGAGAATTAGAATAACAGAAATGAGATGCACCTAACAACAAAACCTCACACCAAGAAACGCTCCCTCACAGGACATGAGCTTTCCACCTGGGAAAAACAGATCAATCAACATGTCCATATCTAGATGACAATGAATGTTACAAAAAGCGAACAGGAACACAGTGTGCCTCAGGAAAGTTATGTCCAGTGGAAGAAGGAAGAAGTAATACCACTTAAGTTTTGCATGATGTTTATATATAATGTGCTGCATGACATTATTGTCCATTTTTCCAGAAAGTAATTCACCCTGTAACGCGTGCAAGAAGTGTTACCAGCACCATCAGATGAAAGGAGGAAGTCCTGCCAGAAATCAAGTGTGTTGTTTTGTTTTGGTTTTCTTTTATGAGAAAGGACTACATCCGCTTTTACAGGCTCAGAGAAACAAGAGTTACTTACACTACAAAAGCACTATGGCACAAACCCAAAGATAAATAAGGATGCCAAAGCAAAAAGTTTCAGTTGGATACAAGAGGAATTTTCTAAACATCAGAGCAGTGTTGTTTGGTGACAAGTTTTCAGTAAGAATGCAGAAGTAAACAAATCTACCTAGTTTTAAAATAGTTATTAAATTGATTATAGGAGATAATTGCTTTCAGTAGTACAGGATGGATTGTAGGGTTCTACCCTCCTGTATTCCTAGCTCTGATTTCTGTATTGCATCCCTCCTATCTCTAGCTCTACTCAAGAGAAAGATTAAAACAACATTCTACAATTTTATCCTTGCAGTTTGGCAGCTGGACAATCCACCTCACATTATTAGTTATTTTTTTTCCCCAGTAAGCTGGTCTCCATAAAAGCATCCTTGAGCACAGCATTTAGGAACAAACCTGTAATCTTTATTTCACAGAATATGCTGAGATGGAAGGGACCCATCAGGATCATCGAGTCCAACTCCTGGCCCTGCACAGCACTGTCCCCAAGAGTCACACTGTGCCTGAGAGCATTGTCTGAGCACTTCTTGAACTCTGTCAGGCTTGGTGCTGTGACCACTTCCCTGGGGAGCCTGTTCAGTGCCCAACCATCCTCTGGGTGAAGAGCCTTTTCCTGATTCCTCCAACATAAGCCCCCCTGACTCAGGCCATTCCCTCAGAGCACCACAGAGGAGAGATCAGTGTCAGCCCCTTCTTCTTCCCTCACAAGGAAGTTGTAAACTTTGATGAGGTCTCCCCTCAGTCTCCTCCAGGCTGAAGAGACCAAGTGACCTCAGCCACCCCTCATACAGCTTCCCCTCAAGGCGCTTGGCTATCTGCACTGCCCTCCTCTGGGTGCTCTCTAATAGCTTAGTATCTTTCTTAAATTGTCGTGATTTGTTTATGGATTCATGAATATTCTTAGAAGAAAACACAAGGGCAGAGATTTCAGATTCTGGGCTACACCCACCCCATCCAACTCCCTCCATGCTGTTGTTCAGGTAACACCAGGAGTTAAAAGACCTGCCCTAAAAAGTTTCACCACTATTACTGCTGCCACTAGTGTTCATGGCTTACTGCTCCACCTATACCTAAACAGTCAGAGCAGGAACTCAACACAAGACCATCACCCACACAAATCCAGTCCTTCACCTTACAGCTCAATCAACATGGAGGCATCAATTGGTACAAAATGTACCAGAGCCACAGCTGCCTCAGAGCTACAGGCATTAATCTTCATTTCAATAAAACCTACTTCAGATACTTCCAAAATATTTATCACCAAGTTTTTCTCTTTAACTTGTGTTCTCTCCTTCATTATTTTCAATCTGCAAATAATGTATGGTGGCCAGCAATAAAAAAACCCAACCAACCAACAATAACAAAAAAACAAACAAAAAAACAAGCAAACCACTTGTAACAAGAAAACATTACAAACTTGCAGACTTCTGACAAACAGTGGCTTCCACACTTGATGATGGCCACCATCACCACAAGCGGGGTGGAATGTCTCTTCAAACACAGCACCTTGTTTATGCCATTGCAAATACCAAACAAATTTGGCATTAGTTCAGCATTATATTTTTCTTTTACTTATTTCTAGCTTTCTACTCTTGACAACACAAGAACTAACAAACAGGAAAAAAACCAACCCTCATGTTGCCATCAAACTACTCCACATCATCTTGAAACTTCAGTTGAATTTTAAAATTCAAGTGTAAGAAGACAAAGTCAACAACTTCTGAACAGGCAGGTCTGCTGATATGTGCTATTAAAAGCTGCTTATTTCAGTCCAGTTCAGGCAATGCCAAAAGAGTAGGTTTGATTATGCTCGGAGCCTTTCCAGTAATTACAGATCTAGAACCACCACAGTGTGGCTTACTATTCAAAAACAAACAGCTTAGCCCATATGCTTATCGAAAGGAAAAATAAAGGTAAGTTATTTTAAACAGCATACAAAATATATCCAGTAGTAGAGGTATATATAGAACATGGGTTGTCTCCCCCATCCCAAGCCTCTAATCATGTTTTCCTCCACTGAATTGTTGCCATAAAAATTCCTAAAATGTCAACAGCCCTAACATACAGGAAAAAAATTGGAACAAAACATCTTAACCACAGTACAGCAAAGGTTTTTGGGATCCAGGCAGATGTACATGACAGAACACTGTTTGCAGTCTTAGCTTTATGCTACAAATGCTTCCATAAAACTACCGTTCGATGCACATATTTTCAATGCTTCCATATAATGCACTAAAAAACATCTGACATCTGCAAAGTTCAAAAGACAAAGACAGCACTCCAAGGGGACTTGGCAGCACTCAAATCAAGGAGTTTGCTGCAATCAGGTTTCAACTGAAAAGCATCTCCAAAATTCCAATTCAGTTTACCATCTCCAGCTTTTGTAAATGCCATTCTTGAATTTTGCAAAATGGGCTCGGTCATTCAATGTAACAGATTCCTTGAATTTTAAATTCCCAGTTTTATTATCATCATCACAAAAAACCCCAAAAAATCTCTAGTAAACATTTACTTTTGCATTCATTTGTTAACACAATTTGAAGCAACATGATGAAACCAGCTAGAACACACGGGATCTGGTATCATAATCAAGGCCGATCTCCTGACTTTTGACAGGCAAGAGATTAATTGTTTAGAAAATTCAGCAGTGCAGGCTCCCAACATCTGCCAACTAAATCCAAAGTAAGATAAATGTAAGTAAATACAGTTTACGCATTTTATATTTAGCCAGCACATGGTTTATTCCACATCTCACAAAGTAACCCAGTGAATCTGTTCAGTTGCTTGTTAGTTTGCCACTGGTAATTCCATGACAGGATAGGAAGAAAGAACACATGCCTGGTGTGTTTTAGGACCAATGCAGGTGTCCAGGTGTTGCATGATACAGCATCCTCCTCAGCCTCCACACCCCAAGGACCTTGTCAACAGCTTCTAAACTCACTGCAATATACGACAACTTATTGTCACACATCCCCAAAAAAGCTGATGCAGAGCTATAGGGTACTGGTCCAAACGCAGTCAGTGCCATTGTGAGAGGTACTGGCTAGCCACCCAGCCTCTCAGTCAGAGCCCAGAACAGACCGGGGACCTGGCAGAAGAGGCACGAAGTGTTTTGGAGGGAGACCAGGATTCTGCATGTAGCTTAGGTCTACTGTTGGCAAGACTGAACAAACGTCATCTGGTGAATAACCCACAAAGTCCTCATATGTTTCCTCCCACAGCCTTCAAGACATTTTCAACGCTTATGGTAGCATTGAACAGTGGAAGAACTACACACAGCCTACAATGGGATCTCCTGTCACTCTGCAATGGTCAGCAAAAATTATTCAGCATCCATCCAACTAGTATTACTCAGCTAATATAACTCAGTATTTTAGCAGATAATACTGATTACACTATTATTCCTAAGTAAATCACTGGCACCACCAGAAAAATCACAGCTCTGACAGGCAACCTTAGCCCAACACACGCTACTGGTATACTCCAAGGGAAGCTGGCTTTCCTTCGCACCCATCGCATCCACTTCCAGCTCTACAGGCGATGCTCACCAGCCACCATGATCAGGACATGGCCCACAATTACCAGAAGACATGGCATGGCATGTTCAAAAACAATATTCTGCTCTGTTTATTCTGGTTTTAAAACATCTGCATTTTTGTCCAGCTGCTCAGTATTACTAGAAGCTTTACTACAAAAATCTGTATTACATTACTGATATCATTTCACAAAACTAAAGAGCTTTCTAATTTGTCAAAGATGTGCCTAGCCCAGGAGCCATCCAACTTCCAGAATGTCAGAAGAAAACAATGGAGTGCATGCTAAAACCCAAGAACAGACAAAACTCCCAAGTCACTACAGTTCCAGAACACTGAAGTAACAGAAAACAAAGAATCTGAACTAAAATACAAAAAGCTAAAACACTGCAATTTCTGAAAAACCTTCAAAGCTTTATCTTGCTACTGCCAACCTTTTTCTTTTCTTCAACTTTGCTTCAGAATAACTTTTAGCACAACACCTACCATTTTAACATTTTTAAATACTTTTCACAGAAAACTAGGAGTGGACAATAAGACTGAGGTTCTTTTTTCCCCTATGACTAGAATTCAAAGTAAAAAACTTACTCATTTTCTTTCTTCAGAGAAGCACCTTTTGTATCCATATAATAAATATAAATTTCCTGTGATGTATAATACTAACAACAAATTAGTAGTTTTGAGTCTTTTGTAATTGCTTTTTTTCCCTCTCTTCCTAAACTGTCAAATGTTGCAAACCCAATGTTACTGCAACCACACAAGATGGTGCTAATTAAAAGTAAGTTTACCTTAAGTATTCCTTTTGTCCCAAACTACCATAATTGTGATCTCAGAAGAATCATTTAGGACACTATCAACTGAAATACATTTTCAATTAAGTTTACTAATGCATCATAATGTTCACAGAAGTCATTACTAAACCCGGATGCCATTTTTTACATATCCCTTGAAAGATTTGTTACCAAAGACCAAGTTAACACTACTTGTCCATCTATGGGGGAACTTCAACGTTTTAGGTCACACAAATTGTCCTTAAAACCACACTCAGTGATGAGGTCCACTATTCTGACCAGAGGGTGCCCCAGAGCCACTGGGGAAAGACCCAGTGCCACAAGGCTGGGGACAGCCTTTGTCTGCCACATTCCCAGCGAGGAAAGACTTTCCAAGAGCAGTATGTCAGTGAAGGAGTAGGCAGACAGATTCTGGCTCCATATTAGTGTCAAAAACCCTGTCAAAAAACAATGTATAACATTACTTTGTATGCTTGGCAACAGCTGCACCCAAGTTTCTAAAAACAGCAAACAAGTTGCAATTGTCTTGCCCTTGAAAATTACTAGGTTTTATGCAGAAAACAACACACCATATGCTCCCTAGGAAGAGTAAAGCCTACTCCCTCAGTAAACCAGAACTTTGTAACATGAACCCAGAAACAAGTTACCTCTTAGGAAATCAAAACAATACACTTCTTTTTTTCCTGAGTGAAAAATTATATCCATACTACCTAGAAAATACCAGTGTTACACCCTTTCTAAAATACAGTCCATTTGCTAAAACATAACAAACAGGAAATAAAGGCTCTTTTGGCTTGAAGCAAACAAAGCATTAAGGCTTATTTTTATGGAATTCAAAAATAAGATACTCTATCCTGTGTCATCAGGAGCAAAACACACAATAGCAATGGAGAAAAAATGCTTCCTTTGTCAGTGGTAACTGAAGGATATATTACACAAAAACCCAGAGCCCCCTAAAGAGTCATTTGAGTTAGATTTTGTGTCAATATTAAACTTACACTCACTAGAACATAGTTTGTCAAAAGTTTCTAGTATCTAACAAATTTCCTTCTCTCTAACAAGCTCTATGTGAGTTTCAGTAAGATACAGAATGATATCTGGCACACCACAATGCACACCAAAAGCTGCATGAATGCACACCTTCATTCTTCTCTCTTCACTCTTCATACTCACCACTTTAATTTTTTTTCTGTTAGTGTAATTGACCTAATTTTAGCCACCACTTGCCATCTTGTTTTATATCTGCCACATGCAGATTCAGCTCTAGCCCCACCTGAAACACGACACACACTACTTCCTCTCTAATGAGGGGGTCCCACTTCCCATAACGTAGAAGCCCATCATGCAGAAATATTTTATTAGGTAACTGCCACATATTTCTAGGTGGTACTCCTCAAAATCCAGGTGAACCAGGCATAGGACCTTTTTGGCCAACATGCACTCACCAAGTAGGTTCAGAGATGCTGTCTGCATAATACTGGACCTACAAACCCTATTCAATAAACACTAACTGTTACAGAAATTTGTAAGAAATTTTAAAAGGACAAAGGCAAGAAAAAATGGGATGAAGTTACTCTTAAAATCACCATACTGTTACTTTGTTTTTCCCCTTTTTGAGAAATCCTTAATCCTACAGATCGTCTAGAAAAGCTTACTTACACATATAAAAGTACCCCAAAATGTGTAATTCTAGCCTGAAATCAAATACCAGAGGAGCCAAGGCGGGTGCTGCTGCCTTTGAGCTTTGCTGTTTTTCAGAGCGCAGCTGTTCCCTCTCTCGGTTCTGTTTGTACATTAGCTGGCAGCTACAGTCAGCTGCATTTTTGAGAAAGAGAGAAGGATTTTGATGTGAGTCCAACAGTAAGCAGTAGTTATTTGTTCTCTTTAGATCGTGGGGTTCTCTTAACTGTTAGTAGTCACTGTCAGCTACGTGATGACAATTTCAATGTATTTCAAAATTAATAGACCATATTGATATTTACTTTCAGAAAGCCAGACTCAAATGAAGATCCAAGATTCAAATTATTTCTTTAACAGAACAGCAAAAGTGATATTCAAAAATTCCTACAATTTCAAACATTCCTCCTTGGAGCTTAAACCACTGCTAACTTTTTTGAATACCATTTGATTCGTAGTTGTTTTTCTAGATACTTGTTCATGTGGTGCAGGGAAGAGCACACTGACAGAAATAAGCTTAAAACTTGAGTAATTTCTTTTTCTTCCCTACAGCTATAAAAGATGACTTCTTCATAAATTCTTGTCTATCTAAAACCAAAGTTTGCATTTCATGAAGTTTACTTTGTATTTAATAATGATGAACATCATCTCTAGACCCTTTCCTCTTTCTGGTCTCAAACATTCTTTTTAGGATATTGGTGCTAGATTTTAGCATTAGTTCTGATAAGCATTGCGTCTATAACATTGCTCTGACTATTTAGATTTTTAACTTCAAGCTTCTCCCTTCAGTTTGTGAGGAAATTACAATCCAACTATGGCACAATTAATTAAAAAAAAAAAGTCTCCTACATGTAACAACAAGAAGTCCCATCAGCATTTTTCAAAATAGTAAAACTAAGTCACAGTGTAAGGTACTGTATGTGCATTACGTACACAGATTTTTAATTTCCAGAATAACTTCAGAAGAAATTCTTCATCCTGTTGCTTATACTCCTGCCTTCCCAAGAAAGGGTAGACTAGAAAAGCAAACAGTGGATAAGGGAATGCTTGTTGCCAGCGTACCATAAAGTTGCCATCTCAAAGTGCTGAGAAACTACTCTTACCCAAAGGTTACTCGAGGAAAATTTCGTATTCCTTGCAAAAGTCTGTACAGTTCCACAGGGAAACAAAGCACAGCCTTGTAAAAATGGCATACAAATCTACAATACAAAGCAGGATTTAATATTCACTTTACGGTATCAGTGTTTATCTGTATTCCCAACTCTCTATTGACACTGTTTATTTTTAGAGCAGAGAATCATCAACTTCAAACGGCTGCTGGGCAGTGGTGCAGTACCACAGTTCCCTCTCCTTCTCAAGAAGACCCTCTTGGCCTGGTTTGTGCTAGCACCCACTAATGTAATTAAGGTTTGCATCAAAGGGAGTGAAAAAAGCAGAACAACTTCCAATTTCATTCTTAAGTAGGACAATGCACCCCAGTAAAGGAAATGTACATTTTGCATGGCCTGCAGCTAAGAGCCAGTGTCCCCACTCCCAGGTGTGACAACATGTTTTAAAGGGAAATTACACAAGCCCCTTATCTGAGAATTGCTACCCTCTTGTTTAAGCTACTCAATTAAAAGACAGACAGCCTTCCACTAAGATCACAAGACATCTTTTAAGTATTCAATCCTTTTTATTTTCCTTTGTTTCCTAGTTTTGGTCTGTTGATTTTTTTCAGAATTCCTTCATCTCTCATCCAATGGTGATTCAGCAGCAGACTCCATGTTAAAGGGTGAGAAGTCACTATCAGCTGGTTTCCCTTTTTCCTGCTACTCAGTTTTTTCAGAGGTTTAGGCAATCAGTAGGCAGCCCAGTGGGGAGAGGTACAGAGAATGTCTTTACCTTTTAAAAGTATTTGGTATCTGTTTACATGGAGACTATCACAAGTAAGACTTCTATAATCTATTTAGATACTTGAGGAAAAGAAAGTGGGCAAAGTTAAGAAAAATCAATTAAATGCACTTACATACCTTAATTCCATATCTTAAATTATTCAAATGAATTCTTTGTCAACTTGCAACATCACTGCATCCATTAAAGTTCTGCAAAGATATTGGAGCCTGCCCTAATACTGTCAGTCTTGACCCTTTAAAGGTTTCCTTTAAAACTTCCTCAGAATCTTTGCCAGTTAACAAGATCTAGTTAACACACACAGTTACAAGGGGGCTGTAGGAAAGGGAATGCACAAGTATTCAAATTGCTCTTTCTTCACTCCAGCAAACAGAAGTGCTGCAAAAACCAAGAAAATTTCATTCAGATAGGAATGCTTAACAGTGCCAAATATAAATGTCATTTGTGCGAAGGAAAATCTCAGAACATTGCTGCTCATCTTAGTAAATAGATTAACACAACAGCTCTCAACTCACATGTACTTTTAAACTCAGTTTATCTTTTTTAAAGTTAAGCTCTAATTGAAAAAATTATTTGTTTTCTTTTGTCTCCTTAAGCTTCAGGACTTCCATCCTTGGCACAGCCATCTGAATTAGATCCAACTTGCCAGAGGTATCAATTTCATTGAAACAAATATGCTTCAACTTTTTTCACTTGAAAGAATTAGACCATGCCTTTGCAAGATAAAATCACATTGCAGTAAGAGGGAAAAAAACCCAGCAAACAAGCAGGCTAGATTCTAACTTTCACTAGGAGACTGAGGCATCATATCTTCTGAAGTTAATACATCCTAGAGGCACAATGGATTTACTGTACTACTTCCAAGTAAAGTTTCTAAGAAACTGCTCTCCTACTGACACGGGAGGGAAAACATACCACAAAGGGGAAAAAAGCAATTGTGCTGAAAGTGGTAAATGATAACCAGCATTGCTAAAGAGCATTCCCTTCCCAACACAACCATATACATTCTCTCTTGGATTAGCCATCCATTCTTCTTCTCCCTCATACTCAGACATTATCCAAGACTCTTTTTGGAAAAACTTATTTCTGTAGAATACATACAGAAGCTCATAAAACAGTATTTCTAAATGTTTTCAGCTATAGTATGTTATAGGCGTAAATTATCCTGATTCCTAGGCTCAAGTCCAACAGGATGTTTAATTGTGTGTAAAGCAACTCATGGTTTTTTGCCAAAGTTACTACTTATTTTTCTCTTTAGCCACTTGCTGTATCCTTCATTGAGAATGACACAATGCAAGATAACAGATAGATTTCACACAGCCACTAAAAGAAACCTATACAAGGAACACCCCAATCTGAACACCCCAAGAAAAGTTTGCAGCAGGATATTCCACCTTCCAGCTTACTACTTAGCAAGTAAGATTTGTAGTGTCTAAAGTTATACAGTTAGTAGTCAGGTAGTCTGTCTTTCCTTTTGCAATACAAAAATTATGTTCTTGCATGTTATAATTAATCAGTTCTCAGAAAATAATTTTCCAGAGTCCTGGAGAAGATTCAAGTCTTACAAGTGATTCATAAACATGACATGCAGTTTTGACATATTAATCTCCTTTACACTGAGACTGCTACTAGGACCCAACCTCTGTTCCTAGAACTGCCACTAATCAGCAACACATCTATCATGTCCTTGCATTTTTTCCATGCTTTACGCTAGAGTTGACTTTTCACTCCTACTCCTAACGAAGTTTCTAAAAGGACAGCACATGCCATGAGATCCCAGGCACAGAGGCCCATTGCACAGTGGGGCAGAAAGGCACCTCAGCAGAGCCTCTCATCCACTCCAATCCCCTGCTCAGAGTGGGGCCAGCTGGACCAGGGTGCTCAGGAACTGTTTTGAGTATCCTGGGAAAACCTATGCCAGTGTTCAATCACCCTTACCTGAAAAGGGTTTTCTGATGTTTCAGTGGAATTTCCTGTATTTCAATCTGTGACTATGGTCTCCTGTCCTGTCACTGGGTATTAACGGGAATAATCTGGCCCTGGCAGTGAGTCTTTGCCTGGGATTTCTGAAGGCAAATCTCACCAGTAAAGGCGGAGGTGAAGGTGGCTTTGAGTACCTCAGCCTTGTCTGCCCCTCTTCAGCAGCAGGCCCTCCTTCTCCTTGCTCTTGCTCTTGCTGCTGATATAGTTGTAGGAGCCCCTCTTGTTCTCCTTCGCATCCTTTGCTAGATTCAACTGCAGGTGGGCTTTGGCTGTCCTAACCCTATCCTTGCATGCTCAAACAATGTCTCTGTACTCCTCCCAAGGAGAATTCAATACAGATCTTATCAGAAAGACATCAGTAAGTTCACATGCAGTAACGTATGAAAATATTTAAGCAGTTGGAAGCACAAAGCACATTCATTGCTGCCTGAGCTCCCAAATTCCAAGAGGAGAGCACCCAGAGAAATCAAAGTTACTTTCAACAGCACCTCATACCAATTTCTTCATAGGTACATTCATGGGCAACCTGGCCTTTTCTATGGCTATCTATTACCACAGATGCACTAGAAACATTACCAAAACTGTCTCATCTGAACCTCATGCATAAAGGAGATCCAGTGGTAAGAGTTCTAATTCTTTATATCCATTCCTTTTTCATTTTTACTGTAGAGGGAGGACACAAATTCTCATAAGCAAGGTCAAGAAGAAAGCTGAAAAGGTTTAAACAATTTATTACACATGCTTCAGCTTTATGTCATGAATGAAAAGTGTCATCCTTATCATGTTGATAAAACTATGTGTAACCTGGAATATTATTTCTATTTTCATAGGTATATTCACATACATGTATTACAGATCTTGTTTTCTCCAGAAGGAGACTATGTCTTATTTCTCCTACAGAAAAAGTCCTGTAATAACACAGCATCTAAGCTCTGCACTACCTCTACACTAAAACACATGCAGGAAAAATAGTACTATTCATGAAACAAATCTAGCATGCCTGCCTCCTGAAAAAGAAACTATGGCACTACAGACTGATCTCCAAATAAAACAAACGGAAGATAGAGTTGCATAAATAAAATAATATTAAATAATGAAATGCAAATTCTAAGAAATTTCAAGATATGCCAGTATAATAACCCTACTTTGGTCACACACACTGTTATTTCTAGTAAAAGAAAATAAATATCAGGCTCTACTGAACTGTAATTCTTAGCGGGAACCTAACTTTTGTGTCACCGACAGACTGAAGTAGGTAAGACTAACATAAGAACTATCAATGCAAACTCTGACTTTCATGGCCAACTACAGACTTTCCCAATTCTAATCTATTTTCTTTCCAGGGTTTTTAAGGCAGTAAAGCAATTCTTTTTCTTTCTCAAAGAAATTGCAATGCATGAAAGAGAACACAAAAGAACATTTCACAAGTTTATACTTTCTTTAAACTGTTTTTTGTGGTTCAATAGTAAGCACAGCTTCAGGAGTCTGAACACATTAAGTCTCACAATAGTGCTACCATTGCTTTGTTCTAAGTGTCCATAAACACAGTGAAAGAAGGAAAGTGAAAGAATGCTTACTATTCTCCTCTTCCTTGTTCTTCCCTCCCACCTCCTTTCCCAGCTGAGCAGGAGCATTTGCCAAACCATAGCTATGATTGGCACAGTACCACAAGGCTCTGTGCAACAGGACCAAATGCAACATACAGGTTTGCACTAAGAAACCCCACTGCTCATGTGGCATAAGCAACTAAAAGTTCTCCCTTCTGCAATCCATGAAGCATTCATTGGCCACTAAAGCAAATAAAAGAGATTCAATGAAAATAGGAGAGATGCCTCGCCAGCAAGCAGACCCAGCGCAGTCAGAAATGAGGCGTTCAAACAGTCTAGAACAGAAGTGAAGAATGGGTTTTTGTAGAAACTATAAACCATACTTATGATGTTATTTATAGAGTATGAGTAAGGAAATATTTTTAACCAGGGCCATATTACATATTATATTTAGCTGAATAGCTAAACCCGTCATTTTTATCTCAGACTTAACTATGTATTTAATCAGTGTGGGTTTCTTATTTTCTTTGATGTAGACCATATTCAAAAAGGATTGCCTAAGACCACATTTATTTCTCCCAACAATTAGATTTCAAGCTTGAATGCGGATCCAGAGTAGCCTGTACGAAAATTTTCTGTTTTCAGGCTTTGCGAGCCAAAACAATCATGTTGCAAGAGCATCAGACATTCAACTGATCTGCCTTGAGTTTCATAATTATTTTGTGCTCATGGCATGGTAATGATTCTGTTAAGAGTGCAAGAACAAGTTCTCTGGTCATTCTTCTCACACAATGCAACTGTTATTTCTGAATCAAAGAAAAATGTGGATGTAAAATTTCAGTTTAAAATATAGTTTAAAAAAAACCAGTTAAAATTCAGTTAAAAATACCAGAGAGCTTAACAGATGGATAAAATTTGCCTGAGCAAATCAACTCCCTTGCATTATGAGCTCCTTTGTATTAAAAATATTTCTGTCTTGAGACTAAGCAAGTTAAGGAAACATTTCTGAAGCTTTTAAGCTGTGTTGGCTACATAAAGCAGCTGTTTTAACATCTATTCATGCCACAAATACAACTTTTTCCACTCACAGTAGAGGCTTTGGTGAGCAAATTCCACAGAGGTTGTTGAAGACAGCTGCAGAAAGGAACAAGAAATACTTTTCAATAGGAATAGGTTCCTTAACATGCCGCTTATCACTTGTCTGCTCCCCCAGCACTATTCCTGCCTCTCACAAGCTCTTTTTAAGCAGAATACATTAAAAGGTGTCCCTTTTCTAGCTTAAATCAGGAAAGTTTTGCCCAGCAACTTGTGCTTCTCTTACCCCGCTTTTTCTTGTCCCAGCTATCACTCCCTCCCACATGCTTCCCTGTCACTTTGAGAGTCTCAAGCCCAACATACAGTTCTGCAGTAGCAGGCTTCCCTACTGAGGGGAACAGGGTGAGGAAAGACTCTAAAAAGTTGCTGCTCAGAGACAGGAAAATATGAATTTATGCCTGGGCTGGATGGAGGCTCTGCTGGGCAAAAGCAGCCCACAGTTTGGTAGACCTGTTTTCACAGTTCCCTAAAATTCCTTGTGCTTCAAAAGTCCCATCAGAAAACCAACTTCATTACTTTTCAGGAATGCTGTGCAGATATAAAGCTCACAGACTAAACAAACTCAAACCATCCCAGCCAGGAGAGGCAGGCAAGTGCTGAAGTAAAGGCAAGTAGAAGCATTTCCGTGTTGCTGGGCATTCAGTGTTTTGTTGGACATGGTGCACAGGTTTCTGGGAAAATCCCTGCCCTTCTAAGAGTGAAGAGAATCACAACCCTATTCCTGATACTGCTATCAATTAGGCAAATGACACCAAAGGCACATCACCTCTCTGTGCCCTTTAAATTAAATAAAAAGTATTCATAATTACTTTCCTCCTTGACATGCTAGATGAAAACAGGCATGAGGATAAAAACCAGAGTTGTACTCTCCAGTCAGTAGTGACTGAGTGAAAAGGAAGCAAGAAGGACACTTAGCAGCTTCTTTTACAGAAGATGGAAAGATTTCTTTATGACACTTGAGCAGAAAATTTCAGGCTTGCCTTTTTTTTTTCTTTTGTAAAGAATAAATTTATTATTGATACAATAGCTCCAAACAAACAAGTCCAACTACTAGGGTAGTACAAAGAAATTCAGCATGCAGGCACAGCTCTTATCCTGGGGACAGCTGGGTCCATGCCTCCCTTCCCAACCCCTTCCCTCCCCCCCCAAGCTTTGTAACCCTTATTAACATCTTTCTGAATCTCAAGTCCCTCTTGCACTAAGCGTGAGCAGGACATACACCATCACTAGAACCACAGCACATTTAAAAAGAGGGAGAAAAGTGCATCATTTCACTGGGACCCCTAGCAGGTAACAGCCATTGATCCTCCACTGGTGCTACATACTCTCACACTGGCATGACAGGCAGTATCCTTGAGCCAGCGGAGTGAAGAAGGGAGTCCAGTATCACAACCACCTAAATGAACCTACTGCACACAGCTAACTGAACACCTCAGCACAGTATCAGTAAGATCCAGTTACTGCCAGCCTCAGCTGTATTTGAGCTGGGGTCAGAAGGTGAAAGATACCATACGCTATTTAAAAATCTTTCAGCTTCTAAAATTCATAACCAAAGTGTTCCAGAGGAAAAAGAACTGAAGCTGTCAGCTGTTTCCATGTAGCATAGTGCAAAAAACAGACAAGTGCTGAGCTATAAAGAATCACAGAGCTTTGCCAAAATTTGCTTCATTGATTAGATGAGACAAGTATCAGATTCAAAACTAGACAGGGAAAAATGCAACAGGCCTAATGAAGTAAGGCTGTTCATCAGAAGATTAAATAACTCCTGCTGAATTTGACTGACTCCCCAGAAAGATATTATTGAATGGATGATATTAAGTGATAGGTTTTGCTTATTAATAGTGAGGCAAGGTAGAGAGCATGCAGTTAGAGGATGAAGCATTTTCTATTTCAGCTTTCATTTAATCACACTTCTGAGAATCTCTACTTCACAAAAACAAGACCCCCCCTGCCAAAAAAGCCCCAAACCAAATCAAATCAAACCCCCTGTCACAAAAAAACCCCCACAAAACCTCAGATAAACAGGTGGTAGGCTTTAGGCTCTGCTATTTTATTATTCACCCTAATTTACTTATTGTGCTATCTCCCAACAGGCAACACAAAAGAGATCTGCACATTTGTATGGGGAGTTCTGCTAGGAAAAAAACAATCAGCTGCACACATGAAAGGAATTGAGAAGTCAGCAATTTCACAGCCTTTGCCTTACAATATCTGCTGCAACATTTCAGATCATATCAAAGCTGTTGTCGTGCACCATTTTCATGGAACTGCAAGAGCTAGGGAGAAACAAACATGGCACCAAATCCACCCATCAAGCAGGGGTAGATACCCCCTGCAGTGCTATTTTTCCAGTGCCTTATGTAGTCATTATTTTTATGCATCCTAAGCAGTCAGGTTTCAATGACCTGCTGACATGAAGTGATGACCTCTCTATTTAAAAATCTCTCTACTGTAACGTCCCAGCTCCTCTCTCCCTGCCCTATCTTTCTCCACCTCCTCTTTGGAAGCCTACCACTGGTCATCAACAAGTGTTTCTGAGAGTAAGTACCATGACAACTCAGATTCTTCCCAAACTTCAAGCATTTCTTTGTGCTTAAGTCGGAGGTTTTGTCAGCATAGACACATCAGAAGCCTGAGTTAGTCTTTGGAGATACCACTGTCTCTCCCTGCTGACTTCAGAGGGAACCTCTGAAACAAGGAGTAAAGGTCTTACAGACAAGCCATGCACACTCTAAATCTTGTATAATTTTTACTGATCAAGACACCAAGTCTGTCCCCTCCTCCCCCTATAGTTCTCTCCTATTTAAAGCAACCTCTTCTTGACACTGTATTGCCCAATCTGAATACAATTTCTATCTGTAATCTCATCAAACTTGTACAGTGGAGCTCTACCAACATCACACCTCCAAGATCTTTCTGTGTATTTCACAGTACCTCGGCCTTTTTCCTTACCTTTTAAGAATGCAAAAGTATGGGCTGCTTATGGGATGCTTCTTCTAAGATCCCATTTTTTTCTGATTTTCAATGCAGAGGTTCAGGTGGCTCTTCTCTAGATGTAGGCCAGCAAAAGAGGCAAGAGTATTTGCTCTGTGATGCAAGCCACTGAAAAAAGAAAATCTGGTTGAAGGAAATAGGACCACCAGTAATTCATGACTGGGAAATCCCCATCTGCTAAATGTGGTTTGGTGTTACAGAGGAACAGAGTAACAAAAGGACTGGGAAACTACCTGTAAACACAAGGGGAACAGAAGGACAGAGAGGTTCTTGGAAGGTAATAAGAGAACAAAAAAATAAGACTGAACAAAAAGACTGCATCAATATTGGCCGTACTTAATGCTCTCTCCTCCTAATTGCTATGAGATAAACAGAGGCATAAAAACATTAATCAGTTTTGTAAACATTCACAAAATTACTGTGTCACCTGAAATCTAACCCAAAACTTGTATATTGTGAGATAATTCTCAAATTCTTTCTGAAACAACATCATAAGGCTTCCCATGCTCCAATCCCTTCAGGACTCATGGCAATTTCAACACAAGTCACTGCCATGAAGGAAAAGCATAAAACTTCATAACCCGGATAGAATAAGAAGACCCCCCAGTCCCTCACAGAAACAATGCAAGCTCTAATCTGAATTCCCAAAGAGTTCCCAAGGTAAAAAGACATATAACTGGAATTTAGATTTCAAAAGCAAGCTTTGAAATCTGGGCTGAAACACCATGTAAAAATCTTTGAGAAAATCAAAGGTTCCTCCAAAGAAATCTGCCATTCCATTAAAAGGCCAAGCAATGACAGAAGCTTGACAACAGTCTCCAGCAGTAATTAAGTAAAAGCTAAGAAACATTCACTTATTCTAACAACTTTGTTGTATGCATTTCAGAAATATCTATTAACAGTAATAGTTGTATGGAGCAAGTCATCTCCCAGGAATGTCCATGACATTCCACATTAGAAAATTAAAAAAAAAAAAAAAAAAGTGAAAATAATAAATCAAATCCCCTTGACTAGCAACTGTTCATCCAGGCACCAGCAGCTCATCTCACAGAATTGTCACTTGCCAGCAGTTAGTAACCTTGTAAGAGTACAATGTTATGCTGGCATCCTCTCTCTGGGGCAGCTACATTAAACTGAACCAACCATCCACTTGATCAGCAGAGATTTTTAAAATAAACACTCTCAGGGGTGCTGAAACATACTATTTACTTATGGCAGAGATGTACTGCTTCTTCACTCAAACAGGCACAGACACTACGATCCCCATCCCAGTCTCCTGATGACTTCTACTCTGAATCATTAAGTATGATAAGTAGCATGCCTTGGCAAGCATCCAAATGTCTATTTCTAAAGCATTAGTACTCAGAAACAGTAACACAAACCTAATCATTCTGCTTCCAGGCTTACAAACAAAGCCAAACATCTATTTTCAACACAACGGGGTCTGCTTCCCTCAGTGCAGCTCTAAAGAGCAGGAGAGCAAAATAAATTTCAGTTAAATAATTGCTCTCCATTTCCTATCCACCCCTCCAGTCTCCAAACATCCTCAAACCCAGATTCTAAAACAAAGAAAAACAAATGCCTCATTACATAAACACAAGTTATGTTTGAAAATCTACTTGCCTGCTCACCAATAACAATGAGGAAACATTCCTAGTTGGAAAAAAAAAAATTGTGTCATCACTTTCCACAGCTTTCACTTGAAAGCCATAAAACCCCCCCCCCCCCCAAAAAAAAACCAAAAAAAAACCCCCAAAAAACAACTTGAAGAAGCATAAGCTAAAAAAAAGCTTGTGGAGCCACTGCTGTACCAGTCAGACTAGGTCTCTTGCAGGCAAGCACCTCTGCTGCCCAGGGAAAGGCAGCAGTGGCTAAGGCAGTGGCAGCCCATCCCAACTTGCTGTTCCCTTCTAAGTTAATGTCAACAGGCTAAATAGACATCTCCAAAAAGGGCTGATCCTGCTTGTATCATGTCTATAATAAACTGTAATGGCCTGGAAATGGCTCTCTCCCCCCACTGATGAGACAGGAAAGGCAGACAAATAGCTGAGAGGACTATGAATCTTACAGCAAGATCCAAAGAAGAACCTAATTCTCACCAATCTCGAAAGAATTCCTGTCTTTCCTGCCCCCATGGCATGAATGAACAGCACCTACACCCTTGCAAGCCCTAGCTCCAAAACTTACTAGTCCAAAAAAACCCCAACAAAACAGCACAGAAGGGAGACAGGAGGACCTCCCCCTACCCCCAGTTCTTCAGGAGAGACAATCCAAATAGAAGCATCCTCAAGTTACTACAATGCAGTAGCTGATTTTTGTGTGTTCATACACACTCGCATGATCACACAGAGCGGCTATTGACCTCCTTGGCTGTACTTGTAACAGAGGAAACACAGGGCTTTCTTTCACACCACTGCAACTTCAAACGGAGCTCACAGGTGGTCAGCAGCAAGTGCAAAGTCACAACTTCAAAAGAACCCTACAACAGACCTGTTTGTCCAGTCCAAGATGAAAACAAACCCTTACACCTTACCCGAAAACTTGTCTTTGCAGAGAGGGACAGCTATGAAAACAAAACAAACAGCTCTTCTTGAACAAGTTACAGGAGCTGGAAGCTAACAATGTGCAAGTACTTGCACATGAAGCTAAGAAAACAACCCAGAAAGAAGGGTTTCCTTAAGTGCTCAAAATTTACTTCCAAAAAAATGTGGTGACTATCATACAAAATACACTAAAGCAATTTCAGTAATCCCAGATTTTTGCTAGACACAAGAGAGAGCAGACGCACTTTTTATTAATGTATGAATTTAAATAATGGGACAGAAAGAATCAATTACCATCTAGAAACAGGGGGTAGAAAAAGGATACCTGCTCAACCATTTTACAGAGTGTTCCCACCAAAAATAATGTAAAACCCAATTCTCTCAGTTATACCCTCATCATATGTTCTACAAATTTTGATAAAAGAGCCCTGTACTTAAATAACAAATGAAGAACTTCCACTTACTGTCACTGGTGATTTTCACATGTGCTACTGATTTCAAAACAGTTTTTACCAGAAATCACTGCAGTACAGTTAGCACAAACTTTAATTAATCTCAGACCCTTTACCAGAGGTAAGGGGGGGGAAAAAATTAGACAGTCTCTATTTTCCCCACAGAGCATGAAGTGTTGTAGCTTCTGTATGAGTTACTTTTGCTACAGTCTCCCATTCTAGCACCCGTCAATGTTTATCATTCTTAGTAAAACCTCAACCAAAAGCAACCTTCCTTCTCCCTAATTTCATATGAAAATATGAGAACCACTGCAACAACCAGTTTTTTCCTCCTAACAGTCACAGTTCCTTTTGGCTCAGTACTCTGACAGAGAATGAAGTGCCTGCCATTCACTTAGGGTGAACAAGGCTTCAAGAAACTGCATTTTCACAAATCAAGTCTAAGCAGCGCCACGGGAAACAAGAAATAAATGATTTGGTTACCTTCTCCTGGACATGAAGTCTTCTAGAGGAGAATACAACTAAAAACTGAAACCCTTTGATGAGACTCTGGAAACCAAATATAATAGTAACTCCTGAAGTGAAACTGCACAGAGACTCTGACAGTCAACAGTGGTGACATCCTTGAAAGAAAAGCAGCTGGACCACTGACTTTGCCTCAGTCTACACAGGAGCTCCCTCCTAACACTATCTACTTTATCTCTTTCATACAGCCAGAACCCATCCACAACAAAAGGATTTATCAAAAGCATCTCTTTCCTCTCGGTATTTCTGTGACTGTTACACTACAATATCTCAGACTATCACATCCTGTCACACATTTACCTTCAAAATGTCATGTGGACAAAATGGGGTTAAACACAGAGAGAATTAATACATGACTTGTTCAATGTCACATGAAGTCTGTCAGGGCAGGGAACTGAAGCCTCTCTTATCTCCTCAGGCCCAAGTGGAACATCCCATTTAACAGTAGACTTGCTCCCTCACAGGTGTATATACCACACTGCCATATAACCTGAAAGTAAACCAAAAAAATAAATTTTTGAAAAAGATGTAGTAATATTCCCTTTCATCAGGGACTGAATTAATCCTTTAAATCCCTTGTCAAATGGCAAAGTTGACAATATGAAAAAAGAAATATATACACAGATGCCTATATGCAATTCCTGATTCTTATATGCAATTCCTGATTCCCAGACTGGAGTCTGATATTAAAAGCAGAAAACATATTCCTGAATAAATGCTGCCCAATTTTCCAAATATATTTAGAATATTATCACAACACATTCACACAGTCTTAAGCATTTTTTGCTATGACTTCACTGTACAGAGTGTTTTGGCCAGCCAGCATGATGTAGTCCAGAGTAATCTTCTTGAAAGGAAAAGGCTTGAGTTTTATGACCTTGGTCATAAAATGAGGTGCATTCTGGTTCTCCACAGAGTATTTCTTGACAGCACCATGGGTTAGGCAAAGCTTTGTTAATCTTACCATCAGACAAGCTGTGAGTGATGAGCAGTCTTTTAACAAAAGCTACTTGGAGATGAGGCTCCTCTTTTGTCTTCCAAAAAAGCTCACTTATAACTCGAGAGTTTAGCAACCTAAATGGAAGTCCAAACATATTTTATCTAAAAGATAATATGTATGGCTCTCACAATAGCAAAATGAGGAAGTCCAAAGAGGACAGAAAAGCTAATTAAGAAAGGTATACATACAGACTTGTGATTTAGGTTCAGACCATCTCTTTTCAAGGCTTTCAGGAAGCAGCTTCTAAACTGACCTTTCAGTTCCCTACAATGTTAATGAATTTTGAAATGTAATTAATTTCAAGTGTATTGCAACTAAATAATCCTCTCAGGCCACAATCAAAATGCTTTAGAGTACAGAAGAGTTCTCTCTTTTGAGAACAATAAGAAATAAAATCTGTCAGTAAGAACATAACCTGGGCCTTTTTAAAGCATAGGCATTTCAGAAATGGTTATTGTGTCACCACACAGTCAATCTCACCTACAGACCTGACTGTCTTTCCTTGAGGATGTTTCTCCTACTCACACACCTGAAGAGCCTTCAAAACTGTAAAGGATTCCTGATCCATGCATGCGCAAAACAAAACTGGATGAGACAACCCTTTTCGGCCATGTAAAGGCAGCATGCTGTCTACCTGAAAAAATAAAGATTGCTAGGTGCTTCTATTTTTTAGAAAAGCTTGCCCTGAAGAATTTTGTGCTTTACATCATTCTAGATATCAATGCAGTATTACTAGAATAAAAAACTCAACCAATCCCTCTCAAAAAAACCCAAAAATCCTACTGTTGTTCCTCCCTTCTACAGCTTATAAAAAATTTGTATACAAAACACTGACAGTCACTTTCACTGTTTTCTTTGGATAATCATTTTGTTGTGCCTCTCTTAATAGGTTAACATGAAAAAGACACACAGGGAAAAAAGAAAACAAAACCAACCAACCAAAAAATCCAACTGCAACACCCTACCAAAATAAAGCAAATTCATACTACCCCGATTTATGTCAGAAGTTTCACTTGCTGTTTAGTTTAAAATATTTTGGAGATTTTTCTAACAGCCTCCCCAAATACTCAGATTTCTTTCTTCTTCTGTTATGGTTATATTCCCCAAATAAACATAACTGTTTGTTGTGACAACTTGCAAGCTACCAAGCCCACCAAGCATAGCAATTGTTTGAGGAACACAAGCGGACACTTAAGACTTTCATCTTGCACAGGCAACCACAGCACAAGCAACTTTCACATGCAATCAAACCAGCGTACTTGCTGGCAGGCTCCCAGCAAGTTCAACAGGTGAAATGTTTTAATTGACACAAACAACAAGTTTGCACAGCAAATACTGAAGATCCAAAGGTTTTATTTTTTTATTGGCCATTAGAGGGTTGCTACAAGCCCTCGGAAATTCTCATTTCTGTAATTTGAAGCATGTATGTATCACAAGCCAATGCAGGGAAGAATAAAGCAATACAAAACCACTGCAGTTGCAGGGGAGTGGAGTCCCTAGTGCATTCTCCAAAAGCCACTGGGCTGTTCAAGATTTACGATTTGCGTCTTACTCATCTGAGGGAAGACTCTTCTCACTTCCTCCCACTGCTGGAGTTGGTTTTCGATTAGTGAGCCAGGATTACCTTGGCAGAATCAACAAGCAAGACCTCATTTGTGCAAATCCCAATACCGCAGTTCATTACTGGAAAACCTGGCAGTTTTTAAACCTTCCTGATTTTTGGAGCTCATAGATGGTCCAAGACTGGTATGCACCCCCATATAGCAAATCTAAGCCTACTGGCGACAGATGTGCTTTTAAGTATCTTCCCCAGATTCTTTAGAAATAACCCACATATGTCTGTGCCCTCTTCAATAATTTAATGCTGAAAAACAGGACTCTAGATCCCTCCTGATGGGATGACTACCGTGTGAAACTTGAGCCGCGTCACTGCAAGCCACATCCAGAACAGACAGCAGGAACCATCAGCTTTCCACAGACCTTTCTGTACTCTGAATTACTGTAAACTTGAAGTCAGAACAGAATAAATGATGAAACACAGCCTCATATCTACTACTCTACTCTCATTTGCTCTGGATGACTCTGGTATAAAAGAGATGGCGATGTGAAGTGGAAATACTGAATACAGTTATTGTCTACCCTACAAACTGCCATAATGTTTTTCCAAGATTCTCTCCAATCAGTATGGCAACCAAACAAAAAGAGAGGCATATATGGACAAGACACCAGAGAAGCTGGCCTGGGAGAGGAAAAAAAAATTACTAATAGTCTGAATATTCTGAAAACACACTCATCTTCCCCACCTCCAAAGGAAAGTTAATAGAACTAGCAAACTTTCACACTTCATTGCTTTGAAAATCAATGTATACCTCCTCCACAGCATATGATGCAGGCTTAAGAAAAAAATGAAAGTTTTCAAACCAAGTGTTTTCACAGTCTTGATTTTCTTTTATGTACACACCTGCCTGATGCAGGTGTGATTTCTATCCAGACTACTATTGAAGTTTTGTGTCGTTACTCAGGAACTTTCTTTCAAGTTCTGAGGTAAAAGAATCCAAGCATTCACCTCACAGTAACATAACTAAACTTGAGCAATGCACTGAAACTTGCAAATGCAAATAAAAACCCTGAAGTCAGACAAGACAACCCCTCCCCACACTATGGAAGGCACAAAATAGCTAGAGAAATTAATACTCCCTTTAGGCGACTCCTTGATTTTGTAGATTTAAACACAATGAGAGCAACTGCAAAATTCAAGCACTGCAAACACAGTTTACAAACTAACTGCTCATTTTTGTTCGGAGATGTAAATTTTAACACCATATATTGTGGGTTAGAAGGACTACAAGGAAAGAGTTGCTTGTACACTGAATCTGTGGCTTCAGAGGGGAAAAAAGTTTAATTTTTTTTAACGTCATGAAACTTCCAACTGCTGTATAGAACACACATTTACACGTACGGCTTTGGTAGTTAGCAGGACTGGATTTCCAATACCTATTCCTCCAAGCAGTTCTGTTAGCTCCCTGGAAGACAATAAGCCTTCTAGTTACAAAAAAAATTGTTCCTAATTTGAAAGCCTTCCCGGATGGATACCTCAAGGAGCACGCACCACTCTTGTAGAACTTGCACTCACTTAAAAAATTTAAAAAATAAAGCGTTCTGCAATGTCACCCACATGGATCAACTTTGACAACCCAAATGAAACTGTAGACCAAGGAAGTATAAAGTAACTTCATGAAGTTGCATGCAAACAGACACCTTAGCACCCAAAGTAGGTCCCACTTGTCTGCAGAGGCAGCAGCACAGCTTGCTTAGTGGGTACTAGGACTCCAGCCAGCCACGAGGACTCTGCTTCCCTCTCAGCCACCAGCCTGGTGCAGGATGTTAGGCAAGTCTGTATCTCCTTAACATGCCAGGTCACTCAGGCACAGAAAGGAAATTCCTACACTAATTCATAGAACAAGTGCAGAAGTTCATTGACAGAGATTAACAGATCTGTCTACTTTTTCCTGTGAGAATCCTGCACTTCAAAAGAACCCCAAAACATTTTCAGTAAGACTGTGCTCCATCCCCAGAGGCTCATCACATTCAGGCTCACACAACAAAAGGCTTTTCTGCACTTGCTGAGCACCTCACAAAAATTATCATGACCCATTCTCCAAGACGCAGTGGTTTCCAAGCCTTTCATCTGCAGGTGTCAGAAGATGTTCCAGCAGACATGCAACTACTGGCTAGAGTGGTTAGGGTAGTAGATGTTAGTTTTACTTCCCCCATCCCTCAAAAGCAGTCAAAAGGCCACGAAGTAAGAAGCTGAGTAACACCGTTTTTCTTGCAGTCTATTCTCAGCCAAGCTAAGTAACATTTATCCTTGAAGAAGATTAAAATTTTAAAAATTGACAAAAACTTTCCTCTGAAAACCAGAGATTGTGTTTAATCCCACTAAAATACCAGTCAACTGCAAACATAGTCTTCTACCAGCTGTGCCTCTTTAGTCTAGAAAAGAGAGGACTGAGAGGGGATCTCAGTAATGCGTATAAGTATCTCAAAGATGGGTGCCAAGAGGATGGTGTCAGACTCTTTTCCATGGTGCCCAATGACAGAACAAGGAGCAATGGCCATAAACTGAAACCCAAGAAGCTCCACCTCAACATGAGGAAGAACTTTTTTATGTTAAGAGTGGCAGAGCACTGGAACAGGATGCCCATGGAGGTTGTGGAGCCTCCTTGGCTGGAGACACTCAAAACCCACCTGGATACATTCCTGTGTTGACCTGCTCTAGGTGACCCTGCCTTGGGAGGGGAGGTGGACTAGATGATCTGTAGAGGTGCCTTCCAACCCTAGAAATTCTGTGATTCTAGGGTGGAAAATTTTTCAGTTTCCTCTTCAGTGAAGGAATTTCTTCCTAATTGTAATATTAAAGGAAAAAAAATAAAAAGTCGTTAAAACTCAAGCCGAAATTGCTGTTGTGTTTGTGAAGTAATATCCAAAGCTTTCTTCTTCTTCTGTTTTCACTTGAATTTTCACTGGCTTTTTACAGCTGAATCACAGAATATAACATTATCTGGAAGTGACTTCTGTTCTCCGGGTCCTACTTCCCCAACAAAACACGGACAAATCAACTTGGGCAGCTCAGGGGCTTGTTCTGAATATTCTGAGTTCTGAATATCTGCAAGGACATCCCAACCTCCCTGGGTAGCCTGTTCCAACATCTCACACACTCACACACATCTCATTCCAACTCCTCTCACACTGAAATTTTTTTCCTGATATCTCACTGGAATTTCCCTTGTTGCAACTTGTGTTTGTTGTCTCTTGTTCTACTGCCTCTTCATGCTCTCTCACTAGTTAACTGAAGACGTGGGATAGTTTTCCCATAAAGAAAAGAAACACACACACACAGGGCTGTATTTTCAAGATGTTCATAAAATATGTACACATAGAAAAGGATTTTATTTTTCTGAAAAACACGAACTGTATTTTTGTTTGCAACCTAACATTGTCTCTTACAGCTTGTCCTTCTGCAGCATGTACCACCAAAGCCTTACCTTCACAGACAAGTAAAACAGAGCGGCTAATGTGGTAAAAACTCACACCACAAATTATTTTGTAGTAATCCTCTTATATTGAGAAACACTCCAGTTTTGTTCCCTATTTCATATCACAGAATCACAGAACTGAACTAAATGGTCTTTAAGGTGCCTTCCAATCTAAACCAATCTCCCTGCTATGGGCAGGGAACACCTTCCACTAGACCAGGTTGCTCAAAGCCGCATTCAGCCTGGCCTTGAACAATACCAAGGATGGGGCATCCACAGCTTCTCTTGGCAACCTGTTACAGTGCCTCATCACTCTCATAGTGAAGAATTTTCTCCTAACAGCTAAACTAAATCTGCTCTCTTTCAGTTTAAAGTCATTCCCCCTTGTCCTACCACCACCTGAACTAGTCCTGCCAGTCTAAGGTACTCACTCGACCTCACGATAAACTCTTTTTCACACAACTCTGCTGAGCAGGGAAGCAACATTTAGCAATGCGGACACTGAAATGAAAATGACAATGAAAAACCACGTGAAAACCCGTGGTCAGCATGAGGATGAGAACTACAGGCCACAGCGTGGGGCTTGTACCCGCTCCTCCGGGGCACCTCCTTGGGGGTTGCGCAGGCAACCAGGTTGGCAAAGCACCAGAGTGAGCTCGAGTGTTTGAGCGCTGCTGCACTGACCCTGCTAGCACACCCTTCTCTCCAGACGCAAACCTGCTGCACGAGGATGGATGCTTGGTTCACAAAGTGCAGCTGGGGTTTTTGGTTAGTTGCGGTTTGTTTGTTTGTTTCTTTTTTAGTAACACCGTCTTCTGCTGTGGGCCACCCGTACCCCGCTCCTCCTCTCCGGGGCACAGCACACGGTGGGGAGGCGCTGACAGCTCAGGGCGGCTGCGCCCGAGCTCCCCGCGGGGTGCGACCCGCAGGCAGCGAGCGCTGCCCTCCGCTCCGCTCCTCCTCGGACCGACCTGGCGGCCCGAGCAGCCGGCACACCGCGCTCTGCCACGGCCACCGGGAACACAAAGAGCCGCCCTCGGGCGCAGAGCGGTCTCGGGGCTGAGAAAGTATTGAGGGGACTCTGCCTTCGCCACCAGCATGAACTTGTGGCAGGGCGCTCGGCTCTCGGGGCGCCGCCGACCGGTCCCACTCCGGTGCCAGCGTTTACGGCCCCGCGTCCCGCCTGCCCACCCTGCCCGGCAGCCCCGGCCTCTGGCCGCCCCTGCCCCACGGCCGTGTCCCCGGCGCAGGGAGAGGCCCCAGCCCAGCCGCCGCGGGAGGTGAGGGAGAGCCGCAACAAGTCCCCGCCGCCGCCGGCCGCCCTTACCCAGATAGTGCCGCAGGTCCAGCAGAAAGTGCGGGGGGCCCCCGTTGAGCTGGTAGAAGAGGGAGCCCAAACAGAAGAGCAGCAGGGCGGCCATGCAGAAGCCGTAGTCGCGCAGCGAGAGGAAGGGCAGCAGCGAGAGGGGCCGCCGCCTCTTCAAGCCCCCGCCCTGGCCCGGGCCCCCTCCCGCCGCCGCCGCCGCCGCTGCCGCGGGCGACCGGGGCGCCGGGCATTCCCCGCCGCCGTGCTGCTGCTTCTTCTTCATCCTCCCCTTCGCCGCCGCCGGCTCACGCAGCCCGCCGGGGGAAGCGCATCCTCCATCCGCTTGCCCGACTCCGGCTGCCCGCGGCCGGGAAAGTTCCCGGGAGCTCAGGGGATCCGTCCAGTCCCCATCGCAGGCTGTCCCCGACTCCGCGGCAGACAAGAGTCCCCGGTGCTCCTGCGGCGGCGGCTGCTGCTGCTGCTACGGAGCGCCGCTAAGGGGAGAGGAAGGAGGTGGTCACCATCTCGCTCCCTGGGGCTCCGCTCCTCTCCTCCTCCGCCGCCGCTCTCGCTCCTTCTCTCCGCTCGGCCTCTCGCCCCGGTGTCAAGTTACAGCCAACGCTCCGCCGCCGGCCGCCTGCAACTCGCGGCCGACTTGTGCGCGCTGCCCGGCCCCGCCGCCCCCGGCCCGGCCGGCCCCGGGGCCCGCCCACGCCGGCCCGCCCCGGCCCGCCCCGGCCTCCGGTCCCGCCATGCGCCCGCCGCCTCCGCGCCAGCGACCCCTGCGGGCGCCGCCGCCGCGCGGCCCCGCCGGCACAGCCCACCTGCCCCGGCCCGCCGGGCTTGGGCATCGCGGGCTGTGGAGCAGAGCCTAACGCGGCGTTAAGGTCCGCTGCTTTTATCGTCGTGTAACGTCGTTCACGGGGGACGAAAGCGGCCACTCTTCTCCTTGCAGCTTTGTTAGGGTGATTAAAGCGGAGCTGTTGTCTACTGGGGACAAGGCTTTAGACAAGTACAGAAATCACAAAATTAAGATTGCACACACAACCTTAGTTTGACCCCCTTGTACATATGGCTTATGATACAGCCTCTAATTACTCGATCATGCTATTTTTCCTAGACAGCCGCTTCCAACCATGTGACTGGCAGATGAATGGCATTCTCTCGGCACTGAGCTGTGTAATAGCTTCATCCTCTTTATACAACATATGTCTCCAATGTGTCCTTATGGCTTATTTGAAGCTATTCTTGTTCTTGGGCATTGTCTGATGTAGAAATACATTTCATTCCCCCATGCAGCTGTGCTGCCAGTGTAGAAGTGGAGGGAGAAGAGCTTGGGGTGGTGGTAATGCTGGTTCACCATTTTGTTTTATGGACCTGGCTGAGATTGGGGGTATTTCCCAAGATCCCGCTCATGGAGTCACATGAGACTCTTAATTTCTAAGGAACAGAAAAATTCTATTCGCTGTGGTTTGTAAGAAAAATTGGAAATCAGGAGCCAAGTGTAACTTGCCATGTCGGAAATTAAAAAGCAATCACACTTTTCCTTTTAAGGCTTAAGAAAAAAGTATTCTGGTTTAGGGGACCTGACTCATAATCTTTGCACACTTGCAGCTGGAAATTTTGCTCAGGACACTGCATTCAGATGTTTTTGCCCTGGAAGGCTTGGGTAAATGCTACCTATGCTACTGGCTTTGATTCTTTGGTTGGCAACCAGCAGCAAAGGGTAATATATGGAAATTAATCTTGCTGGTGTAGTTAAGAGTACAAAGACTCCAATGATAAAGAACCATTCCCATTGCATTCCTTGATAAAAAGTACATACTGCCTGAACAAACAGACCTTCTTAGTTTGGAGAGGAATCTCCTGGTTTTAGTTACACAGTTCTATGACATCAATGCACAGATCCTCTGCAATCTTACATTAAACCTGTAGCAATGGCAAAATTAGGTATGACATACCATTTCTGAAAAAGAGATGGTAACAGGATACAAAAAATAAGCCCACTTTGGGCTAAACCTTTACGGCTCCAGTTCACTTAAAACAGAAATAGCCAACACCTATCACCAGATAAAGTCATAACTCTAATTGCATGGTTAAACTACCACTTCCTAATTCTCATAAACGTCTTTGAAACACTTAGGAAGTACTCGGAGGCTTGCTTACCATGCTCTGCTTCCATGAACGTTTTAATGTTTTATATTCTTTTGAATAGTTCAGTATCTACTGTCTTGTTTGGATGACGGCACTGCAGATTTGGTTAATAGTGCTCGTTGCTGTTGCAGATGAGAAACAGATAAGCACTTACACTGAATGTTTGAGAAAAAATGGATGCTTTGATGAGAAGACAGACAACACCTGTAAGGTGAATCAATAAATCTTTATTTTTCTGGTTGCAAAGAATGTCTTTGATCTCTAGGCAGAGATTTAAAAAAAAGGATGGAAAAAGAGACCAATCAATGGAGCAAAATTAACATGGGAAGACTGTACTATGGAGAGTTCTTGCCATATTTCTAAGCATCAACAGATTAAAAAAGAAATCTCTTGTGAGGAAGACAAAATAGAAATCTTTGTTGTTGAAACATATGCTTAAACATGTGAATTAGCTGTAAAATTATTTACTTTCATATATACAAACTATCACACCTATTATTATAATGCCTGGCTAGGGCAATGTGCAGGAAAATAAATGCAATTACTTTGTACTATAGCTTGATACGATGCAACTGTTTTCCTATTTTTAATTCCCCTGCTACTCATCTGCTTTAACAAAACCAGTATGATTTTGCATGCACAGCATAAAGCACTTAAAATATATATATATATATATATATATCTCCTTAAATTATTATGTTCCGTTCACACAAAACCCCCAAGGAATCCAAAACACAAGCCCCACATGAAAGTAATATTATGGTTTAAAAGCCAAGTATTGACACTTTAGGGTAGGCCAAAGGTAAGAGTTTTCAGACGAACTTGTTGTGACTTGTAGAGGGTATGACTTACAACTTAGCCTTTAATTGGGTGATGATACTGCTTTGCTCAGAGGACCCCTGCCTTGCAGAGTGCATGGGACAGACACTGTTCACTGAATGTGCAGCCTTTCAGTTAATGTTTAATCTCTTTGTTCAGCATATGTCCTCAGGCTTTGTTTAAAGCTGTTTAATCCTGCTTGTAGTGTGGAATTATTGACATTGTAGCAGGCTTTTCTACAGCATTCATTGTTACAGTACCTTGAGCATATAATGAATGCTTATGAATTACATTCATGAGATGTAGGGAACATCAACATTTTACTTATTGGGAAATGAGACAGAGAGATTAAGGTTAAATATGCCTATTAATTTTGGTTGCCAGCCTTAAGATGACTGAGGTTTGCCTTGGTGAAATAGTTAGCATGAGGCCGTGCTTTGTATGTTTGAAGCATAGCTCCCTTTGACTTCAGAGGCAGCTGTGAATGTTAACTACTTCTACAAATCAGACCCCAGGCTCTCAGACCGAACACCAAGCATAGAAGCAGCGCTTGGTGGCCACCTGTAGTTCAAGTAATGCGCCTGACATCATGTAGGAGTGCTCTGGCGCTAGCAGACGCAGAATCAATCATTTTCAGTGTGGTATTCACTGCAGCAGTCATCATCCTCTGCTTGCCCTGACCTTGTGTCACTATTTTGCCTCCTCTTCTAATCTCAGCTCCAAGATCTTTGTCCAAATCTGCTTTCTTCCATGACCTCATCCAGGCTAGGTCCAGTTTTTCCTCAGACTGGATCCCCCTCCCAGCTGCAACAGCTCCAGCAAGAAGGACATTGTGAGCACAGAGGCACTTTCCCCAGGGCTGGAAGAGGATACTCCTCTGTACAGAGGAACAGAAAGCATAGCTGCCTAAAATTTCCAAGTGAGTCCATGTTGGTACTGTGCTAGATATTCCTGCACTGAATCGTAATTCCAAATGCATGGATTTAGAAACAAGTTCAATGAGCAAGATAAAGAGTGCAAGGAGGTTTTGTGTCTGGCAATTCTTTGCAGAGAGACTCATTTGGCCAGATCAGCGTGGGTTACCTACCGACTGGTCAGTTCTGCTAGGCAAAACATATTTTTCTTATTCCTAGGAACATCTGAACACCCTTTTTTTTTTTTTCTAATTTTCTAAGTAAATTCTGGAAATAAATTCTCATTAAACCAAATTTCTCAGCTGGTATGTTTCAGAATTGACAGTTTGCAAAGGTATAAATAACTAGAAAGGGATAAGATATAGACTGGGCCCTAGTTTTCAGAAGACAGTAAGGGTGGAAGAAATATAGATACCAGACTTCACTGAGTAAAGGTTCACTGGTATAACAGAATGACATAATGTAATGTCCTCTGGGAGGCACCCATGAAAGATTTCAGATTTCAATTTCTCCCGCACTCTCTGCAATTCAGAAAGGGTTCAGAGTATAACAGAGTAATTGATGGCAACTATGCAAGCTTTATTTTGCTCTATTCAGCTACAGCGGATAATTTGATGAAGATGAAATAAGGATGCCCCATACTCTTTCATTTCATACATATAGAATTCTTTCAAGTTTCATCTGCCTTGGCTGAACTGGAATTGCAGCTCTGTTCTGGTGGTATTCATTTCTGTCCTTTGTGGAAGGTTCAGGAATGTATATGCCCATGAAAAATATGATAGTAAATATCTGAAGACAGGGAAATGAGCTTGTGTGCCAGATGGATACAACTTAGTGACACTCTGATGAAGCAGGTTCCCTGCGGAATAGAAATTTATAATTTGTAATTGAAGTGGTACTTGGAATTACCTTAGTGTGTTCCATCAATATCACTTGGAGTATGATGGATTTGTCGCAAGGAATTTATATTAATCCCTTGGCATGGCTAACTATCTCCAGCAAAGTGCTACTTACAGGGCCATCTTAACTCCTGATACCATTGTTTTTATTTGTTTGGTTGATTTTCTCAGAAAATGGGTAACAAGAGAATTCAGCCAGATTGCTTTCCTTTTTAGTCAGCATGCATACCATTCAGAAGGGGCAAAATGAAGCTAGATATAAAAGAGGATGTTGTATAATACATAGTCTTGATGATCAATCCTCTCCTCTCATAAATATCCACTCAGAACAGCCCAACCGTGTTCTCTTTGTGTCCTCTTTGTATTGATTTTCAAATAGCAGTCTAATTCCTGCATTTGTCTGCAGGAGCTACTAATAGAAAGGCAGAAGTTTCAATGTGTAAACATGACTTTTCACACAACAGACCCATTAAAAGCTACATTTGTTTAGGCAGTTAACAGAGTAACACCATATGATGAACTGGACAGATTTAAAGATGGAGACAGTCACATGGGGAAAACACAGTACTGGTGCTAATTAGGCACCAATTAAAGTAGATAGTTAGGCAGTAATGTCTAAATCCAGGAAATGCAAAATATGTTGGAAACACACAGCTACCTCTAAAATAGTTGGTGCATGCATGCAACCCCATGCAGTGTTACAGCACTGCAACACCAGAGAGCAGCAGCAGCAGGTTAGCATGGGGCTCTCAGCAGGACTAGCCAGAGTGGGCAGAGAGCCATCCTGGCACTGATTTAGCTCAGCCAATCTGAGAGACATTTTACAGCTTCCCGTAGAGCACCACATTCTGTAGCATAGGAAAAAGCTTCAGGGAGAAGCAAGTTAATACACTGAGAGGTGTGTTGGTGTTGGAGCTGGGAACACTGTGAGAAGATGAAGCAGCTACCTAGTCTAGTCTGTATGGAACCCCAATCCAGATATCTAAAACCAGTCCTAAAATTAATATTCTAACCCCTAATATTATACTAAGAGTAGTGCTACCACTGCGGTCTTATAAAATAAGGCAGACTTGAAAACAAGGTTTCTCTTTCTCACAGGTGAGGGCTCTAACCAGTGTGAGATGACTCTCCAACTTGTTTGGTTTTAGGATTTTGGGGTAAGGGGCAGGAGTGTAAGGAGAAGGAATGTGAAAAGCCAAAGTGAAGGTAAAAAAAATAAGTGGGAAGCAAGTTCGTATGAGGGACTGGAAAAGAGTGGTTCACCAAAGGTGAAGACAAAAATCCTACACCTAGTGTGGTGTGCAAGGTGGAAGGGTGTGGATACAAATATTGGCTGCTAGCAAGATTTTTTCTTGCTTCTTTCTAAGCCCGTGGGATACTTTTCTCTCTCACAAAGATAGTAGCAGAGTTCTATAAACAATGAACACCTGCGACCTTGCAAAGCCTTGTTTATAGTACAGTAGAAAAATATTTTGACAATGCATATTTTAGGATTCTATCCAATCACCCCAGGGGGGTGACTGATCCTTTGTCCAATTAGACTATGAAGAAAAAAGTCTATAAAAGAGTTTGTAAAATAATGAAATAAATCAATCTTGCTGCACAATTCCTGCCTGCTGGATCTGTCTCCTCTCCTCCCTACGGCTGTGGGATATAGTAATAGAGGGTTGATTTGTACTTACAGAGGAGAAGAAGGAAATTCTCTCCTAGTGGGGTGGGAAAACAGCAGCTGATATGATGCCTTTAACGCTTAGCAGTCTCAGACTCCAGACAGGATTTTTAAAGGTGGGTGTCTGAACAACAGGGGGTAAACCACCCTCTTAATTTCAGTAAATTTGACCCTGTGTTTTTTCAGCTCATCTCAGACCTTATATATGAAAAATGTCACAAGCTGAAAGTTACTTTACTGAATTATTCATAAACAGATTGGATGTAATCAAAGTATTTCAGAAAAACTGTTTGTTCACGTATCAAAAGTCATCTAATGTCAAGCTTTGTAGCATGGATCCCTTGCCTGGGAAAGTGGTATTAACCAAAAATAGAGTAATGCGTTGGCTGCTTTTGTATAATCTGCCACAGGGATGTCATTACATATGTCACGTCAAATTTTGGAAAAAACTGTACAAAAAAGGACTTACATAGAAGATGGAGTTTACTGTAAAGCCTGTGAATCAGGCTAATTCATCTTCTAACCTCCTACAAAAGTGTTGGCCATTCAGTGCATGTGTTGCATGAAACTGCCTTTTCTCCTCATTTGGCTGCCAGTGTCCTGCTGCTCCCAACCGCAAACCAGAAGTACACCATGTTTCAGTGGATGCAAGCTTCCCTCGTGAGCCACATCGGAGGGAATGTCCCTCGGAACTGTTTGCATCTGCTGCATAGGTAACGTGGTCTTCCAAGCACTCAGTTCTATCAGCAAACTTTTGACTGCAGAGTGGTGATACATGGCTGAGACTTGAAATGGAAGGTCGTAATTTAAAAACACCAAGCCAACAGCTTAACATACCAATTGCTAGAGCATTATCTGATAAGTCTCCCCTCACATGAGGGAATGGGTGAACAGTGGAGCACCAAAGGTGAAAACACTGTCTTGTATACAAGTATGCCCACACATATATGAGGTACCTGTAGGTACAAAAGGCTGACTTGGACTGGTTCAGGCAGATTATTGCAAGTCTTTTTCTAACTTAGATTTTTACTCATTTCCCAGATGGTTAAGTATAGAATCTTGGGTTCCTATCCCTTCCTTGGCACATGTATATATAAGCCTGAAAGTTTTTAAACCTGTATTTAAAGTTTCATTTTGATTCTGTACAGTCAGATTAGGAGTTTTATTCAGTATCAGCTTGCAGAATAACTGTGGGAAATATGGAACTTATTAATTTTTTTAATATGGTAAGAATAGCTCTCACTTAAGTAATTAATTTTTGTTACTCTTGCAGTTCATGTTGCTGTTAAAATGTGAAATATGCAAAGCAGGAAGTAGATCTGCATATCCTAAAGTATTTCCCTCCACTTTTAAGTTAGATTCTTTGGCAACAGTATTTCTGGAATGCGGTATGCATTTCTATTAAAACTAGACAAAGTACATCTGGAAGATAATGCTTATGAAAATGCCTGATGAAAAAGTATATTATATAAATCAAATATTTAGGACCTCTAAAGTAGAGCAATAAAATCTCTAAATTGAATATAAAAAGATACAATGCAATTAACATAGTCATGAATGTTTACACCAAAATAGCACCCAAGCATTTGCAAGATGAGACAGAATGTAATTCATTTATAATGAATCAAGGCAAATAAAGTCTCCCTGCACAATTTATTGAGTTCTATTCAACATCAGGACTTCCTCTGAATCAATTTGATTTTTGTTCAGTCTTTGTCCAGAGCCACATGACTGGAGCAAAACTACAAATTGCTTTAAGCACTCCCAGATGCTGGAGTTGTCAGTCTTAGATCATACCACTTCCAATTCTTGTGGAAAAAGAAAGCATATATTCTCATTATACTGGGCCTTCAGCTGAGTAATCTCCTGATTTAGAGACTTGAGTTTAAAAAAACAGAGCAACAATTACGATTAACTGGTATGATTTCTGTCGCTTGATGAAATGAAGAAATTACTCTGTTGTTGCTGCTAGTATTTTGTTGGCACTATGTTTTACTTCCCTGTCTCTTGGTGCAGCAACCTTAGCAGTTTCAGTGGGACTGCACGTGTGCTGCTGATTGAGCTAAGCCAGACTTCAACATCACACCTTGTAAAGGCAGCTCCTATTGCCCTAATGGCAGGCTCTTTCAAAAGGTATCACCTTTTTTTCCCCGTTCTTTTTATCTCCAATTAACACAAGCAGGCTCAACCATATGTCATTTGCATTTACAAGAACAGTACACTCTGTCTTTTGAAGATCTGCCTAAAGTGCTGCTTTTTCATATTCACAGCATAAATCGACTCTATGTGTTTGTAACTTTATGAAAAATATTCATTTACTGCAAAAGAAAGATCATATTGCCTTCTCCTCAGCCTTGCCTTTTTAGTTCATGCAGTTTATCCATGGACAGCAGGCTTTTTCAAGGACTGTGTGTGACAGTCCCTGCTTACACCCTCAGATGAGTTACAGACCTCTTATATTTGTAGTCTTATGTTGGCTGAAGGATGGGAGATGACAGATATGCATCTGGGTAGGAAATCTCACCCTGAATTGCATAATGGAAACCCCCGAATACATATGGAGATTATGTGGTATGTTAATCCCCCTTTCCTTCAGGACAGATAACCAGAAAAGGGTGGCAGGACAAGGCTATTGCTCCAAAATCTGCACATTGCACCGGCTGCATCTCCACTCTTCTGGATTTCATCCTGTGTTTCTTGTGCCAAGCACAACATGATGAAGAATTATTCTTGCTGCAATCATCTGAGTCTGATCCCAGGTCAGGAAAAAACTACAACGCTGTTCTGCATGTGTAAGAAATGCAAGTGCTGTGGAAGAAATTATGATACAGGATCACAAGTGTGATTCTCCCATCAAATTAAAAGATTTGGCTTGTTTGTCTCTGTAAGAAGAAAATTTTTCCTCAAAATTACATTTTAATACTTACTTTGTTATTGGCTTGAGTGTTCTATCATAAATATCCATACATTTATGGATCCTGTAGCAGTTTGAGGATAACCTGCACCTTTTATCTGCATTCGAGTTCCCCTTCCAAATGACAGCCTTGTACCTCTAACTGCTCTTAAGATGGAAAGCTAAAACTTTCCCACTCTGGATAATTGCATGTACTGCTCACACAAGTGACCAAAATGTCTTTGTCTTCTCTAACACATAAATGTGGTATGTTTGTTCAAGCCAGGGGAAGTAGGTGCAAAGCTGAACATTGATGTCTTGAAAATTCTTCTCCTTCTAACCAGAAACATAAATATTAGGTGGAAATAAATCATGATTAGACCAAGCTCTCAGACAAAACCGAGGAAGAATGTTTGTTGTAGAGATAGTACTTCAGAAAAATAGGGCAGTCAAAAGTTGGGTTTGTTTTGTTTCGTTTCTTAAATTCCTGATGCTTTAAATCTAAGCTTCAGAAATGTAGAAATGGCTTCATTTCTAGGCTTTGGACCTACCCCAGACATGATCCCTCACAAGGACAAGTGACTGTGTATTGTATATGTATACAATGGACTAACTGTTAGACTAATGGGGGGCTGCAGGAGGTTTCTGTGGCCCCTTGATTAAACTAATGACAAACATTCATCTCTTATTACAGAGGATACATTCTCTTCCATTTCCCTTTTGCAACTCACTGTATTTTCCATTTTTTGCAAAGGCTTTTCAGTTGTGTTCTCTGAATTCTTAAGGGAATATATGATGAGGACTCTTATTACCTATTAATTACTAATCAGGTTTCTAATACTAATAAGCAGCTAAAGTTCATGTAACTACGCCTCGTCCTATACCATAGCTGAGACATGTCGACTTCTCTAAGCTTGTGGACATGGAAGTCTAAATCCATTTACATATGATTTGCTCTTGGGGCAGAGCCACAACTCACCTGAAGAGAGTCACATGTATTTGCTGTATCTCAACTGGACGGATGTTCCTTCCACTGGGATGCCTCTACTTCTCGCCCCCAGCTCTGTTTTAAAGATCTCTTCCATTGAATTAGTTGGAATATAAATAAGAAACCAAAGCTAGAAAGGGGTGATAATGGTAATTTTACAGAAGTTTCTCAGCTGGGAAAATTCTGAGAAGCCAAAAAATCAATATAATTTCAGAAGACATGGGATAACATTGCTTAATGGTGGGAGTTATTAAATGGGGAATGGTGAAGGCGCATGGGTACCCCACGTGTTGTTTTTCTGCACAGCTCAAGATACTTTTTGTATATTAAAGCAGGGCTGGAAGATCCCAAAGACGTTTGGCAGGGTGACTGTGAAACATTTTATAACATTTACATCATTGTCTTATGTTTTTCAAGGGAAATTACTCATAGTGTGATTTCTACAGTGAGTAGAAATCTACTCCCTCCTGCAGCACTGCACGCTAACTTAGAGAGAGGAAAGACTGACTGATGATAGCAAGGTGAGGATTCTCAAAGTTTGTCCAGTGTCTCCAAATTTAAACTCTTTATTGAGTGAATATGAAAATATATTAATGCTTTGGGAATGTCTGTGGTGAGAAATTGAGATGCGACGCTGAACTTACTGTGTACAGCTCAGTTCTTTGCTTCAGAGAGGCTGACAGATGTTTGCACTCTTTGTGCATGCTTTGTAGATGTGTGCATGCTTTGTAGTACAGTCTCCATCTTGAAAGGAGTAATCATATACCTGCTTTGGCAGTGCATCCAGCTGGAAGGAATTTTTAAAGAAGTTGCTTCAGGGGTTGCAGTGCTTCAAAGAAAAGTTTTTGAGAAAATATCAGAAGTCCTGAAGAGTGCAGAGCCATAATAACAAGAAAACGGGATGAGCTGGGGTCTTGCAAGCAGATACAGTGCTGGTTGAATGAAAGTAAAAGGAAGGAGATGCTAAACGGGAAAAGAATGAAAGAAAAAGTTACAGTATGAAAATTTTCAAATTCAGAGCCCCCAAAACTTTCCATTGCCACTATTTTCCAACAGTCTACATTTTGGTAAATATGAAATACACATAATGTCAGTTTATCTTTTAAAGAAGACATTGACTATCAAATAAACCTAAACTGCCCCTGCAAAGTTCACTTTTGAGCTGTCACCACTGGGTGCTGCAACACATTCCTTGCACACTTGGAAGCAGTAATACAAGACTTATCAGGAAGAAAGGACTGGATCTTATATTGAAAGCAAGTGGTGCATTAAGAGGTAAAGTAGAGCCTACAGGAATTCTGCAGTGGCTGGTGTTATGCCATAGAAAGTGAGAAGAAACTGCTGTCATTGAAACTGTCAAGTCCTACTGGGATTTAGCTGGCTGGTAATTGAAGAATGCAAATAACTGAGGATAGGAGAGTATTTTAAGAAATTGCAAATGCATCATGTTCAGAATGTGTGCAATTTTTGCAAGAGGCAGACACAGAAAATCTGACACTGTCCCTGTCTCGGTTTTGAAAGACAGGTGTCTGCTAAGGAAGGCAGAGGCCCCCCTTGAAGTGGCAGATATAACCCCTTTTCCCTCCAAGTTATTATATTTTGAAATCAAGAGCCTTTAGGCGAAGATGTGGGAAATAGGAATAACAGTTCTTTATATATATATATATATATATATAACCAGTCAAACAAAACAACAACAACTATGGCAGTAACAGCAATCACAAACCCAGTCCCAGCCTTCTCGGCTGTCAGGCCCTTTCCCCTCGGGTGCAGTTTTGCTCACAGCCGGCAGGGGCGCTGGCGGCTCCCGGTGAGCAGGGCAGGTGCAATGGTTCCCCCGCGGCTGCAGGGGGCGCTCCGGAGCGAGCTCGGGAAACCCGCGGCTCTGGTGCCCTGGGATCCCGGGAAGGGATGGGACAAAGGCTTCACAAACCCCTGGGCAGCTGATCCCGGGCTCTCAGGAACAGCAGGCTGAAACGGCAGGGACGAACGCAAATCCCGGATGGCAGGCGAGATGTATCCAGATGGGAGAACCCCACGGAAGCCCAGGCAGGCAGGGCGAGCAGGGCTACAGCGTAGCGAAAGCTCGAAGCAGCAGCGGGCAGGGCAGCCACAGCTCGGTCTCCAGCAGGGCAGGGGAAAGCGGCTTTTGGGGTCCCGGCGTTGTTTCCAGCAGGAAGAAAGAACGGCCAAAAAGAAAGAAGCAGCAGCTCCTTTCTCTGCAGCTTCTCTCTCCGGACGCTCAGAGCCAACTGACCCCACACCCAGGTGTAGACAAAGGAGTAGCCAGGCCCGCCCCACTCCCCTTTTTGTCTTTCTTAAGTACAGCTATTTGTCCCCTAGCAAGATGCATATGGGAGAAAATTCCTTTAACAGGGAAAAAAAAAAACTAAGACTAAACTAAAACCCCAACATTATCCACCCCGAATTTTTTCCCATACTAACATGTTACATGAAACTTAACTTTTTTAACCATATAAATCTATGCATTACCCAAATTATATACAAATATACATGCTGATACTGATACAAGTACAGAGCCATGGGTAGTTCACCCTAAAACAAGGTCCCCTTGAGGTAAGCATCGGGTCTCTCCATCCTTTTGCATCACCCACCAGGTGCAACCTGGTCCCTGAGCAAAAACAACCCCACGGATGGGTTTGTCTTTGCTCAAGGCAGACTTTACCCAAACAGTTTTTCCAAGCATACCTCTCATGTGCACCACTGGAACCTTATCCCCGTCTGTTGTTTGTAGGGGTTCAGATTGGGCAGGGCCTGCTCGGCTGGTGGAACCTCGAGTGTTAACTAACCAGGTGGCTCTTGCTAAATGCATCTCCCAGTTTTTTGAAAGTCCCCCCACCCAGTGCCTTCAAGGTGGTTTTAAGCAGTCCATTACACCGCTCAACCTTCCCAGCTGCTGGTGCATGGTAAGGGATGTGGTACACCCACTCTATGCCATGTTCTCTAGCCCAGGTGTTTATAAGGCTATTCTTGAAATGAGTCCCATTGTCAGACTCGATTCTCTCAGGGGTGCCATGCCTCCAAAGGACTTGCTTTTCCAGGCCCAGGATGGTGTTCCGGGCAGTAGCGTGAGGCACAGGGTAGGTCTCCAGCCATCCAGTGGTGGCTTCTACCATTGTGAGCACATAGCGCTTGCCTTGGCGGGTTTGAGGCAGTGTGATGTAATCAATCTGCCAGGCCTCCCCATACTTGTATTTGGCCCCTCCCCCCGCCATACCACAGAGGCTTCACCCGCTTGGCCTGCTTGATCGCAGCGCATGTCTCACAATCATGGATAACCTGGGAGATACTGTCCATGGTTAGATCCACCCCTCGGTCTCGTGCCCACTTATAGGTGGCATCTCTGCCCTGATGACCTGAGGCATCATGGGCCCATCGAGCTAGGAACAGTCTCCTTTATGTTGCCAATCCAAGTCTATCTGGGACACCTCTATTTTCGCAGCTTGATCTACCTGTTGTTGTTACGATGTTCTTCATTAGCCCGGCTCTTGGGGATGTGAGCATCTACATGACGGACCTTCACGGATAGCTTCTCTACCCGAGTGGCAATGTCTTTCCACTCTTCAGCAGCCCAGAATTGGTTTTCCTCTGCGCTGCCAGTTTGCCTTATTCCACCTTTCCAGCCAACCCCACAGAGCATTGGCTACCATCCATGATCAGTGTAGAGGTAGAGCTTTGGCCACTTCTCTCTTTCAGCTATGTCCAGGGCTAATTGGGACAGCTTTGAGCTCAGCAAATTGGCTCGATCCACCTTCTCCTTCAGTAGCCCTGTGCAACTTGTCGTGTGGGGCTCCATTACAGCGGCTTTCCATTTCCGGCTAGCGCCTACAATTCGGCAGGAACCATCAGTGAGAGGGCGTATTGTCTTTCACTCTCTGGTAGCTCGTTATATGGTGGGGCTTCTTCGGCACGTGTCACCTGCTCCTCTTCTTCTTCAGAAGATAACCCAAAAGTCTCACCTTCCGGCCAGTTGTAATTATTTCCAAGATCCCAGGGCGACTTGGGTTTCCAATTCGGGGCGCGCTGCGTGATGAGGGCAATCCATTTGCTCCAAGTAGCGTCGGTGGCGTGATGCGTGGAGGGAACCTTTCCTCTGAACATCCACCCCAGCACCGGTAGTCGGGGTGCCAGGAGGAGTTGTGCCTCTGTTGCCCGATTACTTCTGAGGCAGCCTGGACTCCTTCATAAGCTGCCAGGATTTCCTTCTCTGTGGGAGTGTAGTTGGCTTCAGACCCTCTGTAGCTTCGGCTCCAGAATCCCAGTGGTCGGCCCCGAGTCTCACCAGGCACCTTCTGCCAGAGGCTCCAGGACAGACCATTGTTCCCGGCTGCAGAGTAGAGCACGTTCTTCACCTCTGGTCCTGTCCTGACTGGGCCAAGGGCTACGGCGTGAGCAATTTCCTGTTTGATCTGAGTGAAGGCTTGCTGCTGTTCAGGGCCCCCAGTGGAAATCATTCTTCTTGCGGGTAACCAGGTAGAGAGGACTCACGATCTGGCTGTACTCGGGAATGTGCATCCTCCAGAAACCTATAGCGCCTAGGAAAGCTTGTGTTTCCTTCTTGTTGGTCGGCGGAGACATTGCTGTGATCTTATTGATGACCTCAGTGGGAATCTGACGTCGTCCATCTTGCCACTTTACTCCCAGGAACTGGATCTCTCGGGCAGGTCCCTTGACCTTGCTCTTCTTGATGGCAAAACCAGCTGGCAGGAGGAATTTGAATTATTCTCTCTCCTTTCTCAAACACTTCGGTTGCGGTGTTCCCCCACACAATGATGTCATCAATGTACTGCAGATGTTCTGGAGCCTCACTCTTTTCTAGTGCAGTCTGGATCAGTCCATGACAGATGGTGGGACTGTGCTTCCACCCCTGGGGCAGTCGGTTCCAGGTGTACTGCACGCCCCTCCAGGTGAAGGCAAACTGAGGCCTGCACTCTGCTGCCAGAGGAATGGAGAAGAATGCATTGGCAATGTCAATAGTGGCGTACCACTTTCGCTGCTTTGGACTCCAGCTCGTACTGGAGCTCCAACATGTCCGGCACGGCAGCGCTCAAGCGTGGAGTCACTTCATTCAGGGCACGATAGTCCACAGTCAATCTCCACTTCCCCGTCAGACTTGCGCACAGGCCAGATGGGGCTGTTGAAGGGTGAGTGGGTCTTGCTGACCACCCCTTGACTCTCCAGCTCGCGATCATCTTGTGGATGGGGATCACAGCATCTCGATTTGTCCGATAACTGCCGGCGGTGCACTGTCGAGGTGGCAATTGGCACTCGTTGCTCTTCCACTTTCAGGAGCCCAACTGCAGAAGGATTCTCTGATAGTCCAGGCAGGGTGTTCAATTGCCCTAATGCCCTCTGCCTCCACAGCAGCAATCCCAAATGCCCACCTGAGTCCTTTTGGGTCTTTGTAGTAGCCATTCCGGGAGGAAGGTCTATGCCCAGAATACACGGGGCCTCTGGGCCGGTCACAATCGGATGCTTTGCCACTCCTTCCCAGTCAGGCTCACCTCAGCTTCCAAAAGGGTCAACTGCTGTGATCCCCCGGTCACCCCAGCGATGGATACAGGTTCTGCCCCACATGTCCCGATGGCATTAAAGTACACTGTGCCCCAGTATCAACCAATGCATCATATTTTTGTGGCTCTGATGTGCCAGGCCATCGGATCCACACCGTCCAGAAAACTCGGTTCTTCCGTGCCTCTTCCTGGCTAGAGGCAGGGCCCCTCTAGCCCTGGTTATCATTCTTTCCCTTGGGCGTACATGCTCGAGGTACCTTCAAGGGGACCGACATATCATCCTCCCTTCTGTAATGCCTGGCAGCTCGGTCACGGGAGGCTGAGGCTACCTTCACCTTAGCGGAACCCCCTCGGTTAGTGCCTCCCTCCTTGAGTTCATGCACACCCGCGCTGCCAGGGCAGAGGTGGGTCCCATCCCACCTTCTCATGTCTTCCCCATGCTCACACAGGAAAAAACCACAGCTCAGCTCGTGGGGTGTACCCTCTCTCTCTAGCAGGGGGACGACGGGCTCTGACTTGGGGGCCTGTGACTCGCACTGGTGCCACACTGACCCTCCTCATCTCCTCCCTCATCTCCTCCCTCATTCTCCCTTCATCTCCTCTTTGAGGTTCCTGGACCACAGCAGAGACATGAAGCTTTCAGCGGGCCATTGATCCATGCTGTCATAATGGCCTGAGCCTGTTGGCAACAGAGCCCACTGTTTCTTGGGTATTGTCAGCATCAATCGTTGCAATGAAGGTGGTGTATTGTGATGGCCCTAGCCTTGCCAGGTTCCACATCATCTGTCCTGTGCACCTGACCTTATCGGGGTCATTATCATGCTGTCCATCCTCCCAAAGAAGTACCTCTAATATTGCCACCTCTCTTAGCTGTTGGATCCCTTGCTCGAGTGTCTTCCACTGCATTCTATGATGATACTCCTGCATTCTTTCTTTGTGAATGAACCTTTCTCTCACACTCGTTAAGAGCCGCTCCCAAAGAGAGAGAGGCCCTGGCTCCCTCACTAAATACTCTGGTCCACCCTGGTCCTGGGTCAACGATCCCAGATACCTTGCCTCACCACTATCCAGTTGCACACTTGTGCCCATAAGGTCCCAAACCCGAAGCAGCCAGGTGGTATAAGGCTCACGCCCCCTTCGCACAATGTCGTTTCGCATAGCACGGAGACTGTCGTGCGACAGGGACTCAGTGATGACTTCTGGACTCTGGCTCTCCTGCTGGTTGTGAGGGCCCTGGTTGCCCATATCATTAACGTCGACTGATTTGTCTTATACTTCCTCCTTTGCACAGGGGCGACTTGCTGCTGGCTGTGGTTGTCCTTGTGGTTCAGCTGAAGCCTGGACGGTTGTAACATCCATGGTTCCACTTGCTGCCCATCGGACTCACCCTCTTTGGGGCAGGGAAGAGGGTTTTCACTAGCTGAGGAGGTGTATTCCCTTAAGCAATTGGCATATCTCCTGGCGCACGCTGGCCCATCTCCTGGCACATCTCCTGGCGCCCTGACCCATCTCCTGGCATAGTCCCCTGGCGCACCTGACCCATCTCTTGGCACATCTCCTGCATCCTTTTGCCAGTACCCCCCACCAGTTTTGGGTAGTCCATTTCTGAGGTGGACTGTTTGGGCAGTATCAGTCCTGTGGGGCGGGATCTCTAGTGTCTGGGGCTGTGGCAGGCCTCTGGCTCTGGGGTAGGATCTCTAGTGTCTGGGGCCGTGTCAGCTCTGGGGCAGGATCAGGCTCTGGGGTAGGAACTCTACTCTCTGGGGCCATGTCAGTTCTGGGGCAGGATCTCTAGTCTCTGGGGCTGGTGTCCGGGTTAGATATCCAAGCCAATCTCAACTTATCCTTGAATGCTAAATAGAGTAGGCCTATCAGCAGCAGATGGTTAGTATTCAGAGGGAATTTAAACGCCTTCAAAAATTGATGGGTGGGCCCAAAGAACTGGTTGAGGGGTTGGGAGAAAACTTCCCCTGGTGTCATTTCCTCACAGAAGGGTACCATTGTTAACGTAACCCCAAAAACATGTGCTCAGTGTGTGATAGCTGTTATCCATGTGCCCACATTCCGGAGGAAGTTAAAACCCATGAATTCCTCACCTTCTCGACCCATAACGCAAGCTGGATAACAGCAATGGTAGCCTTAGTCAGAGGACCCATATTCAAGTAAGGAGCTGCAAAGGGGAAGAATATAGCCACGGCTACATGCCACCCAAACCAGTGTAAACTAGACCACATAGTGCTGCCTAACAAGGTTCCAATATCCAGCACACAAAATAAAGTTATTGAGGAACTGTTATTCCTTTTTCACCTCTATCTCTTAATGCCCTCAGGCCCCACGTTGGGCGCCAAGATCTGTCTCGGTTTGAAAGACAGGTGTCTGCTAAGGAAGGCAGAAGCCCCCCCTTGAAGTGGCAGATATAACCCCTTTTCCCTCCAAGTTATTATATTTTGAAATCAAGAGCCTTAGGCGAAGATGTGGGAAATAGGAAAACAGTTTCTTTACTCTCTCTCTATATATATATATAACCAGTCAAACAAAACAACAACAACTATGGCAGTAACAGCAATCACAAACCCAGTCCCAGCCTTCTCGGCTGTCAGGCTATTTCCCCTCGGGTGCAGTTTGCTCACAGCCGGCAGGGGCGCTGGCGGCTCCCGGTGAGCAGGGCAGGTGCGATGGTTTCCCCCGCGGCTGCAGGGGGCGCTCTGGAGCGAGCTCGGAAACCCGCGGCTCTGGTGCCCTGGGATCCCGGGAAGGGATGGGACAAAGGCTTCACAAAACCCCTGGGCAGCTGATCCCGGGCTCTCAGGAACAGCAGGCTGAACGGCAGGCTAGAACGGCAGGGACGGACGCAAATCCCGGGTGGCAGGCGAGATGTATCCAGATGGGAGAACCCACGGAGGCCCAGGCAGGCAGGGCGAGCAGGGGCTTACAGCGTAGCGAAAGCTCGAAGCAGCAGCGGGGCAGGGCAGCCACAGCTCGGTCTCCAGCAGGGCAGGGAAAGCAGCTTTTTGGGGTCCCAGCGTTGTTTCCAGCAGGAAGAAAGAACGGCCAAAAAGAAAGAAGCAGCAGCTCCTTCTCTGCAGCTTCTCTCTCCGGACGCTCAGAGCAACTGACCCCCACACCCAGGTGTAGACAAAGGAGTAGCCAGGCCCGCCCCACTCCCCTTTTTGTCTTTCTTAAGTACAGCTATTTGTCCCCTAGCAAGATGCATATGGGAGAAAATTCCTTTAACAGGGAAAAAAAAAAACTAAGACTAAACTAAAACCCCAACAGTCCCCAAACACAGATTCTCTTGGCTGGCAGGGTGGTAAAGGTGCTGCAAAAGCAGTTGCAGAGTATGTACTGATCAAAAAGGAGCTGCCTGTGGAGACCACCTTCCTGTAACTTAGTGCTTCTTTTTTAATTTTCAGTTCAAATCACTCTTTAAAAAAATTTGAAATTTGTATTTGTTTTTATGCAGACTTTCCAAGCATGTAACTATTATGTTCTGTTATTAGAGTGGTAGAATCTGCAGCAGTCCCTCATGCTGACATTTTAATCACTAGTACTTACTGTTGCAAAACTTCTCACAGGCAGAACTGATTTGTAAAATCAAATCTTACATCCTTTATGGGGTTTGACATCTTACATTATTAACTAATTTACTACACACCATAGTTCATTGATTTTGCCATGGAAAAAACCAGAAGTTAGACCAAAATTTGCATCTATTATCTTATTCCAATGGATCATTCTGCCCACTGTAAATGTTCTTTATTTTTGTCATTTCCATGAAAGAAATTTTACTGAGATAAATGTGCCATGGTCGTTCTGTTTGGTTATTGATATGTTTTTCTTTTTAGAAGGTCAGTTTTTATTTCTGAATGTGGTTGAAGTAGTTAGCCCCCAAAAGCTATCTGACAAAAGGATGCTTTATATCTTCTAATTTCAGCCTTTCCATAAAAATCAATATTGTCTTTCTATGTGAATTATGACTAGCTTACTGAATAACCTTGCATAACAGGTTTTTCTTACTTCTTACTATTATTATAAATAGAAGCAAAAAGAAAAGGGAAAAGAAAATAGTGTTTTATGTCATCTATGTATCATATTAAAGTAGCTGAAAGTATGGATTTTTCTAACTCAAGTTGCAGGGTTAGTGTTTTGGAAGCAAAACATTTTTATACATTATGGACATATAAATGTTATGCATAGCATTTTAATTGCCTTTCTACTACAAAAAGGTAGCTTGTTTATCACCTTTTAGTAAATAAATTTTCTCTTTAAGATAATGCATATTTAGTTGCATATAATCTAGCTGATTAAAGAAGTAACAATTTACAGGACTACAATTCCTTTGGTGTTTTGATGTTACAGATATACCTATCATGGAAGTGGTTTCTGAACATGGAAAGAATGAATAAATTAATAGGTGATAAGCAAAACTCGTCTTGGACATTAGTGATGCAGTTCAAACTGTAATACTCAGCTTTGACACAGAGCCTTTCCTGTGGGTGTTAGAAGTGATTTAGAAACACTTAATGTTCCTTTAAAAGTTTAGAAAGCCTATGTTCTTGCTTACAGAAGAGGCAGGCTGCTGTTGTCAAGATTTCAGATGCCCATTTCCTTAATCTGATGCTGGGTGAAGAACTTCTGTGACCAGCCAGATGCTGTGGACACTGCTGACTTTGCCTGAAGCCAGGCCCACTCCAGCTTTCACAGCGGGCTTTGGCTCCTTCCTCTCCCTCCTCCTCTCTCCTCTGAAGGAGCCTTGCTGTCCTCCCCAGCTTTCTGTGGACACTGTCTTTGTTTCCTGCCTCCACTCCTCATTTCTGGGCAGTGTGAGCTATGATCACAAATGCAGTTACTGTGAGTTTGTTGTCTTGCAGATTCACTTCAGATTGGTCTCCAGTCCAAGCTAACATTGGAACCCGTCTCCCTTGCACTGCATGGATCTTCAGCTGTTAATACAGTAGAAAAATTACTCAATTGTCCTCTATGTGTTCTCTTCCTATCTTCTTCTACATGCACTTAGCCACCCTGCCAGTCTCTCAGCCCTAATATCTGGTGTTATCTCTGAGTTGCACCTCTTCCACATTCTACAGTGCAGACAATTGTAAAACTTTCTGTTCTACCAGAAACATAGGCCTTTGCTTACAAAACACCAGCAGCTATAATTAACACCTGAGAAGCCCAAGCAGGAACATGCCTGTAAGGCTTGTGCAAACACATCCTACTACTTAATTCTGTTATAATGTAAACAAAAGCTGTATGCCTCAGGATAGAAGACTATAAGAAACAGCAATAAATATTTCACAGAGATGGAAATAAACAGGCAGGAGGGGTTGAGAGATGATATCTGGAGCTAGCTTACTGCATAAACAAATGCCAACCTGAACTTAAGTACGATAGGGAGAAAACAAGGTGGAAGGAAGAAGGGCGTGTTCTGTTGAATTCTTAAATTTCTCGTGCTGCATTCACACAGTATTTTATGTCGTTATTAAATTTGGTGTCGAGCTGGTGCTCTGAATTCTCACATCCCATTTAAAATAAAATTATGTTCCTCAGGGTCATGGATGTGAGGAAATTCTTGAAGACACGAATCAAACAGGACTGATGTAGTCTTATGTTCAAGAGACCAAAGACAATCAAAAGAATAATTTTCAATCGATATGACCTGTTCATTCCGTTTACAATACTGACTCTGAAATCTGAAGATGACAGGCAGTATGTGAACATTGCTAACTGTTCAACTGCTGATCATTTTAGTCAAAAGTTAGCTAATACAGAAAATATACCTAAAGACAAGAATATGTATATGTTCCACTTAGACCACTGAATCAGCCTGATTGTACAATCAAACTGATTTTACTTGGTATTTCTGAATAAATAAATTTACCAAAAAACCTGTTCATATGTTATTCTTTTCTGTATGTTTGTGATGAGCTCAACAATTTTCAAGGCCATCTAGAAAAATATTCTAGAGTTGGGAGATGGAAATTGGCTCACTTATCCCCAAATGAAATGTGATCTCTTTTTGAAGGTTTATTATTATTTAGTCAGTGCTCTCATGTGAATCATCTGATCCATGGATTTTAATAGAGTTAGTATCTGTCAAAATAGCTCCTAACCCACTGCTCTCCCTCAGCTGGGCTGGGTATCTTCTTCCCAGATTATTGTGGCATGAACAGAAGACAGGAAGTGAACTTTGCCCATGAAAACAGTAGAAAAACCCCACCAAACCAAACTCCACACCCAGAGTACTTCAGTCTTCACATCAGTAGTCTAGGCAGATGAGTGCAAGCATAACATCTTGTTATCATTGACTCAGAATTACAAATGTGTTCAGGGTTTATATGAAAAAACATTGGTAGAAGAGAGGACCAGATGGGAGATTTAGGACAGAGTGCAGAAGGGAAAAGTTTCCACCTGGAATTTTAAACCAGCAGCCACAGCTGGAGCTGACAAAACCAATACCTAAAGACCAGGTATTGCAGTCATAAGAGCTCTACTTAGACCTTTACCTTTCAAGGTAGGAAAGCTTTAAATATCTGGAACTTTTGAGGTCAGCAATCCCTCCTCCTTGACTGCCAGAGGCTCCTAACACTTCATCCTGCAACGATGACAGAACCACCTGTGATTTTCTCCAGAGGGCATCCAGAGCCTGAAGGAGTTGGAGCCAGGACTTCTGAACTAGCTCCATTTTCCTCTTCAACTCAGAGATTTCAGTGCCAACATTTACATCTGTATTATTGTTTTCAAAATTTCTAAGACATTCTGTCCTCCTGGAAACATAAGAGTTTAAAAAAAAAAAAAAAAGAAGAAAAAAAGAAAAAAAAAGAAGAAAAAAAAAAAGAAAAGGAAAAGAAAAAGGCTGAGTGGAAATCACTTAGTTTAGTTATGCAAAACTGGCAATAATCTCTCCTGAATGGATGTGGAGGTCAGCAGCTCAGTTTTACTGTTTCACTCTGAAAATAGCACCTTTCAACACTGAGACAGTGGGAAATGACATCTACTGAGCGACTGGGGAAAATGTGGTGCTTCCGTGTTTTTCTGATCCCTCCTACCCAGTTCTGCAGTTCCTTGGCTGATGAGGCTTGACATTACCACTTTTAAAAAGGCTGGCAATCTCCACCTGCTGAAGACAGTTTTTCACTGTGATTTTGTGTGTGATTTTGACCATCTGGATACAGCATCCTTATTTACTTTCTTTTTTTTTTTTTGGAAATGCCTCTTTTCATGAATTCCCAGGAAATTGGGTTTTACTCTTCTGCTTGATTCAAGCTGACAAAATCATCTGTTGTTTTCTTCCAACTGGTTAAGCTTTTCCCTTCAAAATCTTTTGGCTTTGGGACAGATCATTCATCCCAGATTTTACTATGTCTCCCCTCAATAATCTATAACCTGCCTTTGAAATAAGTTTCCAACAGTTTCTCTACAGGCTGCCTCCTTCCTATATAGAAGGTTTGATAAAATGAGCGCAAAAGTGTTTTTTCTTTACCTAAGTTGTCATGTACTTTCTGAAGAGAATGCACAGTCTTACTTTTTACAATGCCAAAAGTAACTGTAAATGAGTTTAGCACTAGCACTTGAGCCTTAAAAACCCCATTTTATTGCTAAAAACACCACAAGGAACATTATTTCTCTTGGCAACGGATGTTTTAGTGTGCACTGTGAGCTTCAGTGATGAAGAAAATGTGAAGACATACCGAGAAGCAGTGAGGCATGCATGGGAGGTGGAGCTTAGACAAGATGCTTTCGTCATTAATTGACAATTATCCAAACTTAAATGCCAAACTACATGTAGGAAGGTATGTGTACAGTATGCATATAGTATATATGTATTCCATATTGGACTGTGCTAGGTCCTTTCTAATGAAAAAATTGCCAGTTACAAAAACATGCTAAACTCTTATATCACCTTTTTATTGTATGTCATTGACGAGTTTTTTAAAGTTCTTTTTGTTTTTAGGGTCTGTCTCAAGTTTTAAATGGGGATAGGAGAAACACTCAGACTCAATAAAACAGATTATTTTGAGAAAGAGATCTAAACATAAACAAGGCCAAGAAGTCGTACTCACAGCAACTCTATTTGTCATTGCCCCTCATAGATTTTCCTGTATTATTTTCCTTAAAGCTGGCATGCTGCTAGATATCCTGAACTCTTATCTGCTTTTCTGCTGGGAGAAAAATAAATCCAACAATCAAGCTTTATGTTGGTTTTTCTGAATGCCTCCTGAACCTGGCTTTACTCCTGTACCATATACAAAACTCTGTAACCTCTGTGGTGTTCAGCATGATTTGATACAAATGAAACACACTTTGCAGGTTTTTCCAGAGCACACTTAATAAACAATATATCTGAGTAGGTTCATGCAGGACATTCTCTCAGGGGATCTGAATATGTTTTTGGAGTCCGTCTCTGCACTTCTTCTTTCACACTTGTTTACATAAGGGGAAGAGAGGAGTGGGCAGCAGCTAATGCTCTATCATGTGGGAACCCTTAGGGAACTCTTGCAGTGTTTACAATGTAGAACAGGTAGTAAAGAAAGGTGGAGATGGACACTTGCAAACATATATCTGAAAATCTCATGGTTGGCTCTTCAGCCTCTACATGTAGACTCAGGAGCTCAGGGACACCATGTGGTACAGGTCATGGATTAAATCTCTTGTTCAGTTTGCTGTACTGTGTGGTGTTTTCCATTTGTCATTAACTTGTGCATAAGGTTCCTCAAACTCTTATATCCAGCACAAAACTATGAGCATTACAGAACCTGGGTCATGACACCACCATTTAGTCTATATGTATGTTGATCTATATATTCAAAAATTCATAAATTCCCAGAGGGCTTGCATATGGTATCAAGAAGAAAAGTCAGTATGATCATGACAGACAGTTCAGTACTTCTAGAAGTACAGCAGTCAACACCCTTACAACCGAATTCCTGTGGTTTTGCATATCTAAATTATGGGTGGGGTCATTCCCTTCATCTGCCGCACTAACACAGCACTGCTCAGCTTTGGGGAGGCTCTGGGCAAGAGTCCTGGGCAAAAAAGTTACCAGCACAACGGAGACTTGGGAGCATGACACAGAGACAGCCCAGTAGCTCAGGTCAGAACTCAGCCAGGAGCTGTTATGCCCAGTCACTGGACACCTTTGCTATGTTTTGCTCAGCTCTCCAGCTCTGTAGAGGCTCCTACTGTGGTGCAGAGCATGGTGTGACTCTCTGGAGCCTGTCTTAGGGTAGGATGCTGAGTGCCGCAGCAGGAGAGCCCTCCAGGGATGTCACAGCAGTGAAGCATAGAGCAACCTGAGCAGCTCTGCACCTCAGCCATGGAGCCAGGCTAACCACCAGCGTGCCCACTTGTATGGCTCCTCACTCACACTTCAGTGTCAGCCATATCCTAAACGAGACTCCTGCATTCCTGCCTGCACAAAATGCTTCCACTATGATCCATGCTTTTCCATCACACCAGTCTTTCTTGGGGTAGGGTAGAGTTAGGTGTGTTCAGAAATCACAGACATAGCACACGTAGCATGATGGTGCATAAACACAGCCTCCTGCATTCTTCCGTCAGGCCCTGGTAGAAGGGGAGCGCTGTGAATATCACATGGATAGCCACCAGCTCCTAGACATTACCAGTGTCTGTCCTCCCTGCTGTTGGGCCTTTTTTTTACTAATGTGTCCACTTAAAAAAAAACAAGAACAGAAAAATCCCAGCCTCAAAACACTGCCAAGCATGAGTCCTACGGTAAGATTCAATAAACTCCAAGCCAAGATATGCATGTTTCATATCTTAATACTAGGAGAATGTTGCATGCCTTCTGTATTTCAATGACAACAGGTTTTTTCCACAATACAGAAAATTAATAAAATAACCTTTCATAGAAATAACTAAACAAAAGCTGCTCTTTGTTGGCTTACTGTAGGTGTGTCTGAAATCTTCAGTGAGTGATACAGAAAATTTACTATATCTGTTCTGCACACCATAAAAAGAGGTGCTTGAAATGTCCTTAAGTCCATGAAACATGATGATAAGCAGCAGATGAATGATCTTGTTGGTTGCCAGCAGAAGACTGCACTTTTGTGAGGTGGGAAGGAAACCTTTGCTACTTCTAGCTTTTTTTGACCAGACTGAATTCTAAATATGTCTGTTAGAGTTGAAAGGAAAGGGGAGAAGAGAGCATCATTTTTACAGTTCCTTACTCAACATGCTAATTTAGGAGAGAGGCTTGGGGAAAAAAACTAAAGACACCTGTTTTCTTTCTATTTTTAAAGAACTCTCTTCTTAAAACAGGGTAAGTATGTTCTCAACGCTCAAGCTGTCGAGCATATCCCCCCAAGGCTGGCAGGCAGGATGGGGGTGCGTGCTGCTATAGGAGGGGGTATCAGTGGAGCAGCTGAGGTGTTGTCTAGCCAGGTGGTTGGCAGCACAATCAAGGATTGTCTGTTGGTGGGGAGAGCATCTGTGAGTGCTGGCAGAAGTTGAAACTGGATGCAGCTCCATCCCCAAAAATCTGTACCCATCTCCAGAGAGCATTCTGGGTCTACCAGCCTGATCCTTTGGTATCCTAGACTGAGTCTTGACAAGCAGCATGTTCCGGTTTTAATCAGACCTTGACAGATGTTTTTTGTGGAACAGTAAATGTAGATGGCATTGGAGGAGTGGATTTGCTGGAGAGCTTTGGAAATACAATCAGCGTTGCAGAAGGGAACAGAGTGAGTGTGCAGCATTGATACCTCCTCTGTGTAGGAGAAAGCTACAGTTGTCCCCCTTTTCTTCTCCTTATTGCATCCCAGCAAATTTCAGCAAATGTGGTGTTTAAGCATATCATTGAATGGGCAATGTAAACAGTATGTTTTCTATACTAGTCCCACAGCTGTCCACCAAAAGTCGTGCTATTGTAGGGCATGAAGAGTGGAATGAAGGTTCGTTTCTTTAGTCCCTCTGTTCTCACTGGATTTCTGCAGCTGCCATCTACCTGGCAGATATTTCCCTCCAACAGCACTACATATAGGAGAAGTAATTCTCACAGGTAATTCATCATCATCTGTTTACAAGTGCTGTCACTTCTGTGCAGTGACTTAAGAGAAATGATGCGCTGGTAAATCTTCTTAAAATAAGGGAGGATAGAAATTATAGCCACCAATAGCTCGGGTCAGGCTGAAGTCAATGGTCTTGTGCTGCCTGGAGCTACGACAGTAATAAAACAAAACCAACAAGGAGCGTAGTCTTCATCCATCTTGTGACATTCATCTCCCCCCTCTTTTGAAAAACCCTCCCTCTAACTTCCACAGCACACAGTGCTGGTGGGAAATCAACCTCTTCTCCTTTGTGCCATTGGTGAGGTTAAATGAGAGGCGGGTCCCACGCCCCTCACAGCCACACACTTTATGCTAATTAGAAGGCATTAGCTTTTCCTTAGTGCTGTGAACTATCCTACCTAGTCCCTCTTGCCTTCTGCTATAGCTTCCAAAATTAGTTGTGTTGTTGTAAGCAACAGCAATAACCCTATTTACTGAGATTTAAGTGAATTGGAAACAATATACATATATGTGTATTCCTAGGACCCATGATAAAGGTTCAGGTGCCTCTTAACCTCAAAATAAAATCGAAATAACTCCTTCCGGGTTCAGTATTGTGCAAAATGCATGCTTACATCACCAGAGACCCTCTTGAACCCTTACATGCTGAAGATATAGTGGTTGGTAAATGATACTTTCCTTCCTAAGGGGTTAGGGAATGGTTTAGTTCTTATAGCTTAAAGATGACAATGCATTTATTAGTCACACAGCAATTCTTTACAGTGGTTTTGACACTCAAAACCAATTTGTGATGACATTCTGATGGCTTATACTAGGCAGATTTGGTTCCCTTCAAGAAAAGATTTCACCCATTTAAGACCATAATTGCATTGACATTGATTTAATAAATTAAACAGCTGCCAATTTTTTTCTTCTTTAAAATGGACAGCTTGAAATTACATGGGCAGTTATTCAGCAAAATAGTTTCTTATCAGCCTGCTAAGTGAGAGCACAGATCAAAACAGTTCAGAATAGGACATTTATGAATGTTTGTAATGCAAGGAATATGACCTGGTGTTGTAAAGCACTGAACCATATTATTAGTTATAGGCACACATGCATAGATGAGAGGGAAAATTTGCCACATTCCTGAAGGTGCAAAGCAGATCTGAAAGGTAAAACCGTGTAGGAGAGAGCATAGAGAAGAGGAAGAAATCATTCAAAAAATAACAAAAGAGAAATATAACAAATTGAAAAGGAAAACAGGCTAAGAGACCTCCACCACTGCTTGGACAACCAGAAGGAGTTAAACTGCAATGAAAGCTTATACTTAAAGCTAAAAGACCTTAAAACCTGCTCACCCTCCCCAGAGCAGAGACCCCACTGCACAGTCCCTGCCCTGGGCTGAGCCATGGGCTGGAATATCAACACAGAGCTTACCTCAGCAAAAACAGTTCAGAGCTCCCTACCTGCTTCCAATCGAGCCTTCAACCTCCCTGCAAACAAGAGTTAATTAGCAATTATCATATGAGCTATCCCTGCTTTTTTTCTTTTTTTTTAATTGAGCCCAGCCCATCTACAGGTGCTGCTGTGCTTGTGGTCTCAGCTCGGCTCCTGGAACATACTTCAGCCCTTGTCCTTGGTCCATGCTCCCCTCTGCACCAGCATGGGCTTGGCATTCCCCATGTATATTTTAGTGTCTCCCCAGCCTCTCCAGCAGCAGGCCCTGAGCATTTCCTGCAGATAGGCCTGGTGGTTGGTGGCATTAGGATCAGGCTGGTGGCTCCTGCGATAGCACATCCTTCTTGTGGCTGCAGCCGCAGGCTCAGCTCCTTCCCTGGGAGCCATGGTGCCCTGTGGGGTCCTCACCTTTCCCTGCACTAGAAAGCTGTGAGAAATTTGTCTTCTGACATGACTTCCCATTATAAGTTCACAAAACCACATTAAAAAAACAAAATTAGTGTCACTTAAATTACCTGCCCATGGAGACATTTCTTTCCTCCAGTAGGACTTTGTGGTTCATGTCACATAACTGCACTGTCTCTGCTGAGAGGTGCACTGGAGAGAAGGCCACAAGTGTGAGGGAGGTGGCCCATCTCATTAACAGGACAAAAATGACCTTTTCCATTAACCTGATGAACATGTATCACCACTCACCTCTGCTCTTGGGCTATTTGGCACAACCTCAGGTGAATTCCAGAATGTTTCAGCTGACCAGCAGATTGAATGCATTCAGCTTATGACTAAAAAAAGCTGTTTTATAAGGCTGCCAGCCCTGCAGACCCTCTCAGGGCTGTGAAAGACAGGCTGTGTTCCTCCTGGCACTGACTGCCTCATCCATAATCCCATCCCACTGAGATGTCTCACAGGCATAGTGAAGGTACAGCCGAAGCCTGTGAGAAATGATTTGTGAGCCAGGTGCAGTTTAAGCACCAGCAGCTAGAAAAAACATATTTTTTTTTATTTTTAAATGAGCAGATCTGAGATTTGAGTGACTTAGAACCAATAAATATGGATGTGGTTTTTTTTACAGAGTAACAGTTAAGAGTAGAGCTGGAGTTGGAGCTCTTAACCTCAGAAACTGGGATAGAGCCATACCATATATTTTTATGTGGCAGTACAGGAAAAAAGGTTATCATGTTTTAGTTAGCTAAAAGAAGTTTAGTCTGAAAAGTTACTTTTCTGCTAAAACCTAACCTCAGCTCCTTCCCCTCTCCTAAGATTGTAAAGCAATTTCACACTATAAAAATGTGAATTTTGAAACCACAGCTGCTTGCCCTGACTCCCTGGTTAGAGTAAAACTGAGCAAAACCATGTCTGGAGTAATTTAAATGTTGTCTTTCTTCCTATTAAAAATTTCACTGGATAGTCTGCCAGAGTACTAAGTGACCTCCAGAACCAAGGTCTGCATGTGACTGGCTGTTTGTCCCTCTCACTCCCTGTGTTACCGCAGGCATCATTTCCACAGTCATCTCTTTTGGTTCATGGGGATCACTTAGTGATGCTGCTCTGGGAACTGCACATCTCCGACAGTGAATCCACAAATGTCTTTTATCTGAACAGAGATGTTTTCCTCCCCTGCTATTTACAGAATCTCAGGAAGTGTTAATCAGGAAGCTTCAAATAGTAAAGTATTTCCAGCTAAGAGCAGCCTTAACCCAAGGGGTAACTATTCCTACTTTGGAAGCATCAGCCTGCAAGCTCACTGTTGAAGTAAGAACAAATATCCCACCAGGACATTAAGATCATCATTGTCATCCTCAAAACTCAGCGGTGTGGGATCTTTTAAAAATAATAAATTGTCAAAATTTACCAAGATATTGTGATAAAAATGATTATTTAAACAGAGATCTGATTCTTGTAGTAGCCTGTTTTGGGCTGTCAGATTTATGGATTTTCTGGTGGTCTTTAAAACTCCATAGGGTATGGAGTTGCATAATATCAGGTATCATTTAATAAATTTTATCTATTTTATCCTTATTTCTATATGACTTGTGTGTTAGTATCACAGTTCTACAGATCATTTGGTGTAAATTCCTTATAGATTTCTCTTCATTTGAACGTGCCATGCAGCAGTAATCTAGTTGATGAGAGGAGTAATGGTAAATCTTCCCAAATTAAGCCAAGTTGTGTTATGGCTCCTTAGGTACAAATTCTTGTGTCAGCTCAGCTCTGACAAGTGCTCTCCTGAAAGGTGAGGAGCACAGGAGTCCAGGACGAGTGTGCTGTTCAGACAGCAGTGAATGAGATATCACTGCTATGCAGCTAAGTTTGTCTGGCATCTGTCTTGACATTGGCAGTTTGAGCAATAATTTCCTCCCCAGATGCTGTGCAGTTTGAGAGAGTTTGGCTCAAGAGGTTAAAAAAATAATGGTCTGGCAGTAAACAGCTTTTTAGAAGTATTATTTGGAGGCTTACTTAAACTTGTGCAATGCTTTGTCTGTAGTGTTAGGAATCACACCAAGTAACAGTTTTAGATACATAATATGTATCTTTGAATGATCTACCTGAAAGAGAGAGCCCTGTTGAACTTCCAAAACTTTCTCCCAGGACATGACTATTTCAGTTTCTTTCTTTATATCCTGCTTGAATCAGTGGATAACAACGCTCACAAACTTTGGGAAAACTTGAATCTGGCTCTAAATGTCAGGTTTTGATTCTGTTCTGCAGATCTGTGAATTTATTTGGCTATAAAGAAATCTCACAGCTAATAAACAAAATAAAGAAATATTTAATGATCCTCAGAGCCATAAACATTAGCCAGTTGAATTTCCTTCTTTCCCATCAAATTCAATCACTGTTCTAAAACTGGTTTCTTTAAAGTCAGTCAGTAAGAGGCAAATTTTTCCTCATGAAGATGAACCATTACTCAGCCTGTGCATCCTGATATTTAGCCTAACACTTGGCCCTGGCCGCTCTGCACTTCAGAGGCAACAGCGGGGGATGAAGCATTCCTCAGCTCCTCGAGGGGTCTGGACCACTGGAAAGGTCAAACAAACAAAGTTAAAATAACCAAGAGGCTTGCTGGCCAGCCAGCACTCTGGGTCCAAGATCAGCGGTACTGCTGGTGGTGACTAATACAATTAAATCAGCTCTTGGTCCTGTACTGCAGGAACGGATCTTATAGCGGTGCGTGCTGCTGCCAGATGGATTGCTCAAGCTTGGAAAACTCCCTCGTGTGCACATAATCACAACAGGCCTATTCGGGGAAAAACGTGGCACTGGCGGAGGGATCTTTAGCTGCTTCCCTGTAGGAAACAACGGCAGGGAGCAAACTCCAACATGCAGGCTGTGGGTGGTGAGCATGGGCTTTATGGGTTGCAAAGAGCTGTTTATTTGTTGGGAATGGTGGCAAAGCAGAGCCTGGAGGAATGTGTACCAGGAGGACTTGATGGAGAAGGGGCCAGCAAGCACAGTGGGCTGGCTGCCAGTGCTGAAGATGCTCCACCAGGCTTCCCCCTCCAAGCTGTGGCAGCCCCCAGCCTCTCCCAGAGAGGTGCTGGGTGTCTGGCCATGTCTGCTGTAGTTGTTTCTCCCCTGAAAAATTAGTATTTGGAATAACAGTGAGAAAGTAGGTATCTGGAATTTGTTTGGACTAAATGGCATGGACAGTTTCTCTGTTTCCCACTTTGTGAGGCGCTAGTGGAAAGCTGGAAGGAAAGGGTGGGAAGTCAAAGACAGCTTCTGAACCCCATTTATGTTACCCACTGTGCAGGTGCTTAATTCACCAAAGTCTCGCTGTGGTGAGGTGACCCTTACAATGAAAACATGTTTCCTTTCCTTCTCATCAGGTACTCCTAAGCTTCGTTATCACGTGAGGAGAAACGCAGCATCTGTTTATGGCCATATATTAACACTAAACTCCATAAATTGTATATGAAAATGGAGTGTCAGCCAGGAGAGATAGTTCTTCAGCTGCTGCTGTTGGCAACTGTTGAAGTTTGAGACATCCTGTAGGGTAACACAGTAGTGAGCTGCTCAGTTTTTAATGGAAAGCCCCTTTCCTATTCAATTTCAATACTTACAGGGTTCTGGACTATTAGGCTGGGATTTGAGGTACTGCAGATTGCTCTTAAGCAAAAGAAAAGTGACCTCATATTTGACCACTGCGTCTAAATCCATGTTGTTACCACTAGTCCTAACTGTGGAAAAAAATGAGTGTCTCGGTTTTGAAAGACAGGTGTCTGCTAAGGAAGGCAGAAGCCCCCCCTTGAAGTGGCAGATATAACCCCTTTTCCCTCTAAGTTATTATATTTTGAAATCAAGAGCCTTTAGGCGAAGATGTGGGAAATAGGAATAACAGTTCTTTACTATATATATATATATATGTATATAACCAGTCAAACAAAACAACAACAACTATGGCAGTAACAGCAATCACAAACCCAGTGCCAGCCTTCTCGGCTGTCAGGCTTTCCCCTCGGGTGCAGTTCCGCTCGCAGCCGGCAGGGGCGCTGGCGGCTCCCGGTGAGCAGGGCAGGTGCGATGGTTCCCCCGCGGCTGCAGGGGGCGCTCCGGAGCGAGCTCGGGAAACCCGCGGCTCTGGTGCCTGGGATCCCGGGAAGGATGGAACAAAGGCTTCACAAACCCCTGGGCAGTTGATCCCGGGCTCTCAGGAACAGCAGGCTGGAACGGCAGAACGGCAGGGACGGACGCAAATCCCGGGTGGCAGACGAGATGTATCCAGATGGGAGAACCCCACGGAGGCCCAGGCAGGCAGGGCGAGCAGGGCTACAGCGTAGCGAAAGCTCGAAGCAGCAGCGGGCAGGGCAGCCACAGCCCGGTCTCCAGCAGGGCAGGGAAAGCGGCTTTTGGGGTCCCGGCGTTGTTTCCAGCAGAAGAAAAGAACGGCCAAAAAGAAAGAAGCAGCAGCTCCTTTCTCTGCAGCTTCTCTCTCCGGACGCTCGAGCGAACTGACCCCACACCCAGGTGTAGACAAAAGAGTAGCCAGGCCCGCCCCACTCCCCTTTTTGTCTTTCTTAAGTACAGCTATTTGTCCCCTAGCAACATGCATATGGGAGAAAATTCCTTTAACAGGAAAAAAACTAAGACTAAACTAAAACCCCAACATTATCCACCCCGAATTTTTTCCCATACTAACATGTTACATGAAACTTAACTTTTTTAACCATATAAATCTATGCATTACCCAAATTATATACAAATATACATGCTGATACTGATACAAGTACAGAGCCATGGGTAGTTCACCCTAAAACAAGGTCCCCTTGAGGTAAGCATCGGGTCTCTCCATCCTTTTGCATCACCCACCAGGTGCAACCTGGTCCCTGAGCAAAAACAACCCCACGGATGGGTTTGTCTTTGCTCAAGGCAGACTTTACCCAAACAGTTTTTCCAAGCATACCTCTCATGTGCACCACTGGAACCTTATCCCGTCTGTTGTTTGTAGGGGTTCAGATTGGGCAGGGCCTGCTCGGCTGGTGGAACCTCGAGTGTTAACTAACCAGGTGGCTCTTGCTAAATGCATCTCCCAGTTTTTGAAAGTCCCCCCACCCAGTGCCTTCAAGGTGGTTTTAAGCAGTCCATTACACCGCTCAACCTTCCCAGCTGCTGGTGCATGGTAAGGGATGTGGTACACCCACTCTATGCCATGTTCTCTAGCCCAGGTGTTTATAAGGCTGTTCTTGAAATGAGTCCCATTGTCAGACTCGATTCTCTCAGGGGTGCCATGCCTCCAAAGGACTTGCTTTTCCAGGCCCAGGATGGTGTTCCGGGCAGTAGCGTGAGGCACAGGGTAGGTCTCCAGCCATCCAGTGGTGGCTTCTACCATTGTGAGCACATAGCGCTTGCCTTGGCGGGTTTGAGGCAGTGTGATGTAATCAATCTGCCAGGCCTCCCCATACTTGTATTTGGACCATCGCCCGCCATACCACAGAGGCTTCACCCGCTTGGCCTGCTTGATCGCAGCGCATGTCTCACAATCATGGATAACCTGGGAGATACTGTCCATGGTTAGATCCACCCCTCGGTCTCGTGCCCACTTATAGGTGGCATCTCTGCCCTGATGACCTGAGGCATCATGGGCCCATCGAGCTAGGAACAGTTCTCCTTTATGTTGCCAATCCAAGTCTATCTGGGACACCTCTATTTTCGCAGCTTGATCTACCTGTTTGTTGTTACGATGTTCTTCATTAGCCCGGCTCTTGGGGATGTGAGCATCTACATGACGGACCTTCACGGATAGCTTCTCTACCCGAGTGGCAATGTCTTTCCACTCTTCAGCAGCCCAGATTGGTTTTCCTCTGCGCTGCCAGTTTGCCTTATTCCACCTTTCCAGCCAACCCCACAGAGCATTGGCTACCATCCATGAATCAGTGTAGAGGTAGAGCTTTGGCCACTTCTCTCTTTCAGCTATGTCCAGGGCTAATTGGACAGCTTTGAGCTCAGCAAATTGGCTCGATCCACCTTCTCCTTCAGTAGCCTGTGCAACTTGTCGTGTGGGGCTCCATACAGCGGCTTTCCATTTCCGGCTAGCGCCTACAATTCGGCAGGAACCATCAGTGAAGAGGGCGTATTGTCTTTCACTCTCTGGTAGCTCGTTATATGGTGGGGCTTCTTCGGCACGTGTCACCTGCTCCTCTTCTTCTTCAGAAGATAACCCAAAAGTCTCACCTTCCGGCCAGTTTGTAATTATTTCCAAGATCCCAGGGCGACTTGGGTTTCCAATTCGGGCGCGCTGCGTGATGAGGGCAATCCATTTGCTCCAAGTAGCGTCGGTGGCGTGATGCGTGGAGGGAACCTTTCCTTTGAACATCCACCCCAGCACCGGTAGTCGGGGTGCCAGGAGGAGTTGTGCCTCTGTGCCGATTACTTCTGAGGCAGCCTGGACTCCTTCATAAGCTGCCAGGATTTCCTTCTCTGTGGGAGTGTAGTTGGCTTCAGACCCTCTGTAGCTTCGGCTCCAGAATCCCAGTGGTCGGCCCCGAGTCTCACCAGGCACCTTCTGCCAGAGGCTCCAGGACAGACCATTGTTCCCGGCTGCAGAGTAGAGCACGTTCTTCACCTCTGGTCCTGTCCTGACTGGGCCAAGGGCTACGGCGTGAGCAATTTCCTGTTTGATCTGAGTGAAGGCTTGCTGCTGTTCAGGGCCCCAGTGGAAATCATTCTTCTTGCGGGTAACCAGGTAGAGAGGACTCACGATCTGGCTGTACTCGGGAATGTGCATCCTCCAGAAACCTATAGCGCCTAGGAAAGCTTGTGTTTCCTTCTTGTTGGTCGGCGGAGACATTGCTGTGATCTTATTGATGACCTCAGTGGGAATCTGACGTCGTCCATCTTGCCACTTTACTCCCAGGAACTGGATCTCTCGGGCAGGTCCCTTGACCTTGCTCTTCTTGATGGCAAAACCAGCTTGCAGGAGAATTTGAATTATTCTCTCTCCTTTCTCAAACACTTCGGTTGCGGTGTTCCCCCACACAATGATGTCATCAATGTACTGCAGATGTTCTGGAGCCTCACTCTTTTCTAGTGCAGTCTGGATCAGTCCATGACAGATGGTGGGACTGTGCTTCCACCCCTGGGGCAGTCGGTTCCAGGTGTACTGCACGCCCCTCCAGGTGAAGGCAAACTGAGGCCTGCACTCTGCTGCCAGAGGAATGGAGAAGAATGCATTGGCAATGTCAATAGTGGCGTACCACTTCGCTGCTTTGGACTCCAGCTCGTACTGGAGCTCCAACATGTCCGGCACGGCAGCGCTCAATGGTGGAGTCACTTCATTCAGGGCACGGTAGTCCACAGTCAATCTCCATTCCCCGTCAGACTTGCGCACAGGCCAGATGGGGCTGTTGAAGGGTGAGTGGGTCTTGCTGACCACCCCTTGACTCTCCAGCTCGCGGATCATCTTGTGGATGGGGATCACAGCATCTCGATTTGTCCGATACTGCCGGCGGTGCACTGTCGAGGTGGCAATTGGCACTCGTTGCTCTTCCACTTTCAGGAGCCCAACTGCAGAAGGATTCTCAGATAGTCCAGGCAGGGTGTTCAATTGCCTAATGCCCTCTGCCTCCACAGCAGCAATCCCAAATGCCCACCTGAGTCCTTTTGGGTCTTTGTAGTAGCCATTCCGGAGGAAGTCTATGCCCAGAATACACGGGGCCTCTGGGCCGGTCACAATCGGATGCTTTTGCCACTCCTTCCCAGTCAGGCTCACCTCAGCTTCCAAAAGGGTCAACTGCTGTGATCCCCCGGTCACCCCAGCGATGGATACAGGTTCTGCCCCCACATGTCCCGATGGCATTAAAGTACATTGTGCCCCAGTATCAACCAATGCATCATATTTTTGTGGCTCTGATGTGCCAGGCCATCGGATCCACACCGTCCAGAAAACTCGGTTCTCCCGTGCCTCTTCCTGGCTAGAGGCAGGGCCCCTCTAGCCCTGGTTATCATTCTTTCCCTGGGCGTACATGCCGAGGTACCTTCAAGGGGATCCGACATATCATCCTCCCTTCTGTAATGCCTGGCAGCTCGGTCACGGGAGGCTGAGGCTACCTTCACCTTAGCGGAACCCCCTCGGTTAGTGCCTCCCTCCTTGAGTTCATGCACCCGCGCTGCCAGGGCAGAGGTGGGTTTCCCATCCCACCTTCTCATGTCTTCCCCATGCTCACACAGGAAAAACCACAGCTCAGCTCGTGGGGTGTACCCTCTCTCTCTAGCAGGGGGACGACGGGCTCTGACTTGGGGGCCTGTGACTCGCACTGGTGCCACACTGACCCTCCTCATCTCCTCCCTCATCTCCTCCCTCATCTCCTTCATCTCCTCTTTGAGGTCCTGGACCACAGCAGAGACATGAGCTTTCAGCGGGCCATTGATCATGCTGTCATAATGCCTGAGCCTGTTGGCAACAGAGCCCACTGTTTCTCGGGTATTGTCAGCATCAATCGTTGCAATGAAGGTGGTGTATTGTGATGGCCCTAGCCTTGCCAGGTTCCACATCATCTGTCCTGTGCACCTGACCTTATCGGGGTCATTATCATGCTGTCCATCCTTCCCAAAGAGTACCTCTAATATTGCCACCTCTCTTAGCTGTTGGATCCCTTGCTCGAGTGTCTTCCACTGCATTCTATGATGATACTCCTGCATTCTTTCTTTGTGAATGAACCTTTCTCTCACACTCATTAAGAGCCGCTCCCAGAGAGAGAGAGGCCCTGGCTCCCTCACAAATATCTGGTCCACACCTGGGTCCTGGGTCAACGATCCCAGATACCTTGCCTCACCACTATCCAGTTGCACACTTGTGCCCATAAGGTCCCAAACCCGAAGCAGCCAGGTGGTATAAGGCTCACGCCCCCTTCGCACAATGTCGTTTCGCATAGCACGGAGACTGTCGTGCGACAGGGACTCAGTGATGACTTCTGGCTCTGGCTCTCCTGCTGGTTGTGAGGGCCCTGGTTGCCCATCATCATTAACTGGTCGTACTGATTTGGTCTTATACTTCCTCCTTTGCACAGGGGCGACTGCTGCTGGCTGTGGTTGTCCTTGTGGTTCAGCTGAAGCCTGGACGGTTGTAACATCCGTGGGTTCCACTGCTGCACCATCGGACTCACCCTCTTTGGGGCAGGGAGAGGGTTTTTCACTAGCTGAGGAGGTGTATTCCCTTAGCAATTGGCATATCTCCTGGCGCACCTGGCCCATCTCCTGGCACATCTCCTTGCGCACCTGGCCCATCTCCTGGCATATCTCCTGCGCACCTGCCCATCTCCTGGCATATCCCCTGGCGCACCTGACCCATCTCTTGGCACATCTCCTGCATCCCTTTTGCCAGTACCCCCACCCAGTTTGG